>NC_086193.1:10000-332187 GCF_023053635.1 Elgaria multicarinata webbii | reverse complement strand
TCCTGCCTCCACCCCAGATCCAAATCTGCACAACCTAAGTTATGAAATGCAGAAATGTGTTTGTGAAGCCGAACGTCAGCTCTTGAGAAACCTTCCTGGGATTTTTGGCATCAGGACGGCTGAGACGGCTCGCAGCTTGGAAATGCAACACTATATTATTCCAGTTTGGTTAGCACAGGTCTGGATGGAGAGCAGAAGGCAGAAGCGACGGGTTCAAGGAAAAGCAATCATGTTTCCCACATTTGTAATTCATTGCACACAGAAAGCTAGCGTGGCAAGGAGGAGGGTCCTGGCTGGTCCCTGACAAGCTAGCTTGCTATGTGTGAGGAACTGGGGGTTTTGCGTGGAGGAGTAGGGCTTTTGGATATTGACATGACTTTGGGAGGCAGGAAAAGAAGTGGGCAGTTTAAATATGGAATAAAGGAGCATTTTAGGGAATAAAGGATAATTCAACACACACACACACAGACCTGGTCCCATTCCACTTCTAGTCTTAATCCACAAAAGAAATTAAGGGTTTAGGCGGGGGGGGGGGAAGTCCTACCACTCTCGAGGGCTCTGGTTCGAATAACCCCCAGACTCCCCCCCACACACACACACACGTACCCCGATGGTATTGCATTATTAAATTAACATCATCGCTCAAAGGAGGGACGACCTTGGCCAGGTCACAGGTAGGTGGGTGGCCAAAGAGACCCCCTGCGGGTCTCTTTGTGGGGCAGTCCTGGGAGAGGAGGGTCTCGTAGGAGGCTTCTTTGGCCTTCCCGGACGGGGATCTGAGGCAGGATATTATTTCTGATATCTGACCCTCTGTGGCTGAACTCAGAAAACCCCTGAATATCATTTATAAACAATAATAATAATAATAATAATAATAATAATATAGGGTAGGGGAAATGCAGCATTTATAGCCCATCCTGTGTCTTGAGGCTGGGGAGAGGGAGTCCCGGGGGTTGGAAAACTGGAGCAGGGGAATGTTTGTGGCTTCAGGACAGGCAGAAATCCAACAGGGAAACCCCCTTCTCTCTCCCCCCCCCAAATCTCCAGGGCCCTTTTTGCTCCCCCCACCCCAAATAAGGACCCCTCATCAAAATAAGCCAGGGTGCCTTCGAGGAAAGGGAGGGGCAGTTCCTCCTTTCCTTTCTCCCCAAAGAAGTGGGCGGGGGGGGGGGAGGAAAATAAAAAAGCAGAAATTCAACAGGTATAGCACCAGGAGTGGGAAAGACACACACACGCTTAGGAAGTAGGAATCCAATAGGAACGGTCCTGGGGGGACAAACACACACACACACACACACACACACACAGAGAGAACTACGCAGGAGGCAGAGATCCAACAGGTGCAGTCCTGGGGAGAAACACAGAGAATAACCCAGAAGACCTTCAGGGAGGTTCAGGGGCTGCTGCTTTCCTCCCATCCGGGGGAGAAAGAGGAGGCAGAAGCCCAACAGGTCCGGCGAACATCCCAAATCCCCCATGATGCCTTGGGGTGGGTGGGGGGGGAGCAGCTCCTTCCCCCTCTTCATGAAGGGGGGCGGGAGAGGCAGAAATCCAACAGGTACAGCCCTGCAGCACCTTCACCCCCACCCCCTGACCTAGGATACCTCAAAGGAGCCGCCCCTTCCCTCGCTACTCAAGGAGGGGGAGGAGGAGACAGGCAGAAACCCAACTGGTAAAGCCCAGGACACCCAAACCCCCCTGAATGCCTGGGGGTTGGGGACGGGCCCCCTGTTTTCCTTCCCCCCACCTTCCTGGGGAGGGGGCTCCCTCTCTGCCCCCCACCCCGCCCCCTGCCCCTGCCCCACTCACCAGCGCTCCGTCGCCCCCCACCAGCGCAGCAGCCCGCGAGTCCCCCCGAATGCGCATGCGCGGCCAAGGCCCCCTTGCCTTGTTCTCCAGGCTCCGATTCAACTGCGCAGCCGCAATGGACAGGCCCTCTACTGCGCCTGCGCGGCGGCGCAGGTTCCGCCAGTCATCGACGTCCATGCCTCGGTTCTCTCACGCTCCGCCTCTCCCCCCGCCCCCTGTTCTCAACAGCGCATGCGTCGGAGGTCCTGGCGCTGCTCCGGAAGGCGCACGCGCGGAGGAGAATACGTGACGTCATCCAACTTTCTATAGAGATAGGAAAATTTAGAGTGACACATCTCCTTCGCTCAGTAGGGTATTTCCGGGTACAAAAATCCCCAGTTACAGGGTGGAATGGGAAGGTGAAAATGTAGGGAGAAATCTGAGATTTGAACATAGCTACTGTTACTTTCTACTGTTAGTAGAAACAGTACCCTGTGCCTGCTTACCCTACCCTGTACCTGTTTGCATTCTCTTCCCCTCCTTATTGTTTTACTATGATTTTATTAGATTGTAAGCCTATGCGGCAGGGTCTTGCTATTTACTGTTTTACTCTGTACAGCACCATGTACATTGATGGTGCTATATAAATTAATAATAATAATAATAGCTGTGATTGGGCGGCAGGTGACCCTTCCCCCCCAAAAAAAACACACACACACACACACAAGTCTTCCTGACTCGGGATTTAAATGTCATCGTGTGAATAATGTGATTATTCACAGTAATGTGCACACACAGCCCATCACCCCCATATTGCAGGAATGGGTTGAGGGCGGTGTGTGTGTGCCCTAGCTCTGAGAGAGGCTGGCAAATGACAACCCTGCAGGGTAGTCCACCATGCTTTACAACAACCCTGCGCTGTAGTCCGGTGTAAATGTTGTTGTTGTTATTACCACCACTCTGTTGCCAGCATACATTCCTTACCTATCCTGCCTCCCTACTGTGCAAGTGGCCCAAGGACGTTTTGCTCAGCTCTCCCCCCTCACAACAACCCTGAAAGGTAGGGCTCAGGGTCGCACAGCGAGCCTCATGGCTGAGGTGAGATTTCAGGCTGCCCCCGGCCCCAATCCTCCTCATCCAGGCACGGGCCATTTGTGGGCCTCTGGGTGCTTCAGACTACAACTCCCATCTGCCTTGGCCAGCAGAGCTAATGGTAAGGGATGATGGGAGGTGTAGGCCAAGTTCTCGGCACGCTTTCCTGCGGGTAAGCCCCATCGAATGCGTTGGGAACAGCTTCTGAGTAGAAATGCACAGCCTGGCACTCCATACCACCCAAATCAGGGCAAAAAAGGCCACGTACAGCCCTGCAAGGTAGTCCAGTGTTAGGCTGAGGACTGAACAGCCGGCACACAACAGCCCTGCAAAGTTGCCCTGCGCTGCTACGACCCTGCTGCACGGCAGGCCGAGCAGTTAGCGTACAACTACCATGCGATGTAGGTCAGAACGACCGGTTGGACATCAGGGTTGCAGCAGGGCAGAAATAGCTTTACAACAGCCCTGCAAGGTAGTGCACTGTTAACCTTGCAAGGGGGTGCCTCTGTTTTCCAGACAAAAGTCGAACTCCCCGCCCCCATGCAAAGCAAACTCACCCCTCAGACCCCCACCCCAAATCCAGTACTCAGTGACCTGCAGGCTGCGTAGCTCTGTAGAAACTTCAACTGAGGGCGGAAGACGGGCGAGTCGCCGCTATGGAGGCGCCATGCATGGTGTAGGGGAGGAGCCTAAAGAAGGGAACGAAGTGGCCCCGCCCCTCGTTCTTGGCTCAAAGGGGCTTCGGTCTTCAGGGTAGCCTAACGACACTTCCGGCTCCTATTGGCCCGAGGTTGTGGGTGGAAGGAAAGGGGAAACTCCGCCTGCTTGTCAGAGGTGCCGTTCGAAGGCCCTTGAGAGAAAACACGCGAGGGGAAGGGATGCTAGCAATGTGGCTGTGCCTCTGAGCATGCACAGAGTGCATTCCATTCATTAAGCCATCACCAGCCGCCATGGCTCTGCCCTCCAGCCGCTTAGGGTCTGGCGGGTCTCTAGCCCCTTCTGGAGCATAAGGGGAGCCGGACCGGTGGAACCTCCTCCTGCGTGATTGCACCCGGGACTTTCCCAGCCCTGCAAGCCTGAGGTCCTTTGAGACCGCGCGCGTGTGAATTTGGGTCCTTTTGCATGCAAAAGGTGCTAGTCCTCATGGGTCTGGATCGAAGTGGAACCCCGTGGAGCTTCTCTTACGCGGAGCCAGTCGGGCCACGGGGGCAGCGGCTGTTTCTGGGACGAGGGTGGAGAAGGGTCCCTTCCCTTCCCCCGGGGGCTGCTCATCCTTTTTCCAAACTGGGGGTGGCGGGGATCGAACCCGGAGCCTTCTGGCTGCATGCAAAGCAGGGGCGGACTGGGGGCTTTGCGCATGCAAAGCAGATGATTCACCGGCTGGTTTGCGGGGGGTGTGGGGTGGGTGTGGGGCGGGCGGCTCCTCGGGCCACCATTTGCCCGCCCCTAGTAGGGCAGGGCTCCTCCGGGGTCCTCCTCCTCCTGCTCCCACAATCCCTCGCTCTTTTTGCAACCTGCATGGTGAGCAGCTGCAGCGAGCGAACCGCCGAGCGAAGCATGGCTCCCCCCACAGGTAACCCGGGAGGAGGAGGAGGAGGAGAGGGGGGAATGCGCGGGGGGCTGCCCGATTCCTCCTCCCTCCTCCTCGCCACTCCTCTGGCCTCGCCCCTCGGAGCGGCAGCCTTGACAGGCACCCATGTCCCCGGTGAAGCTTGCCCCAGTCCTGCAGGGGTTGCAGGCTAGGAAACACCCAGCCTGGGAGAGGGAGGAGCTGCTTCACCGGTTGCATTTCTGCCTGCCGGGGTGCTGTTGACGGCACCCAGGATCAGGGCGAGGGGATCCTGCAGCTGTGCCTCCGATTCACCTCTGCCAGCCCCTCGGGGTGAGAGGGGGCCCTTTGATCGAAGCGGGCTGCTCCTGGCACCGCTGAGCCCCACACACACCGGGCTTCTTCAGCGGTGGCATCCGGCGCCCCGGGAGGTCGTGGCGGCCCCCAACCTGGACCCCCCGCCCAAGACAGCTTTGATTCCTGCATTCAGAAATACTTCTTTTTTGAGAAATAACAGAAGCTGTTTTGTGACTGTGTGGCGAGCTGAGCTACACCTGTGGGAGAGGTGTGTGTTGTGTACGTGTGGTGTGTGTGTGTCTCCTTTCTTGCCCGCCCGGGTTGCCTCTGCCCGGGGCCCCTAACTTCTGGTCTGACTGGTTCAGGCAGCGTCATGGAGAGCCGGAGCCCGGCCTGCGTAGCCAACCGCCTCCGGTGGGACCTGACGGCGCCCCAGATCGAAACCGCCACCGCCGAGCTCATGGACAGGACCAAGCGGGTCTACGACGCGGTGGGCGCCCTGGAGCAGCGCGACGTCTCCTACGAAAGCACCCTGAAGGCCCTGGCGGCCGTGGAAGTGGACTACACCGGTGAGTGGGGCCATGCCACGCAGGCCCCGTCCCCTCAGCGTTGTTTTTATTTATTTCTAATCCGCCCGAGAACGGATGCTGCCTGCGTGGATTCTAACCAGTTAAAAAGCCCCCAAATGCCGTAGAACACGTAGAAATATGAACGACTGTGCAAATATGCAAAAGAACCAAATGTAATAGAATGCAAAACATGGAAGAAAGAGAACACCGCCACTGTGAGCGAGAATTAGGTCTCCAAAAAGGTCCCTTCTCCGGCCACAGTGGGCTGGGGGGGGTCTTTACTGGGGGGTCTGGGGGTCTCCCCGGCAAAGGGTGATGGAAGGCGGTGTCTCTTGACCTTCCAGTGCAGAGGAACATGCTGGATTTCCCGCAGCACGTCTCGCCCTGCAAGGAGGTCCGCTCGGCCAGCACGGAGGCCGACAAGAAGCTCTCGGAGTTTGACGTGGAGATGAGCATGCGCAGGGACGTCTACCAGCGCGTCATCTGGCTCCAGGTGGGTACGGAGGTGAGGGGCCGGGCCCCCAGGCGACGGCCTGCCCTTCTCACCCTTCCCCCCCACCCCACCCTCAGACCGTGACCCCATCATCCCTGAACACCCCGAAACATCAGGAGAGCGCTGCAGCAGATCTCCAGAAGTTTGGGCCAACAACTCCCATCATCCACCACCATTGTAAGTCAAAACGTTCGATATCCAAATCGGCATCCATTCGAAGGTGGCGTGTCGGCCACCCATTCAAATCTTGAAAAGGTCCCCAAACCATTGGATTACAAGAGATGAGTGTTTATCCTTCCACTCTTGTAATGTCAGTCTTGTAGCTGTCAAAAAGGGCGTGGAGAAATAGTTTACTCTGATCCTTTGTTAATTCCCGTGAGGCCGGTAAGCAATTTAAAAGCGTGTACATCAGTGAATATTAAAGACTGTTCCAGTACTAAATTTATCTGCATAAAAACCTCCTCCCAAAAAGAAGCCACTTGCAAAATATATGCTTAAGAGAAGGTTAGCTGTATTGTACCACCAGCAATGAGCCAAATTGGACGCTCGCTTATTAAAGAGACCTTGCAGCAACCAATAGACAAGAAACAAACACTTTTGCAGCGTAAGACGCAGCCTGCGATCCATACATGCGACAGGGAGGCGCCAAAGTGGCGATCCGCTAGGTAGGCATTTTGTGGGGGTGCCCACAGCCCTCCCTCAAATTCCCAGGTGTGCGCGCCGGTCCAAAGAGATTGGGGACTGCCCCAGACTTGGGTTCCTTCAACATCTAATAAATTTATTGTGGCGTAAGCTCCTAATCAAGATTAAATCAACTCATGGCTTAATCTTTACTCATCTCAGCAGAAGCCAAAGTCTGCCTTTATTTTTATTTTATTTTGTTGTTACCTCAAACCTATCAGTGGCAGTAAAGCTACGGAGATGTCCATTGTGAGTGTCAACCACGCTGTGGAGGTGAGCTTTTTGAGAGCCCAGCTGCTAATTCACCTGGGGGCTCTTTGCAAGAGCTCAGTTGCTCTGACAGCTCATTAAGAGTACGGGGGCCCACCTACTAATTATTCCTACAAGCCTCTAAATCAAAGGATTATTTGCTGGGTGAAATTTTTTCGCCCACAGGGTGAGAGACTTTGGGCACAGTTTTACCCAAGTTTAGGCAGGAAAAAGCCCTACAGATCCTGCCTTGCCCTGCCAGGCGAGAGAGCCGCCTTGCCTTCGTTGCATGATGAATGGCTCCAGGGGGCGCCTTCCCTGCCTCGCTGCGCTGTAGTAAGATGTGCTGATCACCCAGGCGGCCTTTGCATGCTCAGCGTTCAGCACGAAATCGCCACGTTTCGCTCTCTGGCTTTTTTTTTACGGGGCGTCCATATGCCACATCCTGTATTTTTTCTTCTGCTATTCTCACCCCGCAGAAAAACCAGCTTTCCTGTTCTTCTGAAAAGAGTAGCACGTGTTTTTGTAGCTATAACTTCCCCTTATATATCCCTGGCCAGGAAAGCTACAAAGGTGAGCTTTGCAAGAGCTGAGCTGCTAGGCCAGCTCAGGGCTCCTTGCAAGAGACCAGTTGCTCTGCTGGTGTCACGGCTATCTGTAAGAACAGTTTGACTGGCCATTTAATATTAGCATTCCCCAAGCGATCCCCTACTGCGAGGTCTTAAAACAGCTGAAAAGCAAAAGAGCTCTGGAAACTGCTAACCCCTCCATCCCCCGGCCCCCGTTTCTTCCAGGAAAAACTCGAAAGCACCTCCATGAAGCCAGAAGCAAAGCGGTACTTGGAGAGGCTGATCAAACTGGGCAGGAGGAGCGGGCTTCATCTCCCCGAGGCCACGCAGGAGGTGAGTGCGATTCCTCCGAGCGGTCGCTGTAAGAACCATCGCTGTGGGGGAAACTGAACACAGGGCTTCTCTTTTTATTTTTTTGTTTAACTAGGGTGACCCTATGGAAAGGAGGACCGGGCTCCTGTATCTTTAACAATTATATTGAAAAGGGAACTTCAGCAGGTGTCATTTGTATAGATGGGGAACCTGGTGAAATCCCTTCTTCATCACACCAGTTAAAGCTGCCCTCTTTTAAACCTGGTCACTCTAGTATAGCTCCTGCAGCTTTAACTGCTGTGATGAAGAGGGAATTTTACCAGGTTCTCCATATATACAAATGACACCTGCTGAAATTCCCTTTTCTATGCAACTGTTAAAGATACAGGAGCCCCGTTCTCCTTTTCATAGGGTCAGCCTAGTTTAACCATTCAGGTGTTTGTATAAATAAATCCCAGGGTGGATTTTTGCAATAAGACAATAAAATGTAATTGTGTCATTAAGGCAACCTAAAAAAACAAGCAAACGTGACCGCCCACCCACAAGCGAAACAAAAGCCTTCTCCAAATTTGCCGGAGTTTCAAACCGGCAAGGCAGCCATTGGCCATGTTGACTGGGGATGATGGGACTTGCCCCAGGGATCTCTGCTACAAGCAAGCCTGATGCCCAGGAATCGCGGCAGTGCATATCCCAGGGACTTTGGGGTTGGGCATGCCGCGGTTGCGCAGAGGCGCTTAGGGGCGGCTGAGCGCCAGGCTTCCTTCAGCCCCGCCTCTCCCTCTCTGACAGAAAATCAAAGAGATCAAGAAGAAGCTGAGCGTCCTCTGCATCGACTTCAACAAGAACCTGAACGAGGACACGACCTTCCTGCCCTTCACCAAGGAAGAGCTGGGTAAGGCGGCGTAGGGGAGGAGCGCGCTGGGCCTGGAGGCGGCCGTGTCTCCCGGACGGACGGGCACCGTCCGTGGCTTTCCTGTGGGAATGGGTTAGGGTTAGGGTCCCACCCGGGCCCCCAGTGACCGGTCCCCTCCGGCTTCCTTCCCACCCACCCCCCCGGTCCCCAGGAGGGCTCCCCGACGACTTCTGCAGCTCCCTGGAGAAGGCGGAAGACGGGAGGCTCAAGGTCACCTTGAAATACCCGCACTATTTCCCCCTGATGAAGAAGTGTCACGTGCCGGAGACCCGGAGGCAGATGGAGGAGCACTTCAACTCCAGGTGCAAGGAGGTAAGCAGGCTGGGCCCCCCCGGGACCCTCCCTCCCTCCTCCTCCTCCTCCCCACACTTTGCGTCGGCTTCAGCTTTCTTTTCGCGGCCGGCGGCTGAGCTCCTTCTGCGCTCCGCCCCCCGCAGGAGAACAGCCGGATCCTGAAGGAGCTGGTGGCTCTGCGGGCCCAGAAGTCCGCTCTGCTGGGCTTCGACACCCACGCCGACTTCGTGCTGGAGATGAACATGGCCAAGGACTGCAAGACGGTGGCAGGTTTCCTAGGTAAGGCAGTGGGGAGAAAAGTCCGCCCAGGCCTGAGAACCCTGCCGGATCAGGCCCCCATTTGCGCCCTTTTCCCCATGGTGGAACACCCCCCCCAAACAATGGCAGCCTCAGCCAGACGTATCTTGGGGGATCCCCAAAGGAGCAGGAGACCCTTTTCAGGTAAAAGGAAGCCCCCCCCCCCCGATCACAAAGCAGCGTTTGATGCACGGCGTTTCCTGCCAATGCGAGACGTGGTGGCAGGCTCCAGCTTAGAGGCGGTAGACAAATCCAGAGAGGTCTCTCAAGCTGTGATGGGTTCTACCTCTGCCTGTTACTCGTGGTTTTCCCTCCCTTGAGGACATTTAGCTGTCCTCTGTTGGAAACACTGGACTGGTTCGTGGCCTAGATGAAGTGGCCTGGCTCTGACCCTGCAGCGGCTCCTCTGTGTGTTGTGTTTTAGCCTCCTCTGTGCCCCTGGGAGACACACCCACCCATCCCGGTTGCTTGTAGAGCCCAGGCAGCCGGGGGACCCCGAGTTCCTCTCCCGTGGCTCTTTGCGCCCTGGGCTTCCTCCTCTCCAGCCGCTTTTTCCCGCAGACGAGCTGGCCATCAAGCTGCGGCCGCTGGGCGAGAAGGAGCGGGCCCTGATCCTGGAGCTCAAGCGCCAGGAGTGTGAGAAGCGGGGCCTGCCTTGCGACGGGCGCATCAACGCCTGGGACATGCGCTACTACATGAACCAGGTGGAGGAGACGCAGTACAGCGTGGACCAGAACCTGCTGAAGGAGTACTTCCCCATGGAGGTGGTCACGGCAGGCCTCTTGGAGATCTACCAGGAGCTGCTGGGCCTCACCTTCCACCTGGAGGAGGACGCTCCGGTGTGGCACGAAGACGTGCAGCTCTACGCCGTCATGGACGTGGCCTCGGGGGACGCCCTGGGCAAGTTCTACCTGGACCTTTATCCTCGGTGAGTCCGGCCGGGGCAGGTTGAGAGCGGAAGGCCGGGGACCCAGGGGGTGCCCCGTCTCCCCATCCGTGCTGGGTCCATTTCAGGGCGGGCCTGTGGGGGTCCGGAACCCAGCCCTTCACGCAGAACCCGTGGCGATGGAAAGGGCGTTATTTATTTCTAACTTACGTTGATATTACGCCCGGTCTGCCAAGAAGCCTCTCAGGCGGGTGTGAAACAATGAAACCTCAGTGCAATACTAGCAAAACCTGGAAAACATTATTTATTATTAAAGACCTTATTATTAACATTGATATGCCGCCTTATCTGCTAAAAAGCAACCCAGGCAGGTGGTACAACAATTTAAAACTAGAAAAACTTAATGTGACAAGAAGAGCGTTAAAAACATGTGCGTGTCTGTTGAGAAGTCGTCAACCAAGCTCAGTCAGACTCACTGCTGAGGAAGCGATTGCACCCTTCGGCATTAAAACGGCACAGTTTGAAAGGCTAAACCGGAAAGGTTTTTATACCTCACTGTTGTTGACTACCAGAAATAATCGTAAGTTAATTTTTTTAGGAACTGTTTTTGTAGAGACAAGCGTAAAATCAACCCGGTTCTCTTTCTCTCATAAAATCTGGAATGTTCCGTGATTGATGCCCTGAAAATCTTTGTTGGTCGACTTTGGGTTGAAACGCACCTGCCCAGAGCCGAGGGAGAAAACATTCCCGCTTTAAAGGAAAACGTCAGATTTTTCCTGGCCGTTTTTCTCTAACTCTCCGGCTCAGAGTTGTGCACCAGGGCTGCGGCCGCGCTTTCTGACGCTGCGTCTCCTCCCCCAGGGAGGGGAAATACGGCCACGCGGCCTGTTTCGGGCTGCAGCCCGGCTGCTTGCTGGCCGACGGAAGCCGCCAGATCTCCGTGGCGGCCATGGTGGCCAACTTCACCAAGCCGACACGGGACGCGCCGTCTCTGCTGCAGCACGACGAGGTGGAGACCTACTTCCACGAGTTCGGCCACGTCATGCACCAGCTGTGCTCCCAGGTGCGGGTCGAGGGGCGCACGGAGCCCTTTGGGGACTGGGTGGGCAGCGGCAGCTGAGGTTGAGCTGCGGGTCTGTCACCCCAGCGTGGAGGTGGCTTGTCTGCCCAGGCTCTGCTGGGTTGGGGTTGCTGGAAGCTAGTCCCACATACCTGGAGGGCTCCAGGTGAGACGACCGTGTTTGCAGTGATCCGTCGTAGCTGCTTTGGGCGTTCGCTTGCCCGTGGCCTATCTGGGCACAATCCTAGGCGTGTTTAAACAGAAAAAAAGTCCTGCAATCCCCAGCACTGCTGGTTGGGGACAGGCTGAGACTTTTTGGACTTCTTCCTGTCTAAACGTGCACTAGGGTGGCGCCTTAAACTTGCGCGGTCAATGAATCCGTGGGCTCGCGTTCCTCTCCCCGCCACAGGCTGACTTTGCCATGTTCAGCGGGACCCACGTGGAGCGGGACTTTGTGGAGGCCCCCTCCCAGATGCTGGAGAACTGGGTCTGGGAGAAAGAGCCGCTGAAGCGCATGTCCAAGCACTACAAGACCGGCGGCCCCATCCCGGACGAGCTGCTGCAGAAGCTCATCAAATCTCGCCAGGCCAACACAGGTGAGGCAGCGGCCGCAGGTGCGCTCACGCTCAGACGCTGCACGCCGGAGGGGCGGAACCGGCAGCCGCCTGGGTGTTGCTGGGCGACGGCTCCGTCGTCCCCTGACCGTTGGCCGATGGGAGCCGGACTTCCGAGGCATCTCGCCCACCCGGTCCGGCCTGCACTGAGCGGGAGCCCTCTCCTCTGGCTCAAACGGGCCTCTTCCCCAGGGGGGCCTTTTGGTGGGAGCTTCTGCAGGTACGGTGCATGCTCTGAAAACAAGCTAAGATTCCAGTCCTCAGGGCTCTCGCTAAAGCAAGTTTCCAGTCCTCATGGCTCTCAACAAAGGACTGGTTTATACAGGAACATGGGAACCTTGGTTCCTCTAGCTTTGCCCAGCAGGGGATCTCCCTGCTTTGGGAGGAGGCTTTTCCCAGCCCTACCTGGAGCCGAACCGCCTGCAGTCCGAGGCCTCCCTCCCTCCCTCGCTCAGCCCCGGTCCTCCTCCCCCAGCCCTTCCTGGCGCCCACCCTCCCGCGAGCCGCCCGGCCCAATTCCCTGCTTCTCTCTTTGGCTGTTCAGGGCTCTTCAACTTGCGGCAGATCGTCCTGGCCAAGGTGGACCAGGCCTTGCACACGCAGAAGACAGCTGAGGCCGCAGGGGAGTACGCCCGGCTCTGCGACAAGGTCTTGGGCGTCCCGGCCACCCCAGGTAAGCGGCACGGGACAGAGGAAGCTGCGGACCCAAATTCACCCCCCCACCCCGGTCATTCTTTTATTTCTCACCGTATCTACCTAAACAAAGCATCTTTTACTGGCCGAAGTCTTCAAGGGCTGCCCCATGTAGAGTGTGTGACAGTAATCTAGCCGGGGTGTGTGTGTGTTCCTTTGCCAACGGGAAAAGTTCTTACCCTTTCCTTGCGTTGCCCGTTGCAAGGTACGGACATGCCGGCCACGTTTGGCCACTTAGCAGGAGGCTATGACGCCCAATATTACGGCTACCTCTGGAGCGAGGTCTACTCCATGGACATGTTCTGCACCCGGTTCAAGCAGGAAGGCATCATGAACCCCAAGGTACGGAAAGACGCTCTGGCGCAGGACATCCGCGGGCGTGTGAATGGGCAAACCCTGTCGTGGGCTCTCTGCTTGTGCCCAGCGGAAGGCGGCCCCCGGGAGTGTCTTCCGGCCCCCGGGCTCTGCGGCCCTCCGTCGCATGAACGCAGCCGGGCCTCTCTGAACCCCTGATTCGCCCGTGCTGAATCCTGCTTTGGGACGGGACCCCTGTTTCATCCATGCCCCCCCCTCCTCCTCCTCCACCACCTCTCCGTTTTTATCCTCACAACCACCCTGTGAAGTAGGCGAGGCTGAGAACCTGGCCCCAAGGCCGCTTCTTGGCTGAGGAGGAGGGACTTGAACCCGGCTCTGCCCGTCGCTCTCGCCCGACGCCCCGCTGAGCTCCTGCCTCGTCCCTCTCTCTGCAGGTGGGGGCGGACTACCGCAGCTGCATCCTCTGCCCAGGTGGCTCGCTGGACGCCTCCGACATGCTGCTCAAGTTCCTGGGCCGACACCCCAAGCAAGACGCCTTCTTGGCCAGCAAGGGGCTGGCGGTGGAGCCCGGTGCCCGGCCCTCGGCCTGTTGAGCGCCAGGGTGGGTGGCCCCTCCGTGCAGCTGCCCTCTCCGTGGCCCGGCGGCGGGGGCCGGACCGCTTGCCTGCGCCTCCCGAGCGTGGCGGGCTTGGAGACAACGTCCCTCTCAGCGTTCCCCAGCCTGACGCCCCCCAGGTGTGTCCCACACATCTGGAGGGGGCCAGGCTGGGGGAGACAGTTCTCTTTCTATGGGGACAGGGGGGCGTTCTCAGATCAGGGGAGGGAACGTAGCTAGAAGGAAAACGAGAAGCAATAACAACTCTCAGAAATGTTGCCCGGTTCCTTACGAAAAGGTGGGGGGAGGCCCTTTCCCCCCTCGGAAGGGCGCTGGGAAAGGGAGAAAAGCCGGGCCTGGGCATGCGTTTACACGGAAGTAAGCCTTACTGTTTTCGGTGTGGCTTACTCCTAGGTAAATGTGCATGGGATTGCAGCCTTCTCTGCAGGGGGGGGGATAATGACTCCAGAATGACACCCCCCCGACCTCCGAATCTTTATGGGGACAACCAGCCTGCCAAGGTGACCTTGTCTGGGTTTGGGGGTGTTACCGTTTCTTCTCGAGCCCCCAAACTGTTTTCTGGGCCGTTCGTAGTCTAAATCCCCGGATCCGTTTGAGGTCCTGCCTCTGGGCTTCTTTTCTCCTCTTCGCTTATCCGTGTTGTGATTTCATGGTCTGGGTGTCACTTTCTGTCTCAAATATTCTTTGCCGCCTTTTTAATTCCGGCTGTTGCTTCTTTCCAGGTCTTTTCGGTTACACAGAGCAGAATGAGTTAGGGAGGGAGGGAGGGGAGGGTCCGCACTCGGGCCAAGCCAGGGAGGGGATTCACTCTTCCCAAACCTCTGAGTCGCTGTATCCAAACCCCCTTGCTTTCGGGAGGCCCCGGGTGTGTCCAGGGCGGTCTCGGGTGACGCTACGCGTCTGCAGAAGGTCAAGAGAAATCTCCGAGGCTGCGTCCGTTCTGGGCACGTTCAGTGTGCTGGAAATCCACCCGGAGGACGCGCTGCACCTCTCCGCCCTCCGCCTGAAGCGGATTGCGGCTTCTCCAGCACGTCTCCCATTTGCGCCAGCCGTGGCACCGGGCTCCCTACTTATATCTGATCATTTGGGATTTTAGATCTGAAGACAAATGCTCCCCAATAAAGTTTTTAAAAGTTTTAATTTGGAACCGGGTTCTGCGTCTTGTATTCTCCCCCCCGGAGTGTGTTTAAGAGCTACGTGGAGTCCCCAAGTAGCCGTAAGCCGTTAGCCCTCTGCGTGGCTCATGGGAGCGCTGGGGACAGTTCCCTGGGCAGATTGTTCCGTGGGCGTCTCTCTGGGGACATGCACAGACCCCTTGCGGTGGGTGGGCTGCCTTCCCTGGGTCCTTCTGCTCCAATACCTCTGTTAATTTCTCAGGCAGTTTCTCTCTTCTTGAGAGCTGATGATGCTTTAGGATTATCCTCCATAATCTTGTCTATTCCCCGTTTGAAATTGGTAGCCATCCATACGCCTTGTGGCCGTGAGTTCCACAGTTTGCGCTGCGTGAGGAAGCCCTTTTTGGGGTCCTGAATCTCCCACCAGTCAACTCCTCCTAGCGTTAGAGAGGAGGAACTCGCTCCCTCTCCACTTTCTCTACCCCAGGCGTAATTCTGTTCACACCTGCCCGGACTCACCTTTTCTTTTCTTTTTTGTAATCTTAAAAAGCTGCCAGCGTTGTGAGTAGCGTTCCTCGCAGGGGCCTTGCTCCAGCCCCCTCGGCATTTCAGCTGCCTCTTCCTGCATTCACAAGCCCAACGTACGCCTGCGTTTTCGGCCTCGCCATCTGCAGCGCCGCCGTCTGGCCTTCGGAGGGCAGCCCGGAGTTGCTCGCGGTTGCATCATGCGCAGCTGCGCGGATCCTCCTCCCCCCCCGCCCCAGGTTTGCGCATCTCCCTTTTGTTTGCACAGGCCGGACCTCCGGTGCCCAGAAGGAAGGGGCAGAGAGCGAGGTTAATTTTAGGGTGGTCTCTATTTTCAAATCGGTGTATTATTCAAGCCAGAGGGCTGTGCGAGTGGAGGTTTATGTTCAGTTCATGTTCTTCTGCAGACCCTTTGGGTCAGGCCCCCGTGCGCTTTTTCTGGGCACGCAGATGGGGCTAAATGTGTCGCCGGGGGCTGGATTCCAGGGCTGCCCATCTCGCCCCCTGCTGCTCCTCAGTGCCGCCGTGCCGTCCCTAATGTTTTGGCCGTCCCTTTTGGCCTTTCCCCCCCAGGCCAATTGGGCCGGGGTGCGTCTCTGTTTGCGGCCGCCTCCTTTTCCTAGGCATGCAACGGCGTCCTCGGCATGTGAGGCTCACGGCTTGTTCTCCGTGTGGGCCTTTGCAGGGTCATTCCAGCATGCTTGGCCCCCTGAGGAGACCCCGAACCTGTTTTGCTCCAGGCGGGTGGTGTCAGCAAGCAGGTTGCAGGGCGGGGAGGGAGGGAGGGAGGAGGGGAAAACTCGACTATTAAAAACAAGTTCCCATATTAGGGCTTTGCGGCCGGGCTCCCCGTGGATCCCACTCACAGGAACGGCAGCAGCTGCCTTCGAGCCTGGGTCCATCCAGACCAGTAATGCTGACACTGACTGGCAGCAACGGCTGTCCGGGGTTGCAGGCAGGAGTTCTTCCTTGCCCTACTTGCAGGTGCTGCTGGGAACGGAGTCCACGGGGACCTCCTGCAAACAGAAAGGGAGGCTCTTGTCCTCCTAAAACGGAAGCAACGTTCTAGTCCACGTGGTTCTGAATGAAGGGCTGATTTAAACAGGAACACAGAAATCTGCCGTATGCTGAGTCAGGCCCTGACTCCATCCAGCCCAGTACTGTCAATGCTGACTGGCAGTAGTGGCTCTCTAGGGATTATGGGAGTTGTAGTCCAACATATTAAGAAGGCGCCAGGTTCAAGTGACAGAACGTGTCTGTCTATCCATTTTCTTCAATTGGGTGCCTTCCGCATGTGTTGGACTCCAACTCCCATCATTTTTGCGTCTTCCAAGCCCATGGCTGCCTCAAGTCAGGCATCACTCTGGGTTCTCCCAAGAAGGCTATGGATTGGATGTGCTCCCCTTGACTTTGAAAACCCCACGAGTGGTTGTAGCCGCCTCCGCCTCCTTCTGTCAGATAGCACTTTTCCAATACTTGAGAGGTTGTCCCACAGAGGAGGGCCAGGATCTCTTCTCGATCCTCCCAGAGTGCAGGACACGGAATAACGGGCTCAAGTTAAAGGAAGCCAGATTCCGGCTGGACATCAGGAAAAACTTCCTGACTGTTAGAGCAGTGCGACGGTGGAATCCAAGTCCTAGGGAGGTTGTGGGCTCTCCCACACTAGAGGCCTTCAAGAGGCAGCTGGACAACCCTCTGTCAGGGATGCTTTAGCATGGATTCCTGCATTGAGCAGGGGGTTGGACTGGATGGCCTTAGAGGCCCTTTCCAGCTCTACTATTCTAGGATTCTAAGACGAAGTCCCAAAATCCAAGTGGCTCTATCTCCAGCAAAAGCAGCTCTTCTGCAGTGAGGCGGGTGGCAATTGCCCGTTCAAAACCAAGGCTGCACACTCCCAAACACTTCGCATTTACACCAAGGAACGAGCCATTGCATTGCTGCTGCTGCTGCTGCTGCTACCCATCACCCCCCCCCCACCCCCTGCAGCTAGTGTGAGGATGCAGCTGAGCTGAAGGTGGGGGGGAACCGGGAACCTCGAGGGGGGGGTGGCCGGGCACACCAGTGCCCGTGCAGAGGCCTGCCTCTGCTACAACGCAGCGGATGGGACCCTGGTTCTGCCACTTCAGTTCCGCTTCCCATACTCTGGTCCCATCATCCCCAGCCAGAACGGCCAACGGCTTCTATAGGGTGCCTGCCGGGCGGGGGCCAGGGCTGCCTCAAGCTACCCAGCAACATCTCTTCCATCTCACGCCCGATTTATCCCGTCTGGCCTTTATTTCCCCCCCCTGCGTGTCTCCGATTTAAATAGCAGCACCCAAATTAGCCGGGCTTGGTGGGCGCTCGCAGCGGGGCTTGGCCCGGGGCCGCCGGCCTGCTGCCCTCCTCCTCGCTTGCCCCTGAGGCCATCTGGACTGCTGTGTGAGGGGGGGCCGGGGTCTCCCCTCTCCGGAGCAGCTGTTCCCGGACTTTGCAGGGGAAGGTGGCGATGATGGCCACGGGGCCACCTCTGCCGCAGGGTTCCCTGGCGGTGGCCAAAAAGGCGAAGAGGGTGGGAGGGGGAGCGTGCCCTACCCCGAGGCCTCACCTGAAGCCAGGTGGAGCTGCAACCTGCCTGCTGCACCTCCAACAAGGATGCCGCCATAAAAAAATCTCTCCTTCCCTAACCGACCTTTTCTTTCCAACTTTGCATTTTGCTCTGGTTTGTGTCTGGAAGCCAAATTTGGCTGCAACAAAAATGGAGCCCGTGGGGAGACCCCTGGGATTAGTTTCTTTTTCCGTCCCATCCCCCCCGCCCCATTTTTAAATTTGCTCATGAGAAGGGGGGGCGGTTCTTTGCCCATTTTGAAATCTTTTCTATTCTCCCCTCCAAATAACATGTGTTCAGTGGCTGCCTGACTCGGGGGAGAAGGGGGGCTTCCTCTTCCTCCGGGGCTCAGGCTGCCTCCGTCTAGGCTGGGCTGTGGCTGATTCGCCGGCCCGAACCGGGGGAGAAGGCTCCCTACGGTGACCCCATGGGAAAGAGGAGCACCAGCCATTGCCACCTTACCTGGCTGTGGCGGACGAGAGGAAGGGGCCGGGAGCCCTGCGCAGGCGGAGGGTGGCCTACGCACGCGGAGATCCCTCGAGAGCCTCGATCCGTGTTTTCGTGTCAGCGTGAAACAGCCTGGGGGATTGGCGAGAACCTTGTGGGATGCCAGCGTGTCAATGCGCCGGGGTCAAGCGGAAATCCCTCGGCACCCTGGCCTGGAAAGTCCCACTCAAGTCCGGGCGGAACCGCTGGAGAGTTTTTCCGCCAATTCCGGCTTGAAGAGATGCTCTCCGGAAGGTCCCTAAAGCTGGTTGAAAAGGGGGTCGGATCAATTCCTGGAGGAGGAGGAGGCCATCCATGGCTACTAGCCCTGAGGGCTATGTGCTTCCTCCAGTATCAGAGGCAGTAAGCCTGTGTGCACCACTTTCTGGGGAACATGGCGGGGGTGTGTGTGCTGTTGCACCACCATGTCCTGCCTTGTGGGTCCCTGGTCCACAGCTGACCGGCCACTGTGGGAACAGAGTGCCAGACCAGATGGCCCCTTGGCCTGATCCAGCTTCAGGGCTCCCCTAATGTTCTTCCAGCGCGTCTCGTCTCTTCCCGTCCAGCCTGCTGGTGCTTTGCGGGGGGGGGGGGGAGGTTCTCGGGGGGGGGGTTTGTTCCTTGTTGCAACACGTGCAAGGAGCATGTGTGCGTGTACATGCAATTGCGGTAGAAAGGCAGGGGGGAAATCCTTTAAATGGGGTGCGTGGGTGGGAGGCCGGTCTCACAATTGAAAAGAAGGCATTGTGGCAGGCCCTGATCCCTGGCACGGTGGCAGCAGCTCATGCATCTCTGCTTGCTCTGCGTTGCGCTGTCCTTCATCAGCTTCTGAAGCAAAGCGGGGCAGTGGGGGGGGGCAGTTGCTACACCTGCCTTTGCCTTGTTTAAACCGAAGGCTGTTCAATCGCTCCCTGACTCCGGCTCGCACTTATTATAGATCAGCTGTAAACTCCAAACACATTTAGCAAGTGTTTACTATCTGGAATACAGAGGGGAGGGGGAGGAGGGAGAAGCCGCGCATGGCCAGTTGCCTGTCGGTGTGCGGACTCACGAGAAGCGTAGGGGTGGTGTGCGGACGCCATTGACTCCCATCCATCTGTGCTGAGCGCAGCGTCAGGCCTCTTTGGGGCAGTTGTCTGCTTAGGGATGGAATCAGGTTTTTTTTTAAGGGATGTACAGAATTTCGTTCCACTTGTGCGAATGTGCACTAATTCGCACAAGAGCGAATTTGTGCAAATCGGGCAGCGATGACACACACACACCCATAGCAGGCAAATGAGGTAAATCAAGAAGTTTCTGAAAACAATGTGGAACGGAAACATGGGTTTATCTTTAAAGGCAGGGCCAGGTTGGCGTGGATGAGGTATCGAGCGGGCGAGGAGGAGGCAGGATGGAGGGAAAGCAGCGGAGTGCGTCGGGAGCAGGAGGGAGATCCCTCCGGGGAGGCGTGGGAGGCGTGGCTGGTCCCTCCTGGCCCCCTCCTCAGCTGATGCCTCCTCCTGCAATCACCGGGGGGGGGGGAAGGTGCCACATTCCTCTGCCGTGTTTTCCTGAAAAGTGGTGACACGCTTGTCCCAGAGACCTTGTCGCCCTCCAGGGCCTAATCTTCCGACCTTGGCTCTCCGGAGAGGGTGCACAGCATTGCCTTATAGGGGAAAGGGGCCGAGAGGGCCAGGCGCCACACCGCACAAGCAGAGCGGGCTCCGTGCAACGCCATGCTCACCCACCCAGCAGGGCGAGAGGGCGCAGGTGGGCGGGCGGGCATTGATGGAGTGTGGCTAAGGTCCCGGAGGGGCATTTGCCTGCCCCCCAGGCCAACGGCGAGTTAAACTTCTTTGGGCCACGGGGTCGACCTTCCGAGAGGAGGCCCCTTCCTCACGCCCCGCCATGGAGGAGGTGCGCAACCCCTGAGCTGCACTCCCTCCCCCAAATATGGGAAGTTACCTTTACACCTTGTTCACACGTATTGACCACACAAAATGCAGGTTGAGAATGAGCGGCTGTTGAATTGTGGGTTGCGGTTACGTGTGAACGCACACTACGGCTTGTTAGCCACAAAACAACCCAGAGTTCGCAACCCAGCATGGCAGCCTGGGGAATGCCGGCAGGTGACAGAGTCTTTCCTATCTAAACTTCCATGGGGTTGTGGAAATCCTTCCTGCTGGCAGTTTCCCCCACGAACTAAATCGGTTCCTACCTTCCCGTCTTCCGCCCCGTGGATGCAAACCCACTGCAGGAACCGGGAGCCACACAGGCACTTAGAAGACAGGGAGTATTGAAACATTTCAAAAATGTGTCCTAGAAGGGGAACAACGTGAAATGTGTCAAGAGCCCTGTGTTTGGGGTTTGGCTGCTCTGTCCCCTTTGGGGCCCCTCGCCCCACCCCAGAACATCCAGCGACAGCCCTGCGGAGGGGCACTCGGGGCCAGCTAAAGGGGGCGCCTCCCCCCTGCCCAAATGGGTGCCGTCGTGGGAGTGACCACGGTTGTGGGTGGGGAGAAACCCGTGTGCGAGATAAATGCAGCACCGGAGATAACTTTGCTGTCTTGGGCTGTTTTTTGGGCCAGGGTGAAGCCTCGCTCGGGGAGCGATGCTGAGCCGGCGCTGAAGAAAAGCCAGTCCCCACAACGCCAACGTCTCTCCACAAGGTCTTTAATTGCAAACGGGCTTCAGGCAGTACAACTTTACTGAGCATTCTTTGTTCAATTGTCTGATGGATGGATTGCATTTTTTGCACGTGTGACAGAATGCTTTGTATATATTATTTTTAAACATTGTTATTCAATCTATAAAATCGTTATTTTTAATCTTCTTCCTTAACGACTTTGTTGTCGATTGTATTCTGTTAGGTTAAGGGTAACACTTTTTTGTTACCGTAGCACAACCCGGCCAGCCGCAGCCGCTGGGGCCACCAACAGACTCTGAGATTCCCGTGGGTCAGGGGGCTGCAAGTCTTCTCAAATAGGCGTCGTGGGTCTTTTGGGGGGGGTCTCCCCAAAACACTCATTCAGACATTCGACCCTTCCAGAACTCGCCTCCTCGGACTTTTGTTAGACCAATCGTTTAACCCTTTCGGTGCCAGACGAACGCCGTCTGCTTCACCGCCCCGTTTCTACCAGGGCCCCCTTCACGGCGCTGCCCTCCTTTCCTTCTGGCTCCCTCCCCCTCTCGCCTTCAGCCACATCCCCCCCTTCCTTCCTTCCTCCCACCCTTCCTGCCACTCCTCTTTCTCCTGCTAGAAAAGAGACCCTCCGGCAGCCTGGAGCAGGCGTTGGCACGCCTACGGAAACTGCCCCCAAAGCCCTTCGAAATGGGCAGCCGGGCCTTTGCTTGCACTTCTCTTCGTCCGAGTCGTGCTGACCGGAGGTTTCGTGCCATCCAGGAATCTCGCTTCTGCGCCTCCTCAGGCTGCTTCCCCAGGGGCGACCCTGAACCAGAAGCCCTCGCAGGTAGGCGGAAACCCAGCCGCAATATCTGCCCCAGAGGAAAACGGAGGAGGAGGAGGAGGAGGAGGCGCCACCTTCCCCCAGTGCCCCGCTCCCCGCTTTCTGCCTGCTCTTCCTCTAGCCGCCCGCCGCTGCTTCCTCTGCCCCTCGCCATGGCCTCTGGCCTCCTCGACCCTCTCCCCCTGCCTCCCTCACTACCCCTTCCCAGGCGCAAGGGTGCTGCCCCAAGGTTGGCACCTCCGCCCTCCCCACAGTCCTGCACAAACACCCGCTGCTACCCATACAGCCGCCCGATGCCCCGCCCCGGGGGTCACTCTGGGGGAGGGGCTGCCTCCAAACCCCCAGGCCCAAAGCCCACCGCGCGCTCTCCCTCCCTAGCAAGGAGCAGGGCCCGGCCCTCAAGCTGGAGGAGGAGGAGGAGGAGGCCTCCTGCACGGCTTCCCCACGCCCGTCTCCAGCAGTCGTGGGGGGCCGCAGCGGAGGGTCGGGGGCTGCTACAGGTAATGGAGCATGCGCAGAGCGTATACCACCCGCTCCCGCAGGGGCAGGGTCCAGCCCCGCAGCGCCAGGGTGTCCAGCGAGAAGGTGGCGGTCCGGCGCTGGTGGTCCACGAAGGTCAAGACATATTCCCCGTCAGAGCGGCTGAGCACCACCTTCGTGCGGTCGTGGTAGAAATTGACCTGGGGGCAGGAAGGAAGGAAGGAATAACTGGGGTGAGAGGAAGAGGTTGCTCAGCGGTCGCAGTGGGGGTGCCTCCCCCCTCCCCCTCCCCAATAAATCAGGCTTTATTCTGGCTTCCTCCCTTTTCTGCGCTGGTGCGCTTCCTTTCCAGCTCGGAGGTCCTTCTCCTGACACACCGGCAGCTCAGTAGGACAGCCAGCGAAAGGGACGTGAACAGCCACAACGCCCCGTGGGACTCACTCTTCAGGGTTACAATCCCTCCAACCACTAGGCAATGCTACTCAATAAGGCCTCTATTGCCTTTTCGTTTCTAAACCTAGTAAAATATCTATAATTATGAAGAAAATCCCCCTGCCATGTTGCTCTTTACTTCTGCTCTCTACTTTACAAAGAACCAGTGTATTTTGCTTAAGGGAGATCTGGGTTCCTGCTGGGTTCTAGATTTCCAAAGACGTTTTTCTGGGGGGGGGGGAGGATCAGCCTCTTCATCACTTATCCTGACGGATCCACAAGGGCCGTCCTACGCTTCAGCTTAAGACGCTTGACTTAAAACCAGCCCAAAGGCTACGTCTCGGCCCCCGCGTGCCCCAGGCGCCTTCAGCGAAGCGTTGGGCGAAGGAATAACCCCCCCACACACACACACACACCTGCAAGGCAAGAGTGTGAGCAAACCGGGGAACCGCGGGCGGACGGCGTGAACAGCGGGGGCCCGAGACCCGCCTCCCCTTACCTGCAGGGTGCCGTTGCTGAAGAGCATCAAGAGAGCCTCGTCAGATTTTGCAAACTGCAGGAGAGAGAGGTCCTCAGCTGAGCCGCCGGGGCTCGTCCGCCGGTGCCCCCCCTGGGGGAGGAAGGAGGAGGAGTCAGCGCCCACCCCCCAGCTGCAGAAGAAATGGGGTGCCGGGCGCAGGACTCCAAAGCAAGGGACGCGTCCCCTGCTGCGGCTTCCGCTCCAGTCAGCTCCAGGGCGGCCCAGATGCCTCAGAGCCGGCCAGTCCACCTGCAGCGGCTTGAGCCCAGCGGCGGCTCCTCAAGGCACCCCCTTCCTCAAGCCAGCCCCCCAGGTAGCCAGCCCCTCACCTCCAGCAGCCGCTGCTGCATGTAGTGCGTGAAAAAGTGCAGGACGCCCATTTTCATGGCCAAGGAAGGGGGCACCTCTCTCCGCGGGAAGGACGCAGCCTCCTGGCCCTCCGCGCAGTAGCAGACCCGCCTGGAAATGATAAAGGGGGGGGGCTGAGAAGAGGGGCTGCAGACTTCACCAGGCTGGAACGGGCTCCTTTGTATTACACGGAGGGGGCTCAGCCCAGGAATAGGCAGGACTTCTAAGCATGTGCAGAGCGCCTGTCCCTCAAGCTACGCCTCCCTCTTTCTCTGCTACCTGTGATTTCCCTAAGTTGCGCTTTGGACTGGAGCTGCTGGGGGCAGGGACCTTGGCCGTGCCGCTCCTTGACTCCACAAGAGAGCCCCACCCTTGTATTCCACTCCTGCCGCCCGCCACAGGCCCAACCGTTTGCAGCCCAGCCTCATTCTTAGCACTCGGCCACGGGAGAGACGTGGTGGTGGTGGTGGTGGTGGTGGTGGTACTCACTGGCGCTGAGGGCAGAGGGCGATGTGCGTCCCATCCACCAGGAGAACCCCTGTCGACCCGTCCGAGAGCAGGTAGCCAAAGCCGTACTTGTTGGAGTAGTCCACCCACTTGGTGACCATCCGGACGGGCCCGGACCACTGTTGCGCCTCCGGGTTCTGCTCCGCTGCAGGGAGAGGCGGGGCGGTGGAGGAGATGTTCAGCCAGGGTCTCAGGGGTGGGGGACGCAGCCCCCGGAAAGACCCCGCTCTTTGTGATCCTCTAAAATAGGGCAGGGTGGGGAAAGGATCTTCTCTGTCGTAGACCCCGGAAAGAGTCTGCCAGCCGGGGGTGGCCGGAAGGCAGAACTCCGGGTGGTTTGGACTTCAGCTCCCAGAAGCCCCTGCCGGCACAGGAGGCGAAACCCAAAACATCTGGAGTTCTGCCTTCTGCCCACCTCTGGAGCAGTCCTGTGTTCGACCGACCTGTGTAAGACCCCCTGCCTATGTTCCTGCTGAAATCCACCCTTTCTCTAAATCCCCACCTAAAACCCTGGAGATCAGTCAAACACTCTAGGCTCCGATGACCCCCAGAGTGGGGTCAAGGCTGGCTATCTCGAGGTGCGCGTGTTGGGGGTGCGGGGGGCTGGCTAAGCATGAGACGACACCCTGCCCCCCCCCCCGGTGCCTCACCCAGGGGGATGGTCTTCAGGCAGGTCCGCAGCACTTGGTCCAGCGTCTCCAAAGCACCGCCTGGGCGCCACTCTGCATCGGCTGGGGAGAACGAAAGAGCGACCGTGAAAAAGGTGTGCATGTGGTGTGTGTGTGTGTGAATGGCAGCCCCTCCATCCACAGCTCTCAGCCGTGCCCTGAACTCCCCCACCCACCATTTCCCAAGCACCCCAGAAAAGCCCTGCCGATGCAGGTGGGTCCCCCTCGTTCTAGCACCCTGCTTCTGACAAGGGACAGCCAGGTGCCCTGATGGGAAGGCCAGACTCAGGGCAGGGAAGGAAGCGGAACTCCCCTCCTGTGGAAACGTAAGCAAAGGTAGACTGCGTCCAGAAAGGGAAGTTCCCCGCATCCACTATGACTTGTATCTCTTCCGTTCTGCCCTGAGGGGATCGGAGCATTGACTTTTTAGGGGCTTTGAGAAGACCGCGGTGGCTACTCCGACACAGCCAGGGGCACAAACTTGGTTACCTCGGGACGGACAGTGCCAGTTTGCCCTCCAAAGGCCTGAAATGCGTTGGGCCCATCAGGTGCTTTTCTGCTCCCCTTTCTTGGTTTTTTTATGGCGTGCTCTTGTGTGTGTTCAGGCGGGGGGACGGGGGAGACCTACCGCTCCTAGCGTGCCCTGGCCAGCTTCCACCGCTCACAGCAGCCTGACCCACGGGAAGGACGGAGGAGGGGGAGTTTCCCTCATTGCGTCCTCTCCAGCGTTCTCGGCCTCCGTGGCTCCTCTCCCCCTCTCTCCTGCCAACCCAGTTCTCTGCCTCCATGGCTCTACTCACCCTCTGCATCAGACCGGCTGTTCAGAGACCCCCTCATGAGCAAGTGGACAGGGAAGCCGCTCGGATCCTCGAGGACCTCTTCCACACTCCGCTTTTCCTCTTCCTGCTTTGGGGGCTGGGGGGTGGAAGCAACAAAGAAGCAGCCCCAGAGATAATTAAGCCCCCCAGCAGTGCCCGAGACAAGGAAGCTAACAGCCGTTGAGAACCCCCCGCTCCAATCACAACTGGGATAAACTGGGAACCTATTTTGGAGCCGCTCAGCAAAGCTGCGTCCGCCACGAGAGACCCTCCCTCAGTATGACACGACCTCTTGCTTACCAAGCTGGGGGGGTCGGCCGGGGGGCGCCGCGGCACCTCTTGCGGCCGGGTTTCCTCCGCTTCCGGGGGCTCAGGGCTCGCTGGGGGCGGAGCAGGGGAAGAAGAGTGCAACGGTTAGAGTGTCAGCCTACGTTTCGCAGGCCTCCCGGGCGCTGGGGATGCAAAGGGCTGGAGACTTCAGGGCTGCCTTTTCAAAGGGCGGCGTTTTGCGGCCCCTCAAAGGCAGCCCACGGACAAAATCGAAACAATGCAAAAGCGGAATCAACAGAGCTGGCTGGAGTTTTGTGTTTAAATCTGGATTCGTTTCAGATGGATAGTCTCAGTTCCGCCTGGACCCCTACGGCTGCTCTGGGCTTCAGGAACGGTAACGAGCACGGTTGCCTCTGAGCACGTGGAGAGTGCCGCTCCCTCAGCGCTCCGCAGAGCTGGCTTGCAGGGAGGGAGGAGTCCGGATCGGAAAAGCCTCCCGTGTGGGAAGCGGGGCCCCCGGGATTCCCCTCCCTCTCTGGCCCCCTCCTCCCAAGGGCCTGCTTGCCGCTGAAGCCGCCACTCACCGGTCCTGGGGTTCTGGCAAGGGGAGCCCCGGAAAAGCACCTTGGCCGCTTTCTGGAAGAACTTCCTGAGCGGGTTGGGGAGCGTGAAGAGCGGGGCGGAATGGCACGCCCGCGACGAGAGCCTGGCCGGAGTGAAGCCCTTGCGGGAGGCGCAAAATAAGGAATGGGTGATGCGGTTGGACTGCGACTCCCATCTACCCCAGGGATCCGCCTTTGTGACCCAGACTGCAAGGAGGCAGTTTGGAAGGCCGGGAGAACCACGAGTTGCCAGCGCTAATGGACTGCTGGCAGCTCGTGCAAGTGAGCCAGTCCACACACAGGAAAGAAACAGGGGTTTCACCAGCTATGCTGGCCTGGTAGGGGGTTGGAGTGGAATTCCTCTCCGCCTGTGGACCAAAAGCGCCTCGCGCCCAGCCCGCCTTCCCCCTCCGCCTCCTACCTGGGTGAAAAAGGCGTGGCTGAGGGCTTCCTCCAGGCTGGGCCGGGCCGCCGGGTCGGGAGCCAGCAGCTTCCTGATCAGGTCCTGAGCGCTGGCCGAGAGATGCCGGGGCACGGGATAGCGGCCTTCTCGGATGCACTGGTACATCTCCGGCTTGTGCGCGATCTCGAAAGGGGAGCAGCCGGTTAAGGCCGTGTACCTGGGTGGGTAGGAGGAAACAGGCGGTCAGAGAGGTGACAGCCGCAGGGATCCCCGTAACAGACGCGTTCTTAGCTTGGCTGGCCCAAAGCGGAGCGGAACCGGAGCCCTTGGGAAACCCAGGTTGTGTGCAGAGCAGCCGCCCAGCTTGATCCATCCCTGGAGTAGCTTCTGGGCCGGCCCTACCGTGAGGCAGAGAGAGGCAGTTGCCTCAGGCGGCAGATGCTTGGGGGATGGCGGAGAGCACCGGGGACCCCACTGAGCGCGTTTGATCTCCCTCTGCCAGAGGTGAAGAGGGATCCACCGGCTGGGCCGGGCAGCGTTTGGAATGGGGACGGCGCCGGTTCTGTGCTTCAGACGGCCAAAGGCCTCGGGGCAGCCCTGAGCGACTTACATGATGCAGCCCAGCGCCCAGACGTCCGACTTGAACGAATGCCCCTTCTTAGCGATGACTTCGGGGGCCAGGTAATTGGGGGTCCCGCAGACCACGCTGTGGAGGGACGGCATGGGGAGGGGGGTTACGGAGAGGGAGGCAGGAAGGAAACGACCACGACAGGTCAACCCACGGAGAAACGCTTCCACGAAAACCACGGGCTTTTTCTTTCTGTGTGGCATCAGCCAGAGTGAGCCTCCTCAGGTGGGCGCAGCGTCAGCTGCGGGGGATGCAAATCCACCCATGGTAGGAACCGCAAAGGCGGAGGATCACGGGGAACGCCCCAATCTACAGAGCATGATGGGTGGGGATTGGGGCCCAGGCCAAGGGAAGCTGACGGGCTCCTTCTTCGAGCCCCGCAACGCTTTCCTGCTCTCAAGCAGCTCTTTCGGATGGGCATTTCCAGGTGTGACGTCTTTGGACCGCTTGTCCTACCAGAACGAAACGTTTGGGGATTGGCCCGTTCCGGCCCTCCAAACACGTTGGGCTACTACAGTCCCTATCAGACCCCCCCACTCCCCCACCGGCCGTGCTGGCAAGGAGCTGTTGGTGACAGCGTCTGAAAGGCCACGAATTGCCCACCGCTGATGTGCACGGGGAGGTTTCTCCCACTTAAAGGCTGCAACGTGGCCTTCAAGGACGGAGCCACAATCCTGAACGCACCGACTTGGGAGGGAGCCCCACTGAGCGCAGCAGGATTTCCACCGGAGGAAACAGGACTGGGCCGTGAGAGGGCCGGCGCGTTCTCGGGATGTTTCCACAGCCTCCCCCCGGTTCACGGGCCGGGTTCCCTCCACTGGGGCGAGCCCAGGCCCTCCGTGACGCCCGCCGCCCTGGAGACTCACCCTCGCCGCCGGCTGGCCTGCTCCTCCCGCGTCGCCAGCCCCAGGTCCCCGATTTTCACCTGCATGGTCTTCGTCACAAAGAAGTTACCTGGCAAGGCGGAGAGTCCGGAGAGATTGCTCAGTGTTGCGGGGACACCCGACATTGGACTACACTTCCCATCTGTGCGTTGGGAGTTGTAGTCCCAAGTCCCCCCGGAGGGAGCAGAGTTGGTGACAGCTGTGTAAAAGGGCCCTGTTCTTAACGGCAGCAGGTGCGTTGAGGAGGGAGCTCCGGTGTGTCTCTGCGTGAGTCTTCGTGCTCCGCCGTCTGTGCGCCTCTCTGGGAGCAGAACGCGGCGCTCTCTTGCTCAGGCTCCGTCTCCACCCCTGTGGCCTCCGGGGCCGGCAGCTCAAGTGTGTGTGTGTGTTTGCATGCATCCCGTGCACACGCACACGCTGGCACCAAACCCGAACCACATTCCCCAGCCAGGTCCTCCGCCCGGAGAGCCCCAACGGCCGGCCTGCAATCGAGCCATGAGCTCACTCTGCAGGCATGTGCTCTGCCCTGAGACGGCCGGCTGCACCCCGGTGTATTTTTAACCCCCCTCTCCAAAGCGCCCTCCCCGCCCCACGGCCCTCTCGGGTCCCAGACAGAGGCTGAGGACGGAGGGCTGAGCAGCCAGGCAGTCAGGGCAGCAGGAAGTCAAGGAAAGCAGGCCCAAAGGAATGCAGACGACAGCCCTGCAGAGCGGGGCCGTGCGTTTCGTTAGCACAGAATTAACTGGGGAGCTCAAGCAGGGTGAGCCTAAGGAAAGGAGGACAGGGCTCCCGTATCTTTAACAGTTGCTTAGAAAAGGGAATTCCAGCAGGTGCCCTTTGCAACCCCTGGAGAAATTCCCTCTGCCTCACAACCATTGCCTCTTGACCAGATACAAAAGAGGGCAGGGCTCCTGCAGCTTTAACTGCAGTGCATAAAAACGACACCTGCTGAAATTCCCTTTTCTATGCAACTGTTAAAGGTACAGGAGCCCTGTCCTCCTTTCCATAGGGTCACCCTATAGTGGCTACATAGAGCCATTTGGGCCTGATCCAGCCTGGCTCTTTTTAAGGGTCTTTTGGGGAAAGCGTAGCTGCTCAAGCTCTCCTGCCCCCCCCCCCCACAAGGACCCAGGAGTCCGGGCTCCCAATTTAAGGCTGAGATTCTGCACTCACTTACCTGGGAGGAAACTCCACTGAAGCCCGGTGCAAGGTCTCTCCAAGAAAGTGTGCAAGAGTCCCACCACTCAGCAGCGCTGCCCTCAGCCCAACTCCCCCCCCCCCAAACACACACCAGCTCAGCCTTTGACAACCTACTCAGTTTGAGGTCCCGGTGGATGATCCCTTCCTGGTGGATGTACTGCAAGCCGGCGATGATTTGCTTCAGGTAGAACCGGACCTCCGGTTCCGTCAGTGTCTTCCGCGCTTTCAGGATGTGGGCCAGGGACTAAAAATGTGTGGGGCAGGGAATGGAGGGGCAGGAAGAAGAGAGACGACATTGATTTTTAGCAATTTCCTGGCTGCCGCCAAACTCAGAACGTGGGACTACAAAAAGCAGAACAAACAAGGGATAAATCTTCCCCCATCTTGTGTGTGTGTGTGTGTGGGGGGGACACTTCAGTGGCTGAATTTCTGTCTCAGTTGCCCCATCTGGTGGGAGACGCTTCGCCTGTTGAATTGTCTGCCTTTTGTGCAAGTCGATACAAGCCTCTCAAAAGAGCAGCCCTTCTTGAGGGAGCAGCTATGGCCCCAGCAGCAGCCCCAGATTGCTCCTGGGGAAGGAGGGCAGCGTGGCGAAGGCGGGGGTTGCCAACTTTTTAGCAGTCCCCGCTCCTCTGCCTTAGAGAGCAACTTGACAGGTGGACACGGGCAGAAGCGAGCGCGTTTCCCTCCATGCCGGCTGATTCCGGCAGATCTGAGCTCAGCTAGAAGCCCCAGAACAACTCAGGCCATTCCTTGACACACACTTTTCTTTCCTGGTCAGTTGGCAACCCCCAGTGAAAACGCTCGGTGGGCTTTATGCAGATTGAGCTGCCTTCCTGCAAACCCTTTCACACACACCATGGGGGTGGGGGGGAAGCTGCCTCTGAGCTCCGCTACAGTCTGGTTGCTGCAATCATGATCAAGGAGAAGAGTGCCTCTGGGCCTATGCAAAGTGCATTTGCCTCACCTGTGGCTAACCCAAGCCCATTCCGGATGTTGTTTGACTCCCGACTCCCATGAGCCTCAGCCAGTGCAGTGTAGCGGTTAGAGTGTTGCGCTGGGACTCGGGAGATCCGGGTTATAGTCCCCACTCAGCCATGGCAGCTCCCTGGGTGACTCTGGCCTGCCACCGACTCTCGGCCTAACCTGCCTCGCAGGGTTGTTGTGCGGCTAAAACCCTTCCCCCCCTCCACCCCCAGCAGCAGCAGGAACACACACACACACACACAGACACACGCACACTGCGCTGCCTCCTCCTCTCCCTCCCCCCCCCCCGCTCACCTTCCTGCTGCAATATTCCAGCACCATGTAGATGTTCTCCTGGTCAGCAAAATGCCGGTGAAAGGCCACCACGTGCCGGTGCTTCAGCCGGCCGTGCAGCTCCATCTCCCGCTCGACCTGCCAGGGAACAAAGCGCGCCCGATAGAAAGCCAGGCTCCGCCGGCAGCAGAAACGCCAACGCGGCGTCACGGGGCCGGGCCAGCTGCTGGAGCCAGCTGTGGGGGGTGGCGGGCAGGCAGGTGGGGCAGGGCTCCAAGGGCAAAGCCTGCCAGAGCAGAGGACGCGGGCGAGGAGGCAAGGCGGCCCCTCCGGGCTAGCCCCCTCCTCTACCCTCCCCCGCCAGGGCTTTGGAAGCTCCTTGGGGCAGAGACCGGCTCGTGTGCTTTGAGCAATGGTTAAACCGTTTCTCACTCGTGCCCGCCACGGCAGTGGGACTCTGCACATGGCCTGGAGCTAGTCTGAGTATTTGCACCCACAGACCTCAGCGGGTGTCGGGGGGGGGAATAGGTGCCCCCCCCTGCTGCACCCAGCTTGGAGTGACAGAGCACAGGATGTGGGGTCGCTCTCCAGCCACATAGGCAGGCGGGGGGGGGGGGAGTTGGCCGATCGCCTCCCGCAGTTACTTGAGTGGGGAGGGGGTGAGTGACCCAGCCACAGACGGAGCTGGCCTCCAACCAGCAGAGCCCGGGCGTGATCTGCCCCACGGAGACCCCACCCCACCCCACCCTCCTGACTTTGCTCACTTTCCCTCTGTTGTCCAGCCGGGAGACCCGTGACTGGGAGACCACCTTCACCGCGTAGATCTTGTTGGTGGACGTGTCCGTGAACTTGTAGCATCTTCCGAAGGCGCCCTGCAGGGAAAGGGGGGCGTGAGGGGGCTGCAGCCCTCAACAAAGCAGGAGAAAGCAGACGGAACCCCCCAACCTTTTTACCTACTAGACCCACAGGGCAGGTCCCAGACTCCCAGAAGAGGCGTAACGGGGCCGTTTGGGTCCTGCTCAGCGCAGAAACCTGGTTTCAAACCTCTCCGGCAGGTTTCTGCTTGTCCGGTTCCCACTTGGATCTGTCCAGAGACAGGGAGCCCCCTCCCCTGCTCCCCCCACTCCTCCTTCTCCTCCTCCTCCTCCTCCGTAGACCCTTGGCTCCAATGCCTGACTGCTGGTCCCCATAAGACGCCTTTCCGAAATCTGCCTTCCTGTGACTTCAGCCCGTGTTTTCACGTCCTGGAGCCTTGGGTGTTTGAGACCAGGCTGCAGCCCTCTTTGGCGGGCGACTCTTTAGCCAGCTTTTGAGTCCCACAAGATGCCTTTGCCAAGCAGAAAGGTATGATGAAGGCTTTTGTGACGCTCTAAAACTGGTGCATTTCTTTTACCAAACTGAAATGGTTCTCCCCCAAAACTGGTCCAGTCTCCCACCACCACCACCACTATACAGCTTTAAAAAAGAGGGAGGGGAGTTTCTGGTAAAAAGATTCAAATCTCCTGACCTTGTTTCTCCTTCGTCTACTAGATTTTGTTTTAAAAATATATAATAATAATTACCAGCACCCTCTTCGAAAGGAGGCGCATATGCCAAAGTGCATCTGTCTGCTAATTAATCATCCCTGGGGAGAAAAGAGGGGAGTTCCCCCCCCCTCCAGGTCCTCTTACATCCTTACCACAGATTAGACAAAATTGTGGCAAATGGTTCAATGCCGGAGACACGCAATTTCACCCTCTGCTTACAGGCTGGATATTTGGGGATCTTTGTGCACAGAACTCCTGAGGCGGCCTCCCCACCACCAACCTGGTGCCCTCCTGCTGCATTGGACTACAGCTCCATTATGCCCAGCCATCGTGGCTAATCTCTGTTCTCCCCCCACCCAAAATAGGCCTCCCCCTCCTTTCCTAATTCCTTTTTAAAGCCAAACCCCACATCTCTGCTTTCGTCTGCCAGAGAAGGCAGTACGTGCATTGCCTACTCAGGAGTAAGCCCCGTTCGGTTCCACGAGACGGGGTCCCCAGTAAAGGCCAGCAGGGCTGCGTCCAGAGCCTCTTCCCGGTCCACTGGATTGATGGCTTTGAGCCCAAGGATTATGGGAGATAAATGGGGGTGGGGGTCTGCTCCGTTTACTTCTCCAGGGTGGAGCACAGCCGGTAAGGAGCCCCCCAGGAAAGAGACCTGACGGGGGTGAGGGGCTCCTGACACACCGAAACTGCAAAGGAGGAGGAGGCTGGTTTGGAGGTGAGCAATAAGGACTAGGACCATAGAAAGACTTTCCAGAACTAGAGAAGAGGATGGAGAGGGAGAGAGAGACAAGAACGCACAGGAGCCCATGGAGGAGACGCATTCCCTGGCTGGGCCCCAGCACCTTGGATAGCTGCACCCAAGGGAGATGCTTCACCTGTTGGATTGCCGCTTGCCGGCTTTGCTGTTAAAGGCAGGGAGCCCCCTTCCCTCCCCCCCCCAAATGCAAAGGAAGAACCTAAGAAGAACACGCCTGGATCAGGTCCAGGGGTCACCTCCTGAGAAGGGAGGCTCCATTCAGCTGGCACGGCTACCGCTGCACCGTCCCTCTAAAAAAAGAGCCCTGCTCTTCCCCAGTATACAGTTTCCAACGGCGGCTGGCCTGATGCCCCAGTGAGATGGCCACAAGCCCTTGCCTCTTGTTTCTCTCTTGCGTCTGGCATCCAAAGGCGGACTGCCCCTGTCTCTCGCGTTTCCGTTTAGATCTGGTGGGCCGATGCTTCAGGTGCCTACCTTTGGTTTTTTTGTGCACGGGGTCAACGCTTCTTTCTTTCCGGCACCAAAAGGAACAGGCACCTGGATGCAAACCATGCAGAAATTGCATGCCGCTCCCCCACCCCACCCCAGTTTGCTGGCTAGTTTCCCACGTGGGCTGGGCTTCCTTCACCACCTTTAACTAGCCCGGACATGTCTGCCCACATCCCAGAGAAAGGAAAGCAGAGCAGATAAGCCAAAATAAAATCAGGGAGTTTTGATCTGGATTTGGAATGTTTGATCTAGTGTAAGTGGGGGGGGGATGCTGGGGGGGGGGAAAGGGCCAGGGGTCACAGGACTCCTGGGTTCTGGAGGAGGGGGAGATTTATCATTCATTGAAGTAGAGAGAGCGAGGATGTGGGAATCAGGGCTCCACAAATGCAAGAGATCCAGAATAACTAGCAGCCGCCACCACTGCCCCGATTAAGTACATCTGACTGCATTTGTCCAACTGATAAAATACTTCAAAAAAATAAGCAACCTTTCAGGTTCTCCAGAACTCTTCATCCTGCCTGATGAAGAATCCGGTAGAACCCAAAAGTCTGCTGACTTTCCTGTGATGTTTTTGGTTGGTCCTAATGAAGGCATTTGTTTACCTTCCTGTGGATTTCGGGTCTTTCCCCGCTAATGGGCAGGCCGGGCTGCCTCTGCTTCTGCTGCATTTCTCCCCGTCTCAAACCCTCCGCCCTCCCTCCTTCCCTCCGTCCCTCTCTCTGCGGTTTTCCAAGCCGTCTATTTATTTATTTTTACTGTAAGCTCCTCAAGGGCAGGGAACTGTCTTAACCTTCGCCTGTGCTCACAGCACTGTATAATCAGAATTTTTGCATGAATAATATATTACGAAATGGACAAATCTTACAGGAAAGATCATTCCTAAAATGCTGAAGTAATTAGAATAACGTGCGGCATCGTTAGTGAGGAGGCGGGTTCTTCTGAGCGCTCCCCTCTGAGCGGGCATCGAGACGGTCTACCTTCCGGGCGTTTCATCCCAGCCCCAGGGTGGGGGGTAGGGGGGAGAGAGAAGCGGGGTCCACTGCGGCAAGGAAAGGGGGTGAGGAACTACGGCCAGGACACCTGGGAGGAAGAGGGGGCCCCTCGTTGAGCCTGGGCTCGGAGAGCCGCGTGACCTTGAGCGGCTTCTCCAGCTTGTGACTCAGTTTCCCCCAACGGATGGCATGGCCCCGGCGACGCCTCCTCGCCAGAGCGCAGCGGAGCCGGGCGCGGCTTCGCGACCGTGCAGCCGCCTGGCCGAGCGCCTTCGCACGCCCGGAACGCCGGCGGCCAGGCCAGCCTCTCGCGGCCCCACGAGCCCCGGCGGTGCCCCCGGCCGCCGCGGCGGGCAGGGGAAGCCGCCGGGCGCCGCTCCGCGCCCCAGCCAGCGAGCGACACCTGCGAAGAGGGCAGCCGAGGAGGCGCGCGAGCCAGGGGGGCAGCCGCGCGCTCGAGGCCGCCGCGGCCGGAGGAGACGTACCTTCCCCAAGAGCTGGCCTCGCTTGTAAAGGGTGCCCGTGGCCGGATCCTCGATGAAGTACTTCAGGCTCTCGCCCTGGGCTCTGGCGGGGGCCGCGGGGGCCAGCCTGCCCATAGCGAGCGTCGCGCGAGCTCAGCGCCCCCCGTCCGTCCGTCCGTCCAGCCCCCCGCCTCCTGCCCTGCCCTGCTCCCTCCAGCGGCTCCGCGAGCGCCTGGCCAGCCAGGGACACATGCCGGGGCTTCTTATAAGCCAGGGGGTGGAGACCCAGGGAGGCCCGGCCTGGCCGTGCCCCCCGCGCCGCCGGAAGGCAAGGCGAGGCGAGGCGAGGCAGGAGATGCGCGGAGCGCGGAGAGCACCGGGCGCTGCGGCAGGAGCGAAGGGGATCCCCGGCCGGGGGTTCTTCCCGCTGGACGCACGGCAGGGACAGCGAGGCGCTCAGCTGCTGCTGTCGGTGGCGGCAAACGCACAAGAGAAGAGTCCTGCGGCGGCCCTCCTCTTGAAGGCAGCCTCCGCAGTGCCCAGTGCCACAGGGAAGGGGGCGCTCTTTGAACGCGCCTGAGAGAACAGACAAGAGTTCTGTGGCACCCAGAAGGCTACACAGTTACTGTGGCGAGGGGCTTTTCTGGACCAGAGCCCAGCTTTGTCGGACGCAAGCAAGCTCTGACCCCAGGAAGATTCTGCCACGATTAACTCGGTTAAGCTGGGGAAAGCCCGACACCTCCCAGCATTCCCCAACTGCACGGCTGCACTTGGGACCCTTAGGGCAGACGTTCCTGACTCCAGCGCCCACCAGCACCGGCCATGGTTGGGAGCGATGGGCGCTGTAGTCAGCAGCCTCCGGAGCGCCGCCTTAAAGGAGCCCGTGGTCTCTCCTCGTCCGGGACCTGCGTCGGATGGTCCGGGCGCCGCCGCCGCCGCCGCCGCCGCGTTCAGGCGCACCTCGCGGGACCTTGGGGGCGGGAGAACGGAGGCTCCGCTCGGGCCAGGGTCCGTGTCCCCCAGCCAAGGGAGCCCGGATGCCTTCTCGGGGCGGAGGCTTCAGACGACGCGGAGAACAGGCGTGCAAAATGTCCCCACGCCCGATCGAAGGCGCGGCTGGATGGCCACAGGAGCAACGAAGGAAGAGAGGCGCGTTTGGGGGCGGGGTGGATGTTTCATCTCTTCCCTGCCCGTCGCCTCTCGAGGGGCCCGAGCGCGCCTCCTGCTTGCAGCCCGTCGGGGGGCGAAGGGGAGTTGAGGGGGGGGGGTCAGCCCAGCCCTGCTCCAAACTTGCTAGAGAGGAGGGATCGGGGCGGCTGCAGGCAGCATCCTGCTGACTGGTCCCCGGGCAGGGAGACGGTTCCCGGCGCCGGCGCTGTGCAGAGCGCGAGAGGAGAGGCCGCTGCCCCGAACAGCTTCCAGGGCAAAGGGACGGCCGGCTCCACAACGCCCCCCTTGAGAAAGAAATGCACTTTCGAGCACGAGAAACTACAGGAAAGCAGACACGGGGCAGGATGCGATGGCAGCCCGACGTAAACGAGGCCCATGCACTTCAGTGGGTCTACTCTGTGAAGGGGTATCACTGGATGCCGCCCAGGCAGCCACGGGGGACGGGCCAGCAGAAGGACCCGGGGCTCTTTGCGCCGAAGTCTTCCAGAGGAACGCCCCCCCCCCCCCCACGGACCAGAATAAGCCGGCAGGCTGCGCCTGCGTTGCGCATCGGGCACATGGGCGGCCCCGATCCCATGTGCCGCAGCGCCGCCTGGCGGCACGGGGAGACGACGCATCTGGCTCCGCTGGGGGCGTCCGGCCCCGGGACCTCTTGATGCGAGAGGGGCCGCCGAGAGCCTCCTGCGCGCGCAGGATCTGGAAAGCAGGGGGAGCCCCCCCCCCCCGCTCACCACACAAGAGCCACGGTAAAAATGCAAAACATTTATTGGAGTGTTGTACAAAAGGTTTCCAGTCCAAAAAAAAAAATGTATATTACAAATCATCGAAAAAAGACATTTGGCATGCAATTACCCATCATAAAGCAAAGCGGCTCTGAAACGGGAAAGTCTAGATCACAGTTTTCTCCCCAGAGGTGCGCAGCCGCCCACATCGCCTGCTGCACCCTGACACTTTTGGGGACTTCACGGGAGCCCCCCATCCCATCCCACCCCACGGGTAGTTATAAACGCAGCTGCCCCTTTTTTAAAAAACCAAAGCTTACATACAAGTCAAAAAAACGGACACCTACAAAAATAGAGTTCTAACAAGGAAATGGTTTCGTATAAAGGCAAAACTTCTCTCTCTGTTGCTCCTTTTGTGTTTCACAGGGCTTTTTATTGCTGGAGAACTTAGTGTGACTCCGCCGGGCAACAGGCGCAGCGCGTGTTTCTATCTCAGGGGGACGCGCCGTTGTGGGGCCACATTCCAAGCAGGGATTGTGTGGGGGGTGTCCCTCCACCCACCCACCCCAGGAAAACTCTTCCTTGAAACTGATGGCGGCAGAATTGGCAAGGTGGGCACGCACAACTGGGCATGTCAGTTCAAAAGTCCAGCGTGTGACACTCCTCCGAAGGGCCCAGCGGCATCACCACCGCTATATATATCAAAGAGAAAATGAAATTGGGGGGTCACCCAGCTGCCACCCACCCACCCAAGGGTCCAGTGTTTTGTACTTTTTAGCAGATTGTTCTCTAGACTTCAGCATTTCAAGGCTGCTTTAACGTTTACCAATAATCATGTGTAAATACGGGCTTAAGAGATCAAAAGAAATTATATTGTGGATTTTGCTTTTTAAAGCGTAAAGCTAGGCGGGTTTCAAGGGCAGAGAGGATGGTTGCGTCTCCGGCCACCTCCCAGGCATGGCTCCCACCATCTGCTCCTGGGCTGGCATCGGGGCCCCGGCAGAACTCGGTGGGCGTCAGCGCATAGGGGTGGCGGAAGGGGTGGGGTGGGGAGAGAAACCAAGGCAGGGAGCAAAAGCGGCTTCATCTGTCAGCTACTGGCAGTTTTTTTGGAGGGTGGGAATGAAGGTGAAGCATCTGCGGGATGGCGAGGCATTCGAGACTTTTTTCCCACACATGAGGAAGAAGTGACCCTACATCTCTCTCCTAGGTAAAACGAACAGGCTGAACCTCACAGGACAAACTGCTCCGGCCTTTAAGACTCCGAACGTTCGAGGGGCCTGCACTGTGAAGGACCTGTGGCAGAATTTCAAACGGTCCGTGGAAGGGGGGGGGAGGAGTCAGTCCGGCCTTTCGTACACCATGGGCACAACCTCTGCATGTTTAGACCGGGGTGGGGTGGGGTGGGGTGGCAATGCCCCACTACTCCATGCTGGGAACTGTAGGTCTTTCCCCCCACTGTCTGAACCAGCAGAGGATTTCGTCCCTGAGCAGTTTAAGACACGCCCCAGTGCACAAGGAGCGCTGTGACCGCTACCCACCCTAAACTGGCGTGTCCGTGAGGAGACGGGCAGCGTGGAGGACAAGGGCAACGGAAAGGTGGGAGGCTGAACACGGGGCTCTCCCGGCTAGAGGCAGAGTGGGGGGGGGGGGGGGTCAGAAAGAAGCATGGGAGGATTTCCTGGCTTGGATACCTGGCCGGAGCCAGGAGAATGAGACCAGGCCTCAGATAATAGTGTGGACAGTGGAGGGTCCATGGGAGAAGTGGGGAGGGGGACACACACACCTTTAAGCCAACCTAAAGGGCCCGGAAGGAAAATGCAACTGCGGCTCTCATTTCAGCCCCCCAAGAGGAAGAAGTGGAGGTTTACATCTGCCTCCGTTCCAGGCCATTTTCAGGGCCAACGAAAGGAGGATCCCAGAACAAGGTTTTGACAAAGAAACACAGAATTAAAAGCAGGTTCTAAGGACGCCCAGGCATCAGTCCACCACGGGACACGGGCCTGGAACTCAGTAGATTCAGGGGCCCTGAGCCCCTGCGGGTAGCACCTGGGGACCCTGCAGATAGATCCCCGGAGGAAACTAGTCCCTGGCTCAGCTTTCACAGACGCCTTGGAGGCCTTTTCTTTTCGCTTCTGCCTTGGGGCGGGGAAACGGCTCAGGCGGCACTCACGGAGCCCCCGGCTCCACCCAGTAGCACGTGTGCACGGAACGGGGCATTCACATCATTTAAGGGGGGTGCCTGGCCACACGCGGGGCGCCCAGCGTTGCCGAGGGAGGAAGCCGCTTTGGGGAAGCACATTTACTCTCCTGAGGGAGCAGTGTGCAAAGACGTTGGCTGCAAAACAGTTCTTGGGCCGTGCCTGAGAATGACAACATAAAGCAGGATCTACAACATATTCAGCCAACTGTTTGAGTCCAGTGGGAATATTACGGCAAGGAAGGGAGAAGCCGGGCACGGGGGAGAAGAGAGAACGCCGTACGCGCGGTCCTTTTTTTCTTGCACAAGTGGATCAATCAGAAATGGATTAAAATGTCTAAATCTAAAACACTTTTACATTAATTCAACATTGGTCATTAACACACCCTGTGGCATCAAAATGTCTGTGGGACATTAGCACCTTGGAATCTTATTTATTTTTATTATCATGTCTGACTTTTCTTCCCCGCCGGTCAGTGGTCCTCTCTCGGACCAGAGGAGCTGGGCCACGGCGGCTGAAGCCACGGAAGCCGTCGCGTGGGCTCAGCGTCAAAGCAGGAGCCCAAATCCTGTTTGCTGGTGGAATTCGTTAAGTGTTGCTAAGCTTAACTAGCTGGCTGCTCTTTCGCCAAAGGAGCCTGAGGCCCCTCTCCCTCTCAGGCAGCCGTGCCCTCCGCACATGAGAAGAGGCCCAAATGCCAGAGAGCGCTGAAGGCCTCTAATCATGATGCTGTTCAGACATTCAGTGACCTCGATCCACTGGTGTGAAAACGCTTCACGAGGACTTCAAGTGAGCTTTGCACACGTTTTAAGACACGGGTCTTTCCTTTTTTAAAAATAAAAAAATGAAGAACGCAGCGAGGCTTCAGGGCCAGCACTTTTGAGAGGACCCCTGCCAGAGGCGAAATCTCAGCCTTTAACCTCCAGAATCCGAAATCTCAGCCTGCAAACGGACTCTCAGGTTACAGGGGGGACATTTCGGGGAGGTGTGCGGGCTGAGGTTCTCACTACAAGAGCTTTGGCGAAACACGGCCCATGACTCAAATGATCCGCTTTGGAACAACCCAAATCCAGAATTTCGAAAGCTCTGAGATTCCAAATTTCACACAAGATTTCAATTTCAAGAGTCTTTCTAAGTATTTTTCTGCGATGTAGTTATGGAAGGCTTCCTTTGCATAAAGTAGTGCAACTGAGGCCGGGTGAAGAAGGTTTTGCAAGGCGCCGGAGGCCCTGCATTCCTCCCCCCACCCACACCCCATCACAAAGAGGAGAGGCCACTGCTCTCAGCACAGCCAGCCAGCCCTCACCTCTCCCACCGCACGGCACGCCATTCCCAGGCCGGCAGCCTCTGCCAGAGGCAAACCCCAACACTGACCAGGGGCTCACTCAGCTTCAAGTCCCTCCAAGCAGGGACGAGGCTCACCTGGGTGCTTCTGCACAGCCCTGTGATCCGAGAGCTGAGGGCCATCGCGCCTGCGTGCCTCTCTGTGGCTCCACTGACCCACCAGGGGAATGTGGCAGCCTGGCCGAGGGTGCGCTGGGAGCAGAAGACCCAAGGAGGGAAGCCCACCTGACCGCTGGACCCGGTGCTCCACAGCATCTCTGCAAAGCGAGCAGCTACCAGTCCCTTCTCAGAGGCCGCTGGAACAGAAGGCGGGGCGAAGCAGGGCAGGCCCTCCTCCGCGGCCGAGGGCCGCCTCTCCTGCTTCAGCCCATCCACTGGCAGGGCCTCCCTCAGAGGGCTCTTCTCCAACTCTTACAACTGGTGGTCTGATCCAGGACAAGGTCCAGATGACGCGGTGGGCACCCACCGGCCCTTCCACGGGGTGTCAGAAGCACCCGTCCCTTCCAGGGCAACGTCTTCGGGGGGGGCACCCCTCAGAGCCACGCTGCCCTCTGGCTTTGAAGCCCAAAGTGACGGCCCAGGAGTCGTCCGAGGGGGAAGGGGGGGAACCTCAGAACGCCGCGGCTCTTCTGGCTGACACGGCCCTCTCTTTAAAAAAGTGTAGCAAAGGATCAATTCCGTTTTTAAAAAAGAAAAAGGGGGGGGGGAGAAGAAAAAATCACAGAAGACTTATAAAAATAGTTTTCAATGGCTCTGGGCAAAAGAAAAATAAGAGCAAAAGGGGGAAGGAGGAAAGACGGGCTGAGGAGGGGGCTTCGTTTCACATGACGGCGCATCCTCTGGACGTTGTCCTGGGATCCCCCTAAAGGAAGAGGGCAGAGAGAGAGTGAGGAGGCAGGCAGGGAGGGAGGGCCTGGAGCGGTTCAGGCCTGCTCTAGAGGAGGAGGCCGGGCGGAAAGTGGAGCCAGGCTCCGAAGTGGCTTCAAGCAAAGGGGACAAAGGGAGGGAGCCTTCCAGGAGAGTTCTGGGCACCCCCTGAATTACTGGGGTCCTGCACTTTTTAAGAAAAGGCTGGGCTCCTCCTACAGCAGGGGAAATCGATGGCGCCCCCCACCCACCCACCCACCCCTCTCCTCTCTGGGTCACTGTGAGGAACCGTCCTCAGAGGGAGGCGCGCCGTCTCTTCCCAACTGCCGCCTTCCGTCTCCCGGCCAAAGATGAGCCGCCCTTCTGGGGCACAACAGCAGCAGCCACCTGCCGCCCACAAACTCTCGCTTCTGGCTACCTGCTGATGGAAGAGGTCTTCCTCCCCGAACTCCGCCTCATCTTCCTCCTCGTTCTCCGGCAGCAGAGCAGATGACTGGGTCAGACTTCTCACTGCAACTTCCTGGGAAGAACGGGGAGAAGCACCACGTGAGGAAAAAGCCCCCCTCCTGGGAGGGGGGGATTCCAAGGCCCCCCATTGCTCATGGGACCAGACACGAGGCCGTCCAGCCCCGCTAGAGCTCCAGAGGAGCAAGCAGCTGTTCTTCCGATGTGAAGCTGCTGCTGGCGCAAAGGGCGCGAAGGAACTCGGGAGCGGCAGGACCGAAGCGCCCAGTTCTCAGGTGGAGGGAAAAGGCACAGGCACCCTCTTCTCTTCCCCTCCTGCACAGCCCAAGCGCCACATTTTGCACGTGCAACAACAAGAACGAGCCAAACCGGTGCCGTTCCTTCTGGCGCTGCTGCCCACTTCCCTCCCCAGCCCCCCCCAACAGAGGCGGCCAGCGGCCCCACTGCTCCTGCCCGTCCACCCCCTGCGGCCCCACCACCCCCTGCCCGTCCAGGCCAGGCCATACCTCTCCCTCCGAGTTCACCAGGTAGGTGCGGACATTGGCTCCGGTGCCCCAGCTGCTCTGGTTCTTCCACACGAGGACGGAGGGCGGACTGTGGGCCACGCCAGCATCAGCAGCCCAGATCTAGCAAGTGAGACAGGCAGGCGGTCAGCCCAAGCGCTCGGCTCACACAGGGTCGGGCGTTCCAGCCTCAGTTTCCAACGTCCCTGGCAAAGACCCGGCTCCCCCGCCCTGGCGGCAAGAGACACCCACCCCCACGCCCCGCAGTAAGGGCCAGTCACTCGGTCTGGAATGACAAGCCCTTCCGTGGGCACACGTGGGGGAGAGGCAGGGAGGCCACGTGCTGGGATCGGCCCTGGGCTGGGAAGGGCTCCGAAGGAGGCCGAGTACATTGGAGCCGGGTCTGCCCTTGTGTAGCAGCGTCTGAGAAACGCCGCCCCGGCCTGCCGGCATCCCGTTTGGTCGCCGCCCCGACATTCTCCCAAGGAAAGAGCCTTACCGTGACCATCTGCCCGGCCCGGAGGACGTATTTGGGGGTAAATTTGTACGCGATCTCAGCTCCGTCTCCAATCTTCCTCTTCAGCCTCCAGTTGCCAAGAGACTGATCCTGGAGCAAGAGACGGGCCTCTTTCAGCGCGAGCGGCAGGAAGCAGACCCGTCCGGAGCCCCCGGCGCACGCTTCAAGCGGGACTCCTCCCTCCCTCCCTGCCCTGAGAGCCGGCCTACCTGGTCGGAGCGGTTCTTCAGCTGAACGTACTTCCCCTCCGGGTCCACCTCCTCGATGCTGACGCTGCCTTTGGCCGAGGCCTCCTGGCTCATCTGGAAGCTGCTGCTGCTGCCGGCGCCGGTGCCAATCCCGCTGGAGAAGCTTCCGGAGAACTCTTCGGCTGCTAGGCGCTTCCGCTTCCCCCGGCCCGAGCGAGTGACTGAGGCGCTGCTGCTGGTGGCGGCAGCAGAGGAGGAGGAGGTGGCCCGCGACACCGTGATGCGGGACGGGGGGCTGGGAGTCAGCTTCAGCCTGGCAAGGGGAGGGAGGGGAGGCAGGCGCTGAGTGGCAAAGCACGGGGCTCTGGCCAAGGCCACCCTCCAGAAAGCCACGATCCCGCTTCTCGCTTGCACGAGGGCCAACGCCGATGAACATGTGCTCGTGGCGTTTGCGCCCTGCCTTGCTTCTGTCACGGAGCTGCTCAGGGGTTGCAGCTGGGGGCCCTCGGGAGACCTGCCAGGCCCCAATCGGGCCCAGACTTGCTAGGCTTCGGCAAGGCGGCCACCTTGTGGGGCTGGAAAGCTCTGCCTCGGAAGGGGGGGGCGCGCGGAGGGGGGGAGGCGCGCTCTTCGCCTCTTGGCTTCCCAAGAGCAACCGGGCCAAGCGCCCTGCCCGTCTCCTGCCAGCCCCACCCATGCAGGGAGGAAGGCCAGGCTGAAGCCAGCCCCGTGGGCCGTCGCCTCTTTGGACACGGCTGGTGCACGTGAGGGACTCCCAGTGCTGCCGCCAGGGCCATCTCTGGGTGTGTGCGTGGCCCCGGAGCCTTGCAGAAGCCCCCGCCCACCCCCGCCTACCTCTCCTCTTCTCCTTCCAGCAGCTTCCGGTACGCGCTGATCTCCATGTCCAGGGCCAGCTTGACGTCCAGCAGCTCCTGGTACTCCAGCAGCTGCTGCTGCATCTGGTCCTGCATCTCGGTCATCTCCCGCTCTTTGGCCTCCAGCAGCTTCCGCAGCTTCTCCCGCTCGCTTCCCATCAGCTCCTCCAGGTCCCGGATCCGCTCTTCGGCCGCGTTCGCCTGCAGGGGAGGAGGAAGAGGGAGGCACTGGCTGGGGGCCCAGGCGGCAAGCTTGGGGGAGCTAAGGGAGCAGAATGGCCTGGAACGGGGCTGGTGGGGCCCACGTTCTCCCGCACCCAGTCCCTGGCGAAGGCCTCAGGCTCCTCTCTCCCCTTCAGTGAGCACAGACTGATGCTGGCCAGGGGAAGGCCGCGTGCAGCAAGGGCGGGCCCCGGCCCTGCGTCTCCTCCCACTGGGGCAGGGCAGCCCCCACCATGACTTAGGATCCCTGACCAGCTTAAGAGCAGGGGATGCCTCTCCTGGGATGCACTCGAGCTGCCCAGCGGGGAGCTTGTGGGCATGATACCTGGGTGGGGAAAGGGCCGCTGTGGCTCAGTGGCAGAACCCCTGCTGGGCAGCAGAAGGTCCCGGGCAGGGCGGGGAAAGACCCCCACCTGGAGACGGACCGAGGGAGCCTGACCCAGAGGTCTCAGAGGTGGTGCCGGGGGTGGGAGGGAAGGCAGGGGAAAGAGCGGAGGGGGGGAGGAGGAAGGGGTGCCGGGGGGGGGGGCAGCTCTGGTCCTCACCTGCTTTTGCAGCCCAGACAGCTGGTAGCTGAGGGACTCGATCCTCACGCGGGCCTCCTTCAGCTCCTCCCGAGCAGCGCTGGCGGCCTTGTCGTTCTGGTCGGAGCAGAGCCTGGCGTTCTCCAGCTGGGAAAGAGGGCCCCGACCGTCACACCCCGGGGCCTGGCGCCTTCGCCAGCCAGAAGAGCCCCTGGACACCAGGCCAGGCAGCCGGTCACCACCCCCGGGGGAAACGGAACGGAGAGCTTGGAACACGGCGGAGGAGCCTGGGAGCCGCCCTACGCCCAGGGCAGTGCGGGACACGATGCCCCGCGTGCATGCCTGCCCCCCGCCCTCCCCGCCCGGCTCACCTTGGCCTGGTAGGTGTGCTCCAGCTCCTGCTTGTACAGCTGGACCTGCTCGTCATGTTGGCTGCGCAAGTCCTCCAGGGTTTGGGCCACCTTGGACTCGTACTCCTGCCGGCGGCCGCTGTCCACCTCCACCAGCTGGCGCTCGTGCCACTTCCGCGTCTCCCGCACCTCCTGCAGGAGCAAAGCCGGGCCGGGTCAGGGGGCTCCGCGGGGCGAGGCGCTTCCGTGGCAGCCTTTGCCTGACAACGGACTCCCAGTGGCAGAGGAAGGGGGGGAGGGGGTCTGGGACGGCCACGAGTGGGGCCCTGAGTGGCTCCACCACGCACATTCACACACGTGGGGCACCCCTGCAGGAAGGGGCTGAGAAGCCGTCGCTCTGGGCGGCAAGGGCTGGGCGCTCCCTCGGTCATGGCTGCCACCGCTGCCACCGTCCGAGCCCTGTTCCGCCACCCCCACGGGCCCAGGGCCTCCATCTACCTCCTCAAAAATGCTCTTCCTGAAGTCCAGCTCCTCTTGCAGGCTCTGGCAGCGGTTCTCCAGGTCCACCCGCATGAGGGTCTCCTTCTCCAGCTGCTTCTTGGCCACAGCATGGGCGTCTTCCGACTGGGGGAGAGGACGGATGGGGGGGGAGAGAGAGAGAGAGCACACATGCTCAGGGAGGGCGCGTCATCGTCAAGGGGGAGCCCCGCTGGGCCTCTGCAAACGCTTCATCTCCCCTGCAAGCCCCGAGGTTCTTCAACCATTAGAGGCCTTCAGAACGGAGCCACTCACAGGTCCCCCCAAGCACCAAGGGCCCCCCACACTGCTGGCTAAGCGCCTGCCTGTCAGGCTTGATGGGCCCCCGTGGTGAGGAGGGAAGAGAAGGCCGCAACGAGGCTCCTCAGAGCAAGAATCCAAACCTCTCTGAAAAGGCACCACGCCATGCAGGCGCAAACACAGCACTGGCTGCCTGGTGGCCTCCATCGAGGTTTTGATTTTGGCAGCCGGGTGGGGGGCGGGAGCTCAATAGGCTGCTCCAGCCAGCTGGGGAAGAAGAAGAAGAGGCCCCACCTGAGCGTCCTCCCAGCTGCCGGGCCAAGGGGAGCACAACAACGAAGAAGAAGGGGGCTGAGCAATCCCTGCAGCCCACGCAGGGCTGGGGGTGGCTGGTGTGTGGTCGTGGCTGGGGGTGGGGTGGGGCATTTCCTGAGGAAGGAAGAACTCTGAAGGCAGCTGAGTGGGGAAAAGAGGTTTGTGCTGTCTGGGGATGAGCACGGTGCACGTGCTCATTGGGCCCCCTTCTTTCAATAACTCTCCTCGCTTCTACAAACACCCTGTCCTGCCTTGAGCAATACGTATCGCCTGTGCTGGGCTGGTGAAGAACCCAGGCAGCCGACCCCCCAGCCACGAAGGGGGGCTGGGAAGTACTGCTCCTTACTTTTGTTCAAGCACCCAGAAATCCTGCCCCCACCACCGAGCATAAGGATGCAGACCAGGCGATGGGTGTGTGTGGGTGGGTGGGTGTTAGAGGCAGAGGCACTCAAGCGCCAACCTCGCCACGCCCTTCTGAGTCCTCATTCGAGCTTTGCGCCCCCTCACCCCCCAGGCTCTGTGGACGCCTCCCCAAAACGCTCCTCCAGACTCCCCTTGCAAATCCAACAAGCCGCCCCGAGAAGGATCGTGCGTTTGGTTTTCTGAGCCACCTAACCCAGGGGGCCAGCGTGCTCCCTGGAGACGACGTGAACGAAAGGGTTCGAGGGCAGGACCAAAGCAGGCTGGACCTCGGCACACGCTCCAGCTACGCGCTCCGTCCTTGCCAAGGGTTACGTTTCCAACCTGTATTCTGCTCCCAGGAAATCTCTCCACCTGGCGCGCCCCCCACCAGATGTGCCGGACTACAACTCCCATCGCTCCTAACCAGCAGGGCCAGTGATGGGAGCTGCAGTCTGGCATATCTGGGGCTGCAGAAAGAACCCAGCCAGAGCTGGGCTGTGAGGCTCCCGTCCTCAAGCCCAACCAGGGGGGCTCCGGCCTTTGGCGGCACGTGCTCCGCTCCAGCCTCTCATTCACCCCTCGCTCACCTTGGCCAGTTGGGCACGGAGGTCGGCCACCTCGGCCTCCAGGTTCCGCTTCTCGGTCAGGGTGGCCGTGAGTTCCGCTTCGCTCCGATGGAAGAGGACTTCCAGCTCCTTGATGCGTCCCTGAGACGTGGACCACTCGCCATCTTTCTTCTTATAGCTAAGGAGGCCAGAGGAAGAGACGTCAGCGCAGGGCGGCACCCGAGCGAGGGCAAGCGCCCACCCGGTCTGACGCAGGGAGCTCCGATTCAGCCCTGTTGCCACGGGTCCTCCCGTGTGCCAGTGAATCCTGCAACGGCTTAACACTGGTGCTGCCTCTGGCTCTCCATTCTCCTCAGATCATGGGAGCATCCTTCAAGAGCCAGAGAGCAGCCCAGGTCAGGCGGCAGGCAGGGACACGTCCACGAAGCCCAGGCAAGCAGCCTCTCTTCTCCCCCCACAGCCCAGCCAAGCCCACTCAAACGGTGGCCGGGGTGGGTGAACCACCTCCCACTTCTCTCAGCCGAGGCTCCCATCTAGGGAGAAATCAACGCCTCTCCTAACGCAACTCCCCACCGCTCTTCAGCTGAATACATTTGCGCATGTTTCCAATTCACCCCTGATCGCAGCCAACAAAATCCCCGATGACTGAATGGCAATCCTTGCAATGGCAGCACTGCTGAGCCTCCAGCTCTGGCCCGGCCATTTTTACAGCACCAGAGTTTGGATCATGACTGGAAGCACTTACTGCGGCAAAGCGACCCCTCGATCCGTGCCTACAGATGCTGGTTATTGGTATGTAAATACGATATGTAGGATTCCAAGCAGGAACGGAATAGGGATTGCCCCCTTTTGCTTAACCAATGGGTCGCTGCTTTGGTGTCTGTATCTGAAGCATTTACAGGGTGCGTCTTATTCGGCAAAAATGTTAGTTTTGTGTCTACTGAACGCCACAAAATCACTTAAAAAAATCCCTGTCTAATTCGGTTCATTACTACCAGAGCAATGTAGCTTTAATGCTTCTTCTTTTAAATAAATATACGTTCTGGCAACGTCCAGCAGTTAACTTCTTTTAGGAAGGAGGTTATTATTGCAGATAAATTTTGTATTGGAACAGTCTTTACTATTTGCTCACTTACGTACGCCTTTAAATTATTTACCTGCTTCAAAGGAATTAATAAGTGGTCAGCGCAAATGGGTTCTCCACGTCCTTTTACTGCCCCAAAGACTGATATTACGACAGAGCGAGGATAAATGCTCACCTCCTACAGCGCAATGGATTGAGGGCCTTGCAACATTTTTGCTTTTTGAACGGCTGGCACACAGGCACCACTCCCGAACGGACATTTATTCGAATTTCTGCTACGCTTTCATTACAGCTGACATTATAATTTGTGAACCGCCCAGAGAGCTCCGGCGGTATAGAAATGTAATAAATAAATAAATAAAATAATTACCAGGAAGCTGTATTTTCATATATACGCGTTCCATAAATCGCTGTTTTTAACCGTCTTTCTTTTTTCCTGTTTCGTTCCTATGTGCACCACTCCAGAATCTTTCTTAGATATGGAGCGGTACGTAAACATTGTAAATAATGAATAAATATTCACAGATATATACATATCTATGTATGTATGTCAGCTCTTTTTCTTTCTTTCTTTTTGTTGTAATTTCATGATATAAATAAGCAATGGAAGTAATTAAAGAGCACAAAAGCACCAAGGAGAGATTTAGCCGTGACGATTCATTCCCAGTAGGTGGCAACATCCCTGCTTCCACAGCGGCAGGAGCGAAAACTGCCGCTCGCTTAGCGAAGCCTCGACACACACACAGCAGCTTGGCCCAAACACCCCCATTCTAAGTAGCCAGTTTCTCCCCACAGAGGAAGGGCTGCTGCCACTGCTGGCATTTCCCCAGCCGCTCCCCAGGACAGCGGGCAGAAGCCTGACCCTGTCACAGGTCCAAAGAACGCTGCCGCTTCCTGGTGGGTGAACCATTCAGGATCAGCCGTGTTTGCCTGGACTGGCCTTGCCTCACGAGGCCCCCATGGGGCTGGGCACCTCTGCCGCACACGCGGCCGCCAAGAACCAGCACGGGACCAGTACAGGAAGGGGCAGCCGTCCTTTGCAGGCTGCTTCCCACACTTCCAGACACCTAAAATTCACTGAGCGAGAAGCCCTCGAAGGAGGGTTTTACACCGGAGCACTACGGAGAGGGAAGCATGGCGCCTTCGCACGTGCAGCTCACAAGGCTCTCTGTAATTGAACCCCACCCCCAGCCCGACAGAACTGGACTATGCACCAGTCAGTGCAAGGCAGAGTGCAGAGGGCATCTGGCGTCTCTCCTGCCAGGTTCACAGAAAGTTAAGACCTCGGTATGCTAAAAATGTTGGCATTTGTTCCAAAAGCAGAGTTTTTATGGACAGGCGCAGCAGCAAGACGTTCAGTGCCAAGGAAACTAAATGGATCGTTATTCTAGGCTTCCCCCCACCTGCCCTTTTTTTAAAAAAAAAATCAGGGTTTGATACGAGAGGAAGCCCTCAAACGTCCGCACCAGGGACAAAAACGTCCGCACAGCCCAATGGCTTGCAGCTTCAGCTATTTCGTGCCACATTCAGCCTGACCGTCTACACGTAAATACACTTTCAGTCTAAGGATCCCAAGGCCTATTTCTCAGCGTCCCCATCAGGGTGGCTGAGGAACACACCAAGGGGGGGGAGGCTTCACGTGACGTGGGACAGCCCCCCCGTGAAACCACTTCCCCGAGAGCCACGTCTTCCGGGGAAAAGCAGCTCCGAGAGAGCGTGTGCGATTTGAAGCAAGCAGCCAGATAGCAACGGGGGCTCAGTGCCCCCCTGCCCTGCCTGCTTCTCCCCAAGCATAACTCCTCCACCACTGTTTTATGGGCAGGGAATCTCATGGGGAGGGCTGAGTTGGCTATAGGCAAACGTGTGTGAGCAGGACCCCACCACCACTGCTGCCGTGCGACCCCAATGGGACTGCCCAGACTCCATTCACACATGCCCACTCATTCATACACACGCGCACACACCAGCCCCTCCTCTGCTGCATTTGGGCTTGGAGGGGGCGACGCAGGCTTTTGAAACGTCTAAATACAATGCAGGAGGGGGGATTCTTCAGGGGGGGGGGAAAGCATTAAGCCCTTCCCTTCCTAGCGTTCATTCCTCTGAACATGCCCCCCCCTCCCCACATTGTCATTAGTCTTTTGAAAAGCCCCACTCGTCACCAACGGAGGTGTTTAAAAAGTCTCTTGCATCGTTGGTGGGAGGAGGGGAAATCCCTGCTCTCCAAACGGAGAGGGAGGGGGCAAAGGGGGAAGACGCCGTTCCTGGGGTCACGTTGCACATACTGGCGCATCGCAGGCAGTGCTTAGGCCCTGGCATACTTGCGCTGAGAACACAGGCCTGAAGTTCTCCAGCCTGCTTTCTTTCACTCTCACCACCCAGGAAGCCAAAACACACGCACGCGCCCATGCACACGCGCTGCTGGCCATTCCAGCAGAGCTGGCCTAGAGAGGCAGAGAACCTCAGGCAGCAGCCTGAAGGCCAGGCTGGGGCCTAGAAACACCTGAGACGCGTCCCCAGCCCTGCAGGACTGAGGAAGGCCCCCGGGGCGGTTTTGCCTCACCTCTTACTGAGCTCGTCCAGCTCTGACCGCAGTTTCCCTATTTCGATCTGGAGCTTGGCTCTCTCTCTGGCCGTCTCATCGAGGACTCTCCGGGCGTCCGACAACTCCGACTCATAGAGGGCCTTGATTCCGGTCACCTGTGAGGAGAGACGCAAGGGTCAGAGGTGCCAGGCGCTGGGTGGTCGGCCATTTGCCACCTCTGGAGGGCAGCACCCAGGTCCCATCTGGATGCCCCAACTTCACAGGGCCCAACGCAGGCGCCTGGAACAGAGGCAAGACCGGAAAGGAGGAATCGAAGCCTCATTTTGTGAAATGCCTCCATCGCCCCTTTAGGCAAAAACGGCCCTCACAACTCTGCGTAGCAGGCAGGCTGCTCTCGCTGTAGAAAAGAGGCCGAGCTGAAAGGATCCCAGGCGTCCTGAGATTCAGTGTGTCGCGCTAAGCTGCCTTTAGCAATAAAAAACGGTCTGTGTTCCTGGTAATGACACTTGAGTTGTAGGACTTTTCTCTGGGAATTATACTGTTCTCTGTCGAAACATGCTTAGGATTAAGGGGTCGAATCACCTAGCTAAAGCTGGGATGGAAGGAATGAGGCCAGGGCCACGCCAAATTCTACCCAGGGAGGAGCCAGGCAATTACAGCCGGTGCTGCCCGAGGGAAAACAGCCGGAAGCCTCGTTAAGGCGAAAACGGTCACGTATATTTGCAGAATGTGTCAAGGAAGATTCTGCACGGGGACGTCTTCCTGCCTCAGCCATCTTTTCGAATTCTTGGAAGGAATTCTTTATGCGGTTCCGGACAATTTGGGTAGACAGACTATAATAATGGATTCCCAAAATGCTTTTGAGGATCCTCTTACGGTTGGTAGGTTGTAAAAAGAATGGGAATGGAAGGTATAGAAAGGGCAGGATAAAATGTAATATACAAGCGAAGAGGCAAATGAACAGAAAGGAGACGTATCCTTGATTCCTGGCCATAACCAGCCACGTTTCAGGGCCCAAAGACCCTCCAGCCTGACCCAGCAGTGTTATTCTCATGCTCTTACAGCTGCATTGGCCATCCTCTAGAATTATTATTATTATTATTATTATTATTATTATTATTATTATTAATTGCATTTTTATACCACCCAATAGCCGAAGCTCCCTGGGCAGTTCACAAAAACTAAAACAATTCAAAGTATAAATATAAATGCAAACAAAGCCTCAATTGTCCGTGCTCACTGTGCGAGTGATATTCTCAGTGACTGTAAAGCAAAGCTTTTAATTACACGCCGTAAAAGACACGCGCTGCACTGAACCCTCTTCCTGCTGTGTTTTCTTCTTCGGCTCCCTAGACTGGAAGAACCCTAAAGCAGACCCACACACCGCCTCCTCACCGCAGTAATTAATTAAGCGGGGTTGAAAGTTATGTTTTGTTTTAGTTTGTTTTCATGTGTCTAAATCCTGCCGCCTTCCCTTCTCCCGCGAGTGGTGGAGGCCCCTGAGGGTGGGGAGCCCTGGGCTGGAAATGCCCTCCCTCAGAACAACGTGTTCCCGAAGCCCAGGAAGATCCCAGGGAGAGGGCTGACGCCGCAACAGCCCAAATCGCCGCGCTCGCTCTCGGCTGGCTGCCTGGAGCGGCAACTCCACCTTGCTCCAGTGCAGACACGCCCGCTGGGCCTTTTCAAATTTCCACCCACGCGATAATAACCCTGCCCAAAGGCCACAAGGAATGCTATCAGATAAGAAATACACAGACCCGGGAGCACCACGTTCCGCCAAAGCTTGTGAGACGTGGCTGAATCCAGGACTGGTGGGTGGAGGCAGCTAGAGGGGCCGTGACTTGGGGGGGGGGGCGAAAGAGGAGCCCCCGCCAAAAACAGCCTGCTCAGACGCAGGGAAGGACCGTTGGCTGGGCCGTGACGCAGCCGCTGTGCTTTAGGCGGGATTTCCTCGTTTCAAATGGCAACACAAGGACACGTTTCTCCTCTGCTTGCAAAGAGCGGAAGGAGAAGAAATGCAGAAGCCAAGCCTCAGTGTGTGCAGGGGGTGGGTGGGTGGGAATGGCTTCCAGAGAAGGGGACACCCCACGTCCACACTGGGTCCACACAGGACCAAAAAGAGTGGCTGGCTGCCTCTCCCGTCACCCACCCGCCACCCGATGCATGCAGGAAGCGAAGCGTGGCCCCACGCTCCTCCTGCATGGATCCGGACACCAGAGGCTTTGCCCAATTCTCATCTGGAGTGGAAGGGAGGATCCCAGTGGCAGCAGCAACGGGGGCTTCTGGGCCCACAAAACCCCCAGAGGTTTTCCTCAACTTGCTCTCAAAGGCTTCACAGGGAGCTCAGATGCCTGACCTGACCGGCCACGTCTGAAAAGGGGCAACGTAGCTGTTTGCCACCATGTTCTTCTCCCCCCCCCCCCCACTAGGTAGACACACACACCCATAATCCCCACACTTGCTCCCTCCTTGGTAGAAAAGCCTCCTCCCTGCCTCTCTCCATCTCAGTCCTCTCCTCCGTCTCTGTAGGAGGGGATGACCGCTGGCCTACCTTGCAGGGGGGTTGTAAAGGGCACAACACAATAAATACACAGGAAGCACTCGCAAGGATGTGTGAGAATTAGTGATGCAGGCAGAATTCAGAGAGGGGAGAGGAACTGAGGCGATATCTGCAATATGGGGAGGCCACCACCACCACCACCACCTCCCTGGCCTGCCTCACAGGGCTGCCATTGAGGGCCACTCTGGACCTCTGCATCCCTGCAGAAACTTAACAGAAATAACAATACAGGTACAAATCCTCCGCCAGGATGCCTCTTGCACAACAGCCCTGTGAGGAAGGGCAGTGAGGGGGGGAGGCAGGCAGGGTGGGGGGTGTCAGTCAACCCCCGGCCATCTCTTAGCCCCCCACACCACCAAAACACAGGGATTGCATTGTCTGTAAACCGCCCAGAGAGCATTGGCTATTATTTATAAATGTAATAAATAATAATAATAATAATAATTGTAACTGCCACGGCTGCTGACGGCCCACTTCACACTGCAAGGCTATCGTAGCTCCCATAACTTGTGGAAAACCTGTTTAATAACATTGACAGTACAAGTAGTAGCCATAACAATAATAATAATAATCAGGATGGGGCAGATCCTGAGACCTCCACCTGGGATGAGGGCTCCTTCCCTGGCACCTGCCCTGCACAGCAGCCCTGCGAGGAAGGACATGCAAGGAAGGGGGAGGAGCTAATGCTTGGCCCCGCCTCTCAACAGCCCGCATAAAGACAAGCCGCAACTCCACACACCGGCCTTCCTGGCAGGGCTGTCGTGTCGCTCCCCTTGAGCAGAGCAAGCCAGTCTTCATAATGACCATGATCTCGCTCCCTCCCTCGCACAACATCCCTGCGAGGTGGGATAGAGGAGAGAGGCTAAGGCTTGGCCACGCCCCCCAGGGCCGCATGGGGACAAGGCCCACCCCCTCAGCCTCGCCCTGGCCTGCCTGGCAGGGCTGTCGTGTCGCTCCCCTTGAGCAGAGCAAGCCAGTCTTCATAATGACCATGATCTCGCTCCCTCCCTCGCACAACATCCCTGCGAGGTGGGATAGAGGAGAGAGGCTAAGGCTTGGCCACGCCCCCCAGGGCCGCATGGGGACAAGGCCCACCCCCTCAGCCTCGCCCTGGCCTGCCTGGCAGGGCTGTCGTGTCGCTCCCCGTGAGCAGAGCAAGCCAGTCTTCATTCTGGTCATGATCTTAATTAGTGGGTGGGGAGGGGCTTGCTCCCTCCCTCACACAACATCCCTGCGAGGTGGGATAGAGGGGAGGGGCTAAGGCTTGGCCACGCCCCCAGGCCACGTGGGGACAGACCCGCCCCCTCAGCCTCCCTGGCAGGGCTGTCGTGTGGCTCCCCGTGATCTTTCTTCTCCCGCCCCCCCACCTGGCACAACATCCCTGCGAGGTGGGAGAGAGGGGAGGGACTAAGGCTTGGCCACGCCCCCAGGGCCGCGTGAGGGCAAGACCCGCCCCCTCAGCCTCCCTGGCAGGGCTGTCGTGTGGCTCCCAGTGATCTTTCTTCTCCCGCCCCCCCACCTGGCACAACATCCCTGCGAGGTGGGAGAGAGGGGAGGGGCTAAGGCTTGGCCACGCCCCCCAGGGCCGCATGGGGACAAGGCCCACCCCCTCAGCCTCCCTAGCAGGGCTGTCGTGTGCCCCCACCACCACCTGGCACACCACCCCCGCGAGGTCGGCCTCCCTCCCTCCCTCCCCCCCTGCCTGCCTCCCCGCCTGACCTCTCGCGTGACCACCTCCTCCTTCTCGGAGACGCGCAGCAGCAGTCGGTCGTTCTCGAGCTCGAGGGCGCGCACCCGCTCGATGTAGTGGGCCAGGCGGTCGTTGAGGTGCCGCAGCTCCTCCTTCTCCTGCAGCCGGGAGATGCGGGTGGGCGACAGCGGCGTCCCGGAGGGGGCCGGCGGGGCGGGAGAGGCGGCGGCGGCGGCGGCGGAGGAGGAGGAGGAGGACATGGCGGCGGCTCCGGCTCCTCATTCAATCCGGAGCGAAGGGAAGGGCCGAGACAAAATGGCGGCCCCCCGCGCCAAAGGAGGAGGAGGGCGGCAACGGCGCGCGCGGGGCATCACGGGAAGCCGAGTCCCTCGCCCGCCCCCCCGCCCGCCGTGGGCCAATGCGAGCTCGCCGCGGGGCACCTTGGGGGATGTAGTCGCCTCCCCGCCCGCCCGCCATTTTGTGGTTTGTCCCCGCCTGGGTTTCCCTCAGAGCCATGTGGGCGCCTGAACGTCTGAACCACGCTAGTAACGCAGGACACGGTCCTCGCAGGCCGTTTTCTGAGGCAAACGTCCTGCGGGGGACTTTGCCTGCGTGAATACATATCACACAGATTGTGTATACACACCCACACACGTGTACATAAATCAGCTACCCACGCACACGTCTGAATATAAATCAACTACACGCACGTATTTAAATATTTTAGGCTACTGATTTCATAGATAGATATCACGCACACAGGTATGTGTAGGGTGACCGTATGGAAAGGAGGACCAGGATCCTGTATCTTTAACAGTTGCATAGAAAAGGGAATTTCAGCAGGTGTCCTTTGTATAGATGGAGAAGCTGGTGAAATTCCCTCTTCAGCACAACAGTTAAAGCTGCAGGAGCTATGCTAGAGTGCCCAGGTTAAAAAGAGGGCAGGGCTCCTGCAGCTGTAACTGTTGGGATGAAGAGGGAATTTCACCAGTTGCTCCATATATACAAAGGACACCTGCTTTCCAGTGCAACTGTTAAAGGTACAGGAGCCCTGTCCTCCTTTTCATAGGGTCACCCTACCTAACGGCTCTAATAGGCAGCAGCTGAGTCTGGGTGTGGCTCAGCAACCTTTATTAGGAAAAGCCCAGCAGACAGCCTTTGCTGGCTGCTGGAAACCATCTCTCCCCAACTTCTCCTGGTTTCTTTGCCCATCTTGAACCCATGTGCTCTGAACTTGGACTACGGCTTGACCCTGCTACTGGGCTGTGTATGTATTGGGCTGCCTAACTCTGTTTGACCACTTTTGCTTTGCCTGACTCTTGGCAGAAGATGCCTTAAACCACAGGCTTAAGCACCCTGGTTAAAGCCATGGTTTAATGTGTCTTCTGAACAGGGCCATTATCTTGGCTTGCTTGCCTGTGTCTTGACCCTGGGCCTGTTTTCTGCATTTGCCAGAGCTTCTGAAACTTGTCTTCTGGGACATTGGCCTGGGTTATCACTTGTCCCTTCCGTCAGCCCTATAACTAAGACTGTTACCAACACAGGGCTGCTAAAATCAAATGTTAAAGTGTGAGATACTCTGTCTCTCTGGCCTGGTTCAGACAACACGCTAAACCATGCTGCTTAACCACAAAATGGTTAAGGGAATGCATGCATTTTGTGGTCAAGCAGCATGGTTTAGCATGTGGTCTGAGCCAGGCCAGTGAAGAGGAAGGAAAATGTGTCTCTCTCTGTGTGTGGCCTGACTAGAAGAGGCAAGACACCCACTAATGGCACTTTGCTTTGGCAAGCAAGAAGCCTAGTGCTTTCAGCAGGAGCCTTTCCTCTGGGAAGAGAGTCTCAGTGACTTCAGCAGCGGTGTTGCACTTTGCCCAGGGGAGTGGGGTGGGTGGGTAAGGCACACTGTCTTCTTTTAATTGGATTTTACTGTTTTAAAATTTCGTATTGGTTTTAACATGTTAATGTTTTAGTATTGTATATTTATTCTATTTTATATGTATGGTTTTATCTGTACGCCGCCCTGAGATCCTTGTGATATAGGGTGGGATGTAAATGTTTTAATAAATAAATAAAATGCCTCAGGGAAGAAGGGGAGTCTGGACTCTCCCAAACGCGAGGGTACTTACACAGTTCAGAGAAGTGCAGTGCCATGGGTCCTAAGGCCTGGAAAAGATGCTACTTTAGGGTGACCACATGAAAAGGAGGACAGGACTCCTGTATCTTTAACAGTTGTAGTGAAAAGGGAATTTCAGCAGATGTCATTCGTATATAAGGAGAACCTGGTGAAATTTCCTCTTCATCACAACAGTTAAAGCTTCCCTCTTCTAAATTTGGTCACAGTATAGCTGCAGTATAGCTCCTGCAGCTTTAACTGTTGTGATGAAGAGGAAATTTCACCTGATTCTCCATATATACAAATGACACCTGCTGAAATTCCCTTTTCTATGCAACTGTTAAAGATACAGGAGCCCTGTCCTCCTTTCCATATGGTCACCCTATGCTACTTGATATGGGAGAAAGAGTGGGCTGCCTTTCCATCCCGCCTAATCAAAGGGAATAATTGCTGTGGTTGCCAGAAACCTGCTTTTAACAAAAGACGGCTTTACGTGCTGATGGCTGCCTTAAAAGACAGGTGTGCAGACTGGCCAGGTGTGTCACTAACGATCGCTCTGGCTCTCCAGTATTTCATATTCTGCTCAGGTTTAAAATAAAACAACACACTTTTGCCTTTGGAGAATGCATTTTTAAGAGGTCTGTTAGGGACTGAATTGCTTGGTCCAGCCTTGGCTGATTCCTCTCAGCCCTGTTCCCTGGCCTTTTCTCCCAAGGGGGGACGGAGACGCCTTGGCTTTTGGGCTGCCTCAAAATGGAGCCGCTACTTCTCACTCGCAAAAGAGCTGCTTTGGAACAAGGGAGCTCCTTAAGCCCTGAAATAAGAGTAGGGTGACCCTAGGAAAAGGAGGACAGGGCTCCTGTAGCTTTAGCAGTTGTATTGAAAAGGAAATTTTAGCATGTGTCATTTGTATATATGGCGAACCTGGTGAAATTCCCCTCTTCCTCACCACAGTGAAAGCTGCAGGAGCCCGGCCCTCCTTTAAATCTGGTCACTCTAGTATAGCTCCTGCAGCTTTCACTGTGGTGATGAAGAGGGAATTTCACCAGGTTCTCCATATATACAAATGACACCTGCTGAAATTCCCTTTTCTATGCAACTGTTAAAGATGCAGGAGCCCTGCCCTCCTTTTCCTAGGGTCACCCTACAGAAGAGGCATTTGCCAGGAATCAGAGACCCCAGCGCTGAGGAGAGAAAAAAATCCCCTCAGAAGGAGCAACTCCCAGCAGGGCAGTTTGTAAATCAATCAGAATGCAATTAATACCAGCTGGCTGCACTCTCGCAAACACTCTCGCCAATGCTGGGAGCCAGACCAGGTGGAGCTGGCTGAGGGTGAAGGTTGAGGGGATATGGCGTGAGGTAAAAAAAGGAAGGAAGGAAGAAGCATTTATTAAGAGGCTTGTAGGGTGGATTTGATTGAAATCATGATTTAAATCACTACTCAGAAAGACTTTGGGGTGACCCCCCCCAAAAAAGTGCACTTTTCCTTGCTAAATTTTACACAACTCAGAGTTACCAAAGACTCATTCTTGCTGGTATAAGCTTAATATTTGCAACCAGGTGAAGGTTTCAGTTTTAGAACAGCAACTTTTCAGATTAGTTTTAGTTCTATCAAAAAATAATAATAATACTGATTTGGTTATACTATTAGAAACACATCATAGATAATTGTGAAATTATTGTGAGGTGAACTATCTCCAGTTTAATAAGTTAATCATTCATATTTGGACAGTGGTGTACTTTATTGGAAGGAGAAAAATAATCTTACAGAAACCACTGGAGGAGCATGACATTGTGAATGGATTCATGGAATTTATTTACCAAAAAAATTAAACAGCCTCATTTTTTAAAATTTATTTATTTATTACATTTTTATACCGCCCAATAGCCGAAGCTCTCTGGGCGGTTCACAAAAATTAAAGCCATCATAAAAATGTACATGCTACAGGCTATGTAGCCTCATGCGACATAGTTAAAAACTAATCCTTATTTCATGATGAATAACTTTTGGGAATAACCTTTGGGCTTTAATGTATCTTAAATAGAAAACTATCTTTAGAAAGATTTTTCCTCAAAAAGCATTTTATCCAAAAAAAATCCAATTTAAACAATCCAATTTTTTAATTTTTTTTTTAAAAATCATTGATTTTTATCCCCCCTGTTTGAAAACCCCCAAGTAAATGTTAGGGTCCCCTCAGGTCTGGAGGCCTTGCTGTCTCCCTCCCACTCCACTCTTCAGTACTTAATCTCTCTCAGGGACCCCCAAAACTTCCATGTCCCCTTTTAAGACAAATCACCCATTCAAAATCACACACTCCAGAGTAAAGGTGTTGTTTTTAAACTTTTGGTGGTTTTAAATTTTGTATTTCTGTTTTTAATGTTCATTGTGCTTAACTTTTGTAATCCACCCAGAGAGCTTTGGCTATGGGGCGGTATAGAAATGAAATGAAATAATAAAGTTAGCAGAAAAGAAGCACAAGTCCTGGGTTCCCTCAGTCTAAAGCCTTCAGCTACAGAAGGGGCCCAATCCCCCCTTCCCAAACACAGAAGTAAAGGGGTTTAAGGACCATTAAGGGGCATTGCTTCAGTAGTAAAAGCACCTAGTTTGTGTGAGAAAATCAGCTTTGGAAAAACCAGTTCCAAATATATATGCCACTTTGTAGCATATATATATATATATATATATATATATATATATATGCGACTTTGTAGCATTACAGACCACACAAATGTTCAAGGCTGAACATTTCTACTCAGGAGCAAACGCCTGCTCATGAGGAGAAAGAACCAGTCCTTTTAAAGTTTCTTTTCCCCTTCTTTTTTTGATAGCTGCTTTCAGTGCTCCTGCCGTGGCCTGCCTTACCAGGGCTGACTGGGCCTCACCTGCATTTTACCTGCCTTCTTGCTCGGCCTGCCTGCTGACCTGGACTGTTTCAATCTGCAACTTTGCAGGTAAAGGTTTTCTGTTAGGGACTGTGTGGTGGCTGGATTGGGCCAGAGCCTCACCTGGAAGTGGCACATTAAAAAAAAAAACTATCCCTGTGTTGTGGGCATAGCCGCCTTGTGGGGGGGCATAGCCGCCTTGTGGGGGGGCATAGCCGCCTTGTGGGGGGCATAGCCGGGCACAGCTGCCAAGAGGGGGCACAGCCAGGCACAGTCGCCACGAGGGGGCACAGCCGGGCACAGCCACCACATGGGGGCATAGCGCCTTCTCGCTTGGCCTGCCTGCTTACCAGGACTGTTTCAACCTGCAGGTGGCCGCTAAGGGTTTGCTGTTGGGGACTCCCTCTTCTTCAGCTGCGTTCTACCTGCTAGCAAGAGTGCCTTCTCGCTTGGCCTGCCTGCTGATCTGCAGCTTTGCTGGTAAGGGTTTGCCTCTGGGGACTGTGTGGTGGGGGGATTGGGCCGGAGCCTCACCTGGAAGAGGCTCATTCAAAAAACAACAAGCCTTGCCTTGGGGCAAGCTGCCACTTGGGGGCAAGCCTCAACACACAGGCGACATTTACGATCATCAGAGGAGGCCCCTGCTTGTCCTTCCAAAGATCCTTGATGGCGGGGCCTTCTCTGTAGCAGCACCCACCCTCTGGAAAACTCTCCCTTGTGCTGTTTGGGAGGTGGAAAATGTAACATCCTTCAAACGCCTCCTGAAGACATACCTGTTTTAGACAAGCTTTCCCTGGACTGTGACTTACTTTGGTTTTATATGACATTTTTAAATTGTTATTCTTGATTTTTGTGTATTATGATTTTAATTGTGAGCTGCCCAGAGAGCCTTGGGGTTTGGGTAGTATAAATATATAATAAATGAATAAAATAGGGTTCTGCTCTCTTGGCTGGTCTGCTGTAGTTATGGCCGGGGTGGTCAAAGAGTTACTTGAGCCACTGGCTTTGCTCCGCTTCTCCTCCTGGCTGTACTGAACAGCAAAGGAGCCAACAAGCCCTGTTGAAATGCAGCTTCTGTTTGAGGGACATCTGAAAACTAAAGGTGTCTCTTTGGATATTGCAATTAGTAAGTTTAGTTTGTATTAGTCATAAGTGTTTTATTTGTTCTGGTGTGTAATTGCACGTTTTCACTTCTCTTCTCAGCTTGTCTGTCTGCTTGATCTACGTGCGTCAAAGACAGTTAAGTGCCTGGGATTTCATTTTATAATGTTTCTTGTGTTTTGCATTGTTGTGGGTTGCATTTTATTTTTTCTGATGCATTTGGGGTTGGAATTGTTGTGGGTTGCATTTTATTTTCTGATGCATTTGGGGTTGGTTATTATTGTGAGAGTTGGGTTGTGTAACTTTTTTAGTGTTTATCACACATTTTGAGGTTCAATTGTTGTGTGGTTTTGATTGTTGTGAATTCCTCAAAGGGCTTCCTTGGCAGTGACAGGGCTGGACACCGCTTACCAAGATTGGTTCCTAATTGCAATATAAAATGTAAACTCAAGATTCCTTCCTCGCTTCCTAATTGCAATATAATATGTAAAAGCGCATTTTATTACATATTTTGTGGTTTTAATTGTTGTGTGTTGCGGTTTTTTATGCATTTTGGTGGTTAAATTGTTGTGTACTGTGTTTGATTTTACTATGCAATTTGGGGTGGGTGGGTTAATTTTTGTGTGTTGCATTTTATTGTATTTTATTTCATTTCTTAAATTTCTGTACTGTCCCATAGCTGGGGCTCTCTGGGCGGTTCACAGGCTCTATTCAATAATAATAATAATAATAATAATTTATTAACCACCTCTCCCTCTGGATCGAGGCAGGAAACAACATTCAACAATACAGATAGTGGTATAATTGTAAACAGTGAGGTCAAAATAAAATTAACTGCAAAAAGCATTTTTATCAGTGATCAGTAAACAAGGTAAATGATAACACCATGGCCCTGACACCAGGATACAATCAGACAGCTGGTGTTAATTGGCTTAATTGCCAGAGGTGTTGATGTATTTGACATAATTATGCATGGGGTTAATTGTTGTGAATTGCCCAAAGAGCCTGGTTGCAAGAGTTTGTGTCCACAGGTTTTCTGCAAGGTAAGTGTGCATAGGAATGATGCATCTCAGCAGGATCATTAACATCAGTTGAAGACTTTGAGGACTTCTGACAAGGTGGGTGCAAGATTTGTACATGTGTGAGAGCAGAATTCTAAAAACTCAGCTTAGCTTAGTCCTATGTACACCTTTTCTCAGAGACACTGTTAGTCCTGTTGCTTCTTTACTAGAAATTGCTTCAATATCTAGTCATGTTTTATTGGGTTGTGTGGGGTGGCACAGTTTTTGGGATTGCTTCAGGCAGCAAAATACCTTGGGCCAGACCTGGACTTAGAACTGTGTTACACACAGGTAGCATCCCCTTTATGGGAATGTCCCAGGTTAGCAATGGTCGCTTGCAAGCATGTCTGGCCCTCCATGGAGAACGTTATGCGCTAAGTGCAGGGAATTTAGCGTCCCCTTTATGGGGATGTCCCAGGTTAGCAATGGTCTTTAGTTGTTGTGTATTGCATTTACTGTACACATTTAACATTAGTCATTAGGCAGATTTAAAATATAATAAGTTAGAGGATATTAAATCAAAAGAAATGTGTTTATTATGAATTTTAATTTTTTTTCTCCTGAGAAATTAATGTAACCATAACCTAATAAAGGCATCTGAAACCTGAGTTGGTGTATTTATTTTGTCTGTGTGCATTCATTTTGCTTATGTGTATGTAATAAAAGCATTCTGTTGCAAAAATGTCATTTTTCTTTTGTTGTCTTAATACTCTAAAAAGTTTATTAAGTTTCTCTGAAAGAGTAATTTCTCATGCTATAATGTATCTCATGTTGAAATGTTTTGCATCCTTCCAAAATTTGTTTATGTGCATTTGGCTATCTGCATTTTATTTTACAAAGTATTTTGTGGTTTTAATTGTTGTGTACTGCCCAAAGAGATTAGTTGTAAGAGTTGATTTGTGTCATTTTTTTAGGGTTTATCGCGAAGTCCTATTTGTGTTTATTCAGAGGTAAGTCCCCATGCGTTTAACTGTGAAATGCGAGGACTCCAGATTGGTGAAGGTTGGTTTAGAGGTTGAATGGTTGTCAGTGATAGGGTTACACACCCCTTACCAGGACTTCTTCCTTGCTTCCTAACTGCGCTTTTACATTTTATATTGCAAAACATTTTGTGGGTTTAATTCTGGTGTATTGCATTTTATTTTGCAATGTATTTTGAGGGTTTTAATTGTTGTGAATTGCCCAAAGAACATTGTTGTAAGAGTTAGTTTGTCATTTTTTAAGGGTTTATTGCAAAGTCAACAGAAGTAAATCTTAATGTGTTTAACTGTGAAATGGGGGAGGGGGGAACCAGCTTGGGGAAAGGTGGTTTAGAGGAAGAACTGTTGGCAGTGATTGGGTTAAATATACCTTACCAAGATTACTTCCTTGTTTCCTAATTGCATGTTTTCATTTCGCAGTTTAAGTTGTTGTGTATTGAATTTTATTATTTTATTATAAACTTAAATATCACCATAATACAGAAACCTTAAAAGCAAGGAATAAGTAATAAATTGCTATATATATTTAAAAGAAAGAGTCCGACACTATAAATACGCACTAGGAATTTAACATTAGTTATTAGGCAGGTTTAAAATAAGATGAATTCCTGGGAGGATAGGTATCAAATAGAAAGGAAAGACTGTTTTTTATTATTATGTACTTTTATTTTTCTCTCCTTAGAAACTATTGAAACCATAACCTAATAAAGGCATCTGTAACCTGTGTTTTGTTTGTGTGTATGTAATAAAACACCGGCATTCTGTTGTAAAAGCGTCTCCTCCTTTTGCTTTCTTAATAGTCTAAAATGTTGAGTGTGTTTCTCTGTAAGTGCTATTTCCCATACTGTATTGTACCGTCGTCTTAGGTTTAAACCCTTTTGCATCCTCCCAACAGTTGGCAAATGCTATTTCTCATACTGTTTTGTACCGTCGTCCTTAGTTTAAACCTTTTGCGCCCTTCCAACATTTGGCTATCTGCATTTTATTTCAAAATGCATTTTGTGCTTTTAATTGTTGTCAGTAGATCAAAGAGCTTGATTGTAAAGAGTTTGTGCTTACTTTGTGATAAATCCTAACAACGTTCAGTTCCCAATCAGGATTTCTGCAAGTTAAGTATGCAATGGAATGACACATCCCATTACTTCTGTCAAGGTAAGTGTATAATTTGTACATGTGTGAGAGCAGAATTACAAAAACTCAACTTTGTTTTGTTGCTTCTTTACTCATAATAGTTTGCCTAGTCAAGTTTAATTGGGTTGCTTCAGGCAGCAAAATACCTTGGGCCGGACCTGGACTTAGAACTGTGTTACACACAGCCTGCATCCCCTACATGGGGATATCCCAGCTCAGTGAAGGTGAAGCAGAGCAAGACCCTCCTTTGTGCGTTTTGAGGGTTTTAGTTGTGTATTGCATTTTATTTCATAGCTCACTGTGAAGGAATACTAAGAGTGGTGGTATTGCGTGAAACTACATGTGAGCACAGTTGTGATCTTGATCACGCTTGATTCCTGTACTGAGGATGTGCTCAGGGATGCCCTATTTCTAAATTCTTAGTGTATGTCCAGGATTCCTATTGTAAATCCCACAAGCCCTTAAAGGACTGGATTTCCTGATAACGCACATCCCTAGCCAGCGTCCCCTTTATGGGAATGCCTCAGGTCAGTGAAGGTGCCCTAGCAAACCTGGCCAGCTCTTCCTTCATGCATTATGAGGGTTTTAAATGATGGCTCACTGTGAAGAATACTAAGAATAGTATTCTTGCGTAAAACTACATGTGAGCACAGTTGTGGTCTTGATCACTCTTGATTCCTCTACTGAGGATGTGCTCAGGAGCGCCCGATTCCTAAATTCTTAGTGTAACTCTACTGGCGTCCTATTGGAAGTCCCACAAGCCCTTAAAGGACTGGATTTCCTGATAACCCACATCCCTAGCCAGGAAGCGTACCTCTAACAAGGGGATGTACAGCTGGGTCCAGGCGTTTGAAAATGCCTGAGAGAAGGGTGGGTCACACTTGGGTCGACCTGTGCCAGGAGGAGGACAGAGGACCTGCAACCCCGTGGGCTCCCTTGGACCTCTCATGCCACCCTTCTGGGAAGGCTGCCTTGAGTCGGGATGTGAAGCCATTATTGCGACGGTCCCGCTCCTGCCAAGAATCCTGAAGGTGGTGGTGTTCGGGGATGATGGGTCTGTCCTACGGCAGTCTTACTACGGAGTGTCTCAGGGCTTGATTTGACCCCCAAGCTTTTCAACATCTACACGAAACCGCCGGGAGACGTTTACCAGGGGTGCGGGCTGAGGCATCACACGTGACACCCAGCTTCACCTCCCCTTCTCAGCTAACAGACGTGGGGCAGTTGGAGCTCTGAACCAGCGTGCGGGCAGGAGAATGGACTGGATGAGGACCCAATAAACTGAGATTCAATCCAGACGAGACAGACATACTGTTTGCGGGTGGTTCATCATTCCAGTTTAGTGACATTCACCCTGTTCTGGCGGGGGGTTACAGACTTCCCATTCGGTGACGTCTGTAGTTTGGGGATGGTCATGGATCCGTCGTTGCCCGTAGAGGCACAGGCTCCCTCCGTGGCTCAGAGTAGCTTTCCATCAGCTTAGGCCAGGGAGGAACAGCTGCAGTTGTTTTGGCCTAAAACTTCCATGATCCCCTGCCATCAGCGACGCTGGCTGGAGCTGATGGGGGTTGTAGTCCAAAACAACTGAGGTCACCGTTTTTTTAATTTCCATTTGTATTTTAGTTGTGTTTTATTTTACTTTAGTTCATTTTTTTTTCTTTATTGCACCCAATCCCAAAGTTCTTCAAGCATTTAAAATAATAAAAAATTAAAACAGAATAAAACTAGCCGAGATTCAAGCCATAGAATAATTAAACTAAACTTAAAACCAGCGGGATAGAAAAGTACTAAAATTACTGTCCAATAATATTTAAAATAACTAAAAAAAACTAACTAAAACATCCCTTTAACAGGAGGTGCTCTGAGCCCCTGAGGGAGCCTGTGCCTCTGTGGACGATGACGGATCCATCATTGTCCCCAACCTGCAGACCTCACCCTTTAGGAAGTCTGTAACCCCCTTCCAGAACAGGGTGACTGACACTTAACCGGATAGATGAGCCACCCACAAACAGTATTTCTGTCTTGTCTCGATTGAATCTCAGTTTACTGGGCCCTCATCCAGCCCACTCCTCCGCCCCTGCGCTGGTTCAGAGCTCCCACTGCCCCACCTCTGCTTAGCTGAGAAGGAGAGGTGGAGCTAGGTGCCATGGGTCATGCCTCAGCCCGCGCTCCTGGTTAACATCTCTCGGCGGTTTCATGCAGATGTTGAGAAGCTTGGGGGTCAACTACAGCCCTGAGGCACCCTGTAGCAAGACCGCCATAGGACAGACCCATTATCCCCTGCCACCACCTTCTCTAAGGGGCATTCTAGGCCGGAGCGGAACGGTTGCAATACGCGACTTCACATCCCAACCCAAGGCAGCCTTCCCAGAAGGATAGCCTAAGAGGTCCAAGAGAGTCCATGGGGTTGCAGGTCCTTCTCCCAGCAAAGGACACAAGCAACAAGCAGACTTGCACGTCCCTCACCCGGCACAGGTCAACCTAATTGTTTCATAGCCTAGTCATGTTTTATTGGGGTGTGCCAGGTGGCACAATTTTGGGGATTGCTTCTGGCAGCAAAATACCTCGGGCCAGACCTGGACTTAGAACTGTGTTACACACAGCCAGGATTCCCTTCATGGGATGTCTGAGGTTAGCCATGGTGCCCTTCCAAGTGCAAGGACTTAGCTGACTGCTTTGCCCCCTCTACATGAGGATGGTTGACTTAGAGGGCTGTGTTTCACACAGCCAGTGTCCCCTTTACGGGAATGCCTCGGGTCAGCGAAGTTGCCCTAGAAAGCGTGGCCAACTCCGCCTTCATGCATTTTGTGGTTTTAACTGTTATGAATTGCCCAAAGTGCTTCTCTGTAAAGAGTTGGTTAGTGCCCTTTTTTAGGGTTTATCACACAATCCTACGTGTGTTTAATTAGAAGTAAATCCCAGTGTGTTTAATGGTGAAATGGAAGGGCACCAGGTTGGGGAAGGGTGGTTTAGAGGAGCAACGGTTGGCAGTGATAGGGTTAACCACTGCTTAACAAGATTCCTTCCCAGCTTCCTGGCTTGCAGATTTTGAGGACCAGGCCCGCTCCCATCACTCCTGACCAAGTAAGACATGGTGAGTTCTCTTGCTTCTTTACTAGTAATTGTTTCAATATCTAGTCATGCTTTATTGGGTTGTGTGGGGTGGCACAGGTCAGCCCGGTGCCCTTCTCCTTTATGGAGAAGGTTGCGCTCTAAGTGGAGGAAGTTAGCGGACGTCTTTGCCCCCTCTTCATGACGATGGCTGACTTAGAGGGCTGTGTTACACAGAGCCAGCGTCCCCTTTATGGGAATGCCTCAGGTCAGTGAAGGTGCCCTAGCGAACGTGGCCAGCTCTTCCTTCATGCATTATGAGGGTTTTAAATGATGGCTCACTGTGAAGAATACTAAGGATGGTATTCTTGTGTAAAACTACATGTGAGCACAGTTGTGGTCTTGATCACTCTTGATTCCTCTACTGAGGATGTGCTCAGGAGCGCCCGATTCCTAAATTCTTAGTGTAACTCTACTGGCGTCCTATTGGAAGTCCCACAAGCCCTTAAAGGACTGGATTTCCTGATAACCCACATCCCTAGCCAGGAAGCGTACCTCTAACAAGGGGATGTACAGCTGGGTCCAGGCGTTTGAAAATGCCTGAGAGAAGGGTGGGTCACACTTGGGTCGACCTGTGCCAGGAGGAGGACAGAGGACCTGCAACCCCGTGGGCTCCCTTGGACCTCTCATGCCACCCTTCTGGGAAGGCTGCCTTGAGTCGGGATGTGAAGCCATTATTGCGACGGTCCCGCTCCTGCCAAGAATCCTGAAGGTGGTGGTGTTCGGGGATGATGGGTCTGTCCTACGGCAGTCTTACTACGGAGTGTCTCAGGGCTTGATTTGACCCCCAAGCTTTTCAACATCTACACGAAACCGCCGGGAGACGTTTACCAGGGGTGCGGGCTGAGGCATCACCCATGACACCCAGCTTCACCTCCCCTTCTCAGCTAACAGAGGTGGGGCAGTTGGAGCTCTGAACCAGCGTGCGGGCAGGAGAATGGACTGGATGAGGACCCAATAAACTGAGATTCAATCCAGACGAGACAGACATACTGTTTGCGGGTGGTTCATCATTCCGGTTTAGTGACATTCACCCTGTTCTGGCGGGGGGTTACAGACTTCCCATTCGGTGACGTCTGTAGTTTGGGGATGGTCATGGATCCGTCGTTGCCCGTAGAGGCACAGGCTCCCTCCGTGGCTCAGAGTAGCTTTCCATCAGCTTAGGCCAGGGAGGAACAGCTGCCGTTGTTTTGGCCTAAAACTTCCATGATCCCCTGCCATCAGCGACGCTGGCTGGAGCTGATGGGGGTTGTAGTCCAAAACAACTGAGGTCACCGTTTTTTTAATTTCCATTTGTATTTTAGTTGTGTTTTATTTTACTTTAGTTCATTTTTTTTTCTTTATTGCACCCAATCCCAAAGTTCTTCAAGCATTTAAAATAATAAAAAATTAAAACAGAATAAAACTAGCCGAGATTCACGCCATAGAATAATTAAACTAAACTTAAAACCAGCGGGATAGAAAAGTACTAAAATTACTGTCCAATAATATTTAAAATAACTAAAAAGAACTAACTAAAACATCCCTTTAACAGGAGGTGCTCTGAGCCCCTGAGGGAGCCTGTGCCTCTGTGGACGATGACGGATCCATCATTGTCCCCAACCTGCAGACCTCACCCTTTAGGAAGTCTGTAACCCCCTTCCAGAACAGGGTGACTGACACTTAACCGGATAGATGAGCCACCCACAAACAATATTTCTGTCTTGTCTCGATTGAATCTCAGTTTACTGGGCCCTCATCCAGCCCACTCCTCCGCCCCTGCGCTGGTTCAGAGCTCCCACTGCCCCACCTCTGCTTAGCTGAGAAGGAGAGGTGGAGCTAGGTGCCATGGGTCATGCCTCAGCCCGCGCTCCTGGTTAACATCTCTCGGCGGTTTCATGCAGATGTTGAGAAGCTTGGGGGTCAACTACAGCCCTGAGGCACCCTGTAGCAAGACCGCCATAGGACAGACCCATTATCCCCTGCCACCACCTTCTCTAAGGGGCATTCTAGGCCGGAGCGGAACGGTTGCAATACGCGACTTCACATCCCAACCCAAGGCAGCCTTCCCAGAAGGATAGCCTAAGAGGTCCAAGAGAGTCCATGGGGTTGCAGGTCCTTCTCCCAGCAAAGGACGCAAGCAACAAGCAGACTTGCACGTCCCTCACCCGGCACAGGTCAACCTAATTTTTTCATAGCCTAGTCATGTTTTATTGGGGTGTGCCAGGTGGCACAATTTTGGGGATTGCTTCTAGCAGCAAAATACCTCGGGCCAGACCTGGACTTAGAACTGTGTTACACACAGCCAGGATTCTCTTCATGGGATGTCTGAGGTTAGCCATGGTGCCCTTCCAAGTGCAAGGACTTAGCTGACTGCTTTGCCCCCTCTACATGAGGATGGTTGACTTAGAGGGCTGTGTTTCACACAGCCAGTGTCCCCTTTACGGGAATGCCTCGGGTCAGCGAAGTTGCCCTAGAAAGCGTGGCCAACTCCGCCTTCATGCATTTTGTGGTTTTAACTGTTATGAATTGCCCAAAGTGCTTCTCTGTAAAGAGTTGGTTAGTGCCCTTATTTAGGGTTTATCACACAATCCTACGTGTGTTTAATTAGAAGTAAATCCCAGTGTGTTTAACGGTGAAATGGAAGGGCACCAGGTTGGGGAAGGGTGGTTTAGAGGAGCAACGGTTGGCAGTGATAGGGTTAACCACTGCTTAACAAGATTCCTTCCCAGCTTCCTGGCTTGCAGATTTTGAGGACCAGGCCCGCTCCCATCACTCCTGACCAGGTAAGATATGGTGAGTCCTCTTGCTTCTTTACTAGTAATTGTTTCAATATCTAGTCATGCTTTATTGGGTTGTGTGGGGTGGCACAGGTCAGCCCGGTGCCCTTCTCCTTTATGGAGAAGGTTGCGCTCTAAGTGAAGGAAGTTAGCGGACGTCTTTGCCCCCTCTTCATGACGATGGCTGACTTAGAGGGCTGTGTTACACAGAGCCAGCGTCCCCGTTATGGGAATGCCTCAGGTCAGTGAAGGTGCCCTAGCGAACGTGGCCAGCTCTTCCTTCATGCATTATGAGGGTTTTAAATGATGGCTCACTGTGAAGAATACTAAGGATGGTATTCTTGTGTAAAACTACATGTGAGCACAGTTGTGGTCTTGATCACTCTTGATTCCTCTACTGAGGATGTGCTCAGGAGCGCCCGATTCCTAAATTCTTAGTGTAACTCTACTGGCGTCCTATTGGAAGTCCCACAAGCCCTTAAAGGACTGGATTTCCTGATAACCCACATCCCTAGCCAGGAAGCGTACCTCTAACAAGGGGATGTACAGCTGGGTCCAGGCGTTTGAAAATGCCTGAGAGAAGGGTGGGTCACACTTGGGTCGACCTGTGCCAGGAGGAGGACAGAGGACCTGCAACCCCGTGGGCTCCCTTGGACCTCTCATGCCACCCTTCTGGGAAGGCTGCCTTGAGTCGGGATGTGAAGCCATTATTGCGACGGTCCCGCTCCTGCCAAGAATCCTGAAGGTGGTGGTGTTCGGGGATGATGGGTCTGTCCTACGGCAGTCTTACTACGGAGTGTCTCAGGGCTTGATTTGACCCCCAAGCTTTTCAACATCTACACGAAACCGCCGGGAGACGTTTACCAGGGGTGCGGGCTGAGGCATCACCCATGACACCCAGCTTCACCTCCCCTTCTCAGCTAACAGAGGTGGGGCAGTTGGAGCTCTGAACCAGCGTGCGGGCAGGAGAATGGACTGGATGAGGACCCAATAAACTGAGATTCAATCCAGACGAGACAGACATACTGTTTGCGGGTGGTTCATCATTCCAGTTTAGTGACATTCACCCTGTTCTGGCGGGGGGTTACAGACTTCCCATTCGGTGACGTCTGTAGTTTGGGGATGGTCATGGATCCGTCGTTGCCCGTAGAGGCACAGGCTCCCTCCGTGGCTCAGAGTAGCTTTCCATCAGCTTAGGCCAGGGAGGAACAGCTGCAGTTGTTTTGGCCTAAAACTTCCATGATCCCCTGCCATCAGCGACGCTGGCTGGAGCTGATGGGGGTTGTAGTCCAAAACAACTGAGGTCACCGTTTTTTTAATTTCCATTTGTATTTTAGTTGTGTTTTATTTTACTTTAGTTCATTTTTTTTCTTTATTGCACCCAATCCCAAAGTTCTTCAAGCATTTAAAATAACTAAAAATTAAAACAGAATAAAACTAGCCGAGATTCAAACCATAGAAATAATTATACTAAACTTAAAACCAGCGGGATAGAAAAGTACTAAAATTACTGTCCAATAATATTTAAAATAACTAAAAAGAACTAACTAAAACATCCCTTTAACAGGAGGTGCTCTGAGCCCCTGAGGGAGCCTGTGCCTCTGTGGACGATGACGGATCCATCATTGTCCCCAACCTGCAGACCTCACCCTTTAGGAAGTCTGTAACCCCCTTCCAGAACAGGGTGACTGACACTTAACCGGATAGATGAGCCACCCACAAACAGTATTTCTGTCTTGTCTCGATTGAATCTCAGTTTATTGGGCCCTCATCCAGCCCACTCCTCTGCCCCTGCGCTGGTTCAGAGCTCCCACTGCCCCACCTCTGCTTAGCTGAGAAGGAGAGGTGGAGCTAGGTGCCATGGGTCATGCCTCAGCCCGCGCTCCTGGTTAACATCTCTCGGCGGTTTCATGCAGATGTTGAGAAGCTTGGGGGTCAACTACAGCCCTGAGGCACCCTGTAGCAAGACCGCCATAGGACAGACCCATTATCCCCTGCCACCACCTTCTCTAAGGGGCATTCTAGGCCGGAGCGGAACGGTTGCAATACGCGACTTCACATCCCAACCCAAGGCAGCCTTCCCAGAAGGATAGCCTAAGAGGTCCAAGAGAGTCCACGGGGTTGCAGGTCCTTCTCCCAGCAAAGGACGCAAGCAACAAGCAGACTTGCACGTCCCTCAACTGGCACAGGTCAACCTAATTGTTTCATAGCCTAGTCATGTTTTATTGGGTTGTGTGGAGTAGCACAGTTTTGGGGATTGCTTCAGGCAGCAAAACACCTTGGGCCAGACCTGGACTTAGAACTGTGTTAGACACAGCCTGCATCCCCTTTATGGGATACCTCAGGTTAGCCATGGTGCCCTTCCAAGCACGGGCGGTCCCTCCTTTATGGAGAACGTTATGGTCTAAGTGCTGTAACTTAGCGGACTTCTTTGCCTCCTCTTCACGAGGACCGCTGACTTGGGACTGTATTACACACAGGCAGCGTTCCCTTCATGGGAATGTCTCAGGTTAGTGAAGATGCCCTAGGAAGCATGGCAGCTTCTTCTTTATGGAGAATGCTGCACTTGAAGTTCAGGGATTTAGCTGTCTGGCCTACCTCTTTATGGGATGGCTGACTTAACTGACAGGCATGTTCATGAACATGTTTTTTGGAATTAACAGGACACAGGCTTCTAATATGGAAGGCTGAGTTCAGAATGTATTTAAATAGTTCTCACAGAAAAGAGACATTTGCACTGAGATTGTTTACTTGGCGGTATAAAAAGGCTGCGGTAACTGTTCTCTGGGCGTTCCCTCTCCTGTTGGGGTCCAGCCCACTGCTGTGCTAACTCTCTTTTGCTGTGGGAAATAATTCTGTTGCTAGTGTCTCACTGGTCTCTTTGTCCTTGTCTTTCAAATCCACAATACCTGGGGGAGCCTTGTCTGGGATTTGACAGCGCTCATCAGAACCACACCGGCAGAAGCTCTCTGGAGACCACCATTCCAGCGCGCACCCAAGGTAAGAGACCTTTTGACATCCCTATTAGCTTAGCCTCCTGTTTCAGGAGACAGCGTGGGTCTGGATCACACCGGACTCCCAGCCCAAGACTTCTGTGAGACCCAGCAAAACAGACTTAGAAAAGTGGGCCTGGTCCATTGGAGGGGCAGATGAGGTTTGACATGGCTGGGCCCAGCGCAAAAGACAGGCCAGTAAAACAGGTACCTGAGGAAGCAAGTGAGCAGAGCTGTTGCTGACACCCATAGTGTATATGTACAAAACTTATGGGCCAGGACCTGCAAATTCCAGAACGTTTAAAATGTTTAAGATAGCTAGGAAGAAGTTGAATGATTTGTGGCTTAGAGACAGGTAGAAGAAGAGTTTAAATCTGGCACATAGCAAAAGGTGTTGTGGAGCCTAGAGACAAGAACTGCGAAAGAAAGGGGAGGGAGTTTTCTCCTGTCAAAGAAAGAAAGAATTTTTAGGCTGTTGTATATTTAAGCTTCCAGCATGATTATTTTTAATGCATCATAGAATCATAGAATACCAGAGTTGGAAGGGGCCTACAAGGCCATCGAGTCCAACCCCCTGCTCAATGCAGGAATCCACCCAAAAGCATCCCTGACAGATGGTTGTCAAGCTGCCTCTTGAAGGCCTCCAGTGTGGGAGAGCCCACAACCTCCCTAGATCACTGATTCCATTGTCGCACTGCTCTAACAGTTAGGAAGTTTTTCCTGATGTCCAGCCGGAATCTGGCTTCCTTTAACTTGAGCCCGTTATTCCATGTCCTGCACTCTGGGAGGATCGAGAAGAGATCCTGGCCCTCCTCTGTGTGACAACCTTTTAAGTATTTGAAGAGTGCTCTCATGTCTCCCCTCAATCTCCTCTTCTCCAGGCTAAACATGCCCAGTTCTTTCAGTATCTCTTTGTATTGAATTGTAGAAGGAGTAGAAATGTCAGTCTCTGAAGAGTTAAATTGCATTTAGAGTTCAAGCAATTAAGAAAGAATCTCATTTTTTAAAAAGCCCACAAAGCAATAACGATGCAGAATCCATGGTAGATTCAAGGGCAGAGGCAACGGATGAGAACATGGTGTGAGCAAAAAGCAAAATCACCCTAGAACATGCACTATTGTGGTCAAATTGGTCACTAGAAAATGAGTGTCCTAATAAGCCTGGCCAGCTTATGCAGACACCTCATAAAGCTAGCTGATCTAGACTAAAGTTTCAAGATATTCTTACAGCTACACTGTCTGCTAAAAAAATTACAACTGTTGTAGGCGTGTTTCTTATCTAACTGCCTCGCTATCCAGACCAACATGCTTTGGTTAAGTCCTTCCTCTTTAAGCAGAAAGCTATTTTGTAATAAAGATTTACTCACCACATGAACCATTTCTTGATGCCCTAACTCCGTTGTGACCTTGCTGCAAAGCATGGTGTGTGTGTGTTCTCCTGATTCCTCCTCATGAAATCCAAACTTCCAGCCTGATCACCTGGGGTCTTGGAATTTGATGAAATCCCTTTTTTGCAATTAAGAAAAGGGAGTATCAAGGATATCAGGGCACACCGTGTTTCCAAGGAAGGGCAAGCTCATACCTTGTGTATGATCTGAGCTATATGCAGTTGATAATGCATAATTACTCTAGTTGGCAATCTTTATGATGTGTGGCCGGCCTCTGGCACTTAAGAACAAGAGTTTAGTCCTTATGGAACCGTCACGGGTAAACCAGTGACTCTCCCCTTAATAAAATTCAGGCCACCAAACTCCAACTAACAGATGATCAAGTGTTAAGACTATGGCCATGCATTAATGATGTAGTTTAAAGTTCTCATTCACAGATTAAAGACACCCAGACGAGCCCTGCCACGACCACCGGCCAAAGTCTGCGTCTGCATCAAGGTTCTTCAGTGGACAAGAGGACCCTGGCGCCCAGATCTTCCCGGATCCACACATCACGCTGCAAGAGGGCCGTTGACCCAGACTTCGCCAGTCAAGTGCAGACAGCAACCAAGGCGACACTCTCAAGGACAACGCAGGCGATTTCTCCCCGACGCGGCCAACAGCAGGTGTTGACTGCTTCTCCCAAGACCCAGCGGATCATGCCCCTCTACAAATATTTAAGGACCATAATAATGCCCAGCCACTCGCCAGAAACCAAAAAGGTTTCATCCTACTGGTAGAGTTGGCAAAAGTCCAGCAAGAGCTAAATGCCAGCTGCATGAAGACAGACTTAGCCAGGCAGCCAATGATGACTGAGATGGCCGCCCTGTTCCAGTACGGTGGTCTTGTTCTTTTTGAACTGTGCTTTATGGGAAATAAAGGAGGGTATAGTACAACTAAGTTTAACTGTAACAGAAATAGATAAACTTACCGCTGGTCTCTGTCCACCACTCTGCCACTAAGATCATCTTCTTGGCCCACCGCTCTGACCATGTCACTCCACTTCTGAAATCTCTTCATTGGCTCCCAATTCACTCCAGAATCCAATATAAACGTCTCCTGTTGACCTTCAAAGCTTTTCACGGTCTAGCTCCTGCCTATCTCTCCTCTCTCATCTCACACTATTCCCCCGCTCGTGCTCTCCGCTCCTCTGATGCCATGCTTCTCGCCTGCCCAAGGACCTCCACTTCCCTTACTCGGCTTCGTCCTTTTTCTTCTGCTGCCCCTTACGCCTGGAACGCTCTTCCAGAACACCTGAGAACTACCAACTCAATCACAGCTTTTAAAACTCAGCTAAAAACTTTTCTTTTCCCTATAGCTTTTAAATATTGAGTTTGTTCTGACTCTATACTGTTAGCTTCACCCTACCCGGTGCCTGTTTACACTTCCCTGTGCCTGTTTGCATTCTCTTTCCCTCCTTATTGTTTACTACAACTTTATTAGATTGTAAGCCTATGCGGCAGGGTCTTGCTATTTACTGTGTATAATCTGTACAGCACCATGTACATTGATGGTGCTATATAAATAAATAATAATAATAACAATGTTAGATATGTGCTTTAATTGTTTTAAACGTTAGCTGTTTTTATGCTGCACCCCCAGAACTCACCCCTTGCACCCCTGTTACACCTCTGCAACCCTAACACACACCCATTCCGGCCCCAGAACCTGTTTTCAACCCCAGCAAACGTGGTGTAGAAGTAATGATGAGAGTGCCTCTGAGCGTCTGCAGAGTGCTTTCAACACCCGCCCTGTATATGCTTGGGAAGCGGCATTCTTCGGCAGACTTCACTTCTCAGTGCCTTTACAGGGGAATGAACGGCTCCCTTCCTCAACTATAGGCAGCCTTAGCTTAGCTGCAGAGCATAACCTTTGTCCACACAAAGTCCCAAGTTCGATTCCTGTCCGGTCCAATTCAAAGGGTCTGGTAGCAAGCCAGAGGACAGATGAGAACTTGCCAGTCAAAACAGATGGCACTGTGCTAAAGTGGATGGACTAAAAAGGCGGTTTCATATGCCTGCATGTTGATTTATTTAGGTTGACCATCTGATCACACCTCCCAAACTTTCCTTTCTATTAGGGTGACCCTATGAAAAAGAGGACAGGGCTCCTGTATCTTTAACAGTTGCATAGAAAAGGGAATTTCAGCAGGTGTCATTTGTATATATGGGGAACCTGGTGAAATTCCCTCTTCATCACCACAGTTAAAGCTGCAGGAGCTATACTAGAGTGACCAGGTTTAAAAGAGGGCAGGGCTCCTGCAGCTTTAACTGGTGTGATGAAGAGGGAATTTCACCAGGTTCCCCATATATATACACAAATGACACCTGCTGAAATTCCCTCTTCAATACAACTGTTAAAGATACAGGAGCCCAGTCCTCCTTTTCATAGGGTCACCCTACGGGTGTGTGTGTGTGTATAAAATCTGGCATATGATGGGGCCTGTAGTCCAGCACCTCCAAAGGGTCCCAGGTTGGAGAATTCTCTTCTAGAGACTTCAGTCCATTGCTTTCAGCCCAGCCAGCCTGCTGCCAAAAACCCACTCCTGGCGAACACGGGCCTGGTTCTTCCCCTGCTCTGCCCGCTTGTGGGCACGGAGGCTTCCCGCCCCACTGCTGGCTCTCCTTGGCTTGTGTCTCCCCCTCAGCATCCTCCATCTGTCGGCCTCCGGGCTCCAACATCCGAATCCGATGTTATAAAGATCAACACACCATAGGAACCTGGAATGTAAGATCTATGAGCCAGGGCAAATTGGATGTGGTTATTGGTGAGATGTCAAGATTAAATATAGATATATTGGGTATCAGTGAACTGAAATGGACTGGAATGGGCCACTTCACATCAGATCACCACCAGATCTACTACTGTGGAAAAGAGGATCACAGAAGAAATGGAGTAGCCTTCATAATTAATAATAAAGTGGCTAAAGCAGTGCTTGGATACAATCCAAAAAATGATAGAATGATCTCAATTCGAATTCAGGGTAAGCCATTTAACATCACAGTGATCCAAATATATGCCCCAACCACAGATGCTGAAGAAGCAGAAGTAGATCAGTTCTATGAGGATCTGCAGCACCTACTGGATAATACACCAAAGAGATTGTAAGCCTATGTGGCAGGGCCTTGCTATTTACTGTTTTACTCTGTACAGCACCATGTACATTGATGGTGCTATATAAATAAATAATAATAATAATAATAACAGAGGCCGCACGTGACAGGGCCCAGGCCAAGCAGAAGGGGCGGTGTGGGACGTGGGACCCCCACCCCCACTTGGCCCGGAGCTCCCGGCGTGGCCCCCCACTTGCTGCAGAGAAAGAGGGCCGGGGGCTGAACAGCCCAGGAGAAGAGGCTGGCTGTGGGAATGCAAAGCTGCAAACGAGGCCACCGGCCGTGGCCTCCCACTTAACAGTGTGCAAGTTAAGGCCTTTCGGTGAAAATATCCACCCCCAGGGAATTTGTGAGTGGTTGTCGTATTTTAATATTAAGATGAAAGACGTTTATTTTTTATTACCTTTATATCCCACCTTTTTGCCTCTTGCAAGGAACCCAGGGCGGCTCAGGAGGTCCTTTTTCCTCTCCGTTTTATGCTCACAACAACCCTGTGAGGAGGTACGTTAGGCTGAGAGTCAGAGAGTGGCCCAAAGTCACCCACTGAGCTTCATGGCCAAGTGGGGACCATAATCTCCCGAGTCCCAGCCCAACACTCTAACCACTGCACCACACTGCCTCTCTCCTAACATTCGGATTATTAAAGATATTGTTGGGTCTGAGGTCCCTGTGAACCCTTTACTTTTGTTTCTTTATCCCTGTGAACCCCTTTTTAAATTTATTTATCCATTTATTAAACACCTCATAAATCTTGACAGGCATTTTAAAATAACGATAAAACAAACAAATTAAAGCAACAGTATAGAACTAATAAAAGTGCCGAGATAGCAATACGATACAACAGGAACTAGAATAATAAACAGCATTGCAAGGGACTGAGATAGTAAAACACAAGAGTACAAGACTTTTATTATTTTTTAAAGAAAGCTTGGGAGAACAGGAAAGTCTTAGTGGAGGGGGAGCCTCCCCCCAAATCTGGTGGAGGGGTCTTCCGCGCAAGGAGCTTTTTCTCTGGAGGAAGAAGGATCCCGGGTCCCAGCCTTCGTTGTGCCGCTTTGACTCCCAGGAGAAAAGCACGTGGAAAGAGCTGCAACCTTAGAAGACTTTGGAAGCAACCAAGGATATCTGGATAATGTGTGGAAAGAGACGTCGCTGACTAAGAAATAAAACAGCTGCATGCGTGATGCAAAAGCTGCGTCTCTGCGAGGTCAAAACTGTTTACAGTTACTGGGACAGATCGATGCCTTGCTGGTTGTCCATTTCATTTCATTCATTAGTTGCCGTTTACGTTGTACTTGCATGATAGGATCTCTCTTTGCATTTTAAGGGTCCCGGTTCTATAAAGATTAGCTGTTTTAAGAAAAAAACCAATGAGTTCAAGTTTTGTGCTTTTTATTTTTTTCTACAAAACATCTGTTCTTAAAAATTGAAGTTGGCAATTTGGGGGGCGGGTGCAAGTAGCTCGCCTTGCCTAGGGCGCAAAACAGCCTGGCATCGGCCCTGCTGGAATTAAAGAGCGGCTACGGGGAAGCCGTTCAGAAATGAGCCTGCTTAGAAATTGCTGTCCAGGTTCGGACGAGGTGTTTTACTCCTGCCCAGCGCTGCAGGACCGGGACTCCGCATCTCCCCAGAGCCTTCCAGGGACAAAGACTCCAGGCAAGAGACGGCAGCTGCTGAGGGCCATTTGCTGGTTTTTGGAGCGTGGGCATTTGTTGGGTGCTTTGCGCTGCCAACGCTCGGGACAAAAGGCCCTGTGACATGGGCCAGGAGCAGCTGAGATGGAAGGCGTCTTTCCCCTGGCCCTGGCCGGGCAGAAGCCTCTACCCAGCAGGTGTCATCCACGCCTTAGAAGAGCCCTGCTGGATGCGACCCAAGGGCCTCCCGCTCTATGTCCCCACAGTGGCCAGGCAGATGCCCAGCGGGACAGAGGCGATCTAGAGCCATCGTGCCAAGCGCTTGCGGCAGTGGCGGAAAGGGGCCTCTCCTGCCCCACACGAGGGCGCCCGCATCTTGTCGGGAGAGGAGCAGCGGAGCAGCGGGCCCGGCTGGTGCATCTGCCAGCAAAAGGTGGGGGAAGAGGCAGGGGGCAGAAGCACGTGGCGCTTCCGTGGGTCGCCTCGGAAGCCCTTCCCCTAGACTTCTCTTCTTGCAAGTGCACGGGCAGGCATGCAAACGCGGAGCACGCAGGCCCCTCTCAGGAGGGCTAGCAGAGGAAGGCAGCGCTGGAGGGGCCGGGGGTCGTGTCTCTGCCTAAAGAAGAAACGGCACTTCAGCCCTCCGCCGTGGTTTCGCCACCAGCTTTACCTCAAGGGAATCATGACGCCAAACCACTGCAGGACAGAAGACCCGGCCTTCTGCAAAGGGACGCATGTCTGTGTGGGGCTTCCGTTTCCACCACCCCTTCTCTTAGCTCTACACCTTTGTCCGTGGGTGGGCGGGCAGTGAAAGAGGAAAGAGTAACAAATACCACACAGGAGACGGGCGTGTGCATATAGGTGTACGATACGTCGCTGTATTGTTTTTCATGCCTCGATACATATAAAAATGTGCATGTTCCGTACAAACAAGATGTTTCATGGGGACGTAAAACAACCGCACTCCTGGCTATTTTGATTCCATTTCCCCTACCCCCCTCCAATCCACCACACCATACCCCATCAGCCACAATGAATTCCCCCCCCCCCACGGTGTTTGTGTATTTGCTTACCCGCCCCCCACCCTACAGTGCTCAGCTACTTTTCTAGTTCTTTGTGGAAGGTATAAAATTGCCCCAGGTTGGAGGTTTTCCTTTCCTTGGGCAGAGCGGTGTTGTGTCACGCGGGGTGGCTGTTGGTGGCAGTTGAAAGAGGCCCACGTTGGTGGGAGGAGGAGGGGGCGGTGAGGGCCGGGGTCACGTTTGAAGTGAGGGTCTCCCTGACCCAAGGGGTGATCCCAAATCCAGGTGGATCTGTACCAAAAAGCCCTTTCCCTCTCCCATGGGGCAGGTCTCCTGCAAAGCCACTGGGCTCTAATGGCCCATTCCGGACCAAGCCTCCTCGAGAGACCTTGCCTTGCCCCAGGGCGCCATGGTGGCCGCTGAGCTGGGAGGGACGCCTTGAGCGGAGGTCAGCCCAGCTTCCCTGCCTCCCCTTTTTGCATTTCTCTTCGCTGGAGCCCGGAGTCCGGGACGGCTTCTGGGAACTCAACCGCACAGCCAAAGGCTGGTGCTTCTTTATGCTGTAACTCCTTAGCCATGGCCAATTTATTCATAAACCAGCCTCCCCCAACCCAGGGCCCTCCAGATGGCTTAGACTACAATGCCCATGACCACCAGTCACAAATGCTGGGAGCTGTGGTCCAAAACGGCCGAGTGGCACCATGCTTGAGGCACACGGCTGAAGCGAGTGTTCCCCGTCAAACGTGACCCCCCCTAACAAGGGCGTTAGGCTACAGCACCCATGTTCCCCAGCCAGCGTGGCCAATTTGCGTTGCCTCTTGGGCGGCCTGGTGGTTCCGTGGCCTTGCGTGCGTCCCCAAGGGAAAGAGCCCGTTGGCTCCGCTTGGAGCAGCGGCCTGGCAGTGGTTCGCGCGAGGGGAGGTTCTTAGCCCTGCCTTGCGAGTTGCGCCCGTTTTATAGGCAGGGGAACTGAGGCTGAGAGGTAGCGATTTACGCAAGGAGGCTACGGCAGTGTTTGAATCCACCTCTCCGAGATGCCGTCCGGTGGAGCGCCGCCCCCCCCCACACACTTTGCTCCGCTGCCCCCTCTTCCTCCCCCTCCCAGGACTTCCTGCTCACATTGTGGGGCTGGCAGCTTTCCCCTGAGAATTTAGCACGGGCAAGGGCATGCCGTGACATCACAGAAGCGGGGCCAAGCGGCTGAGGGGGAGGCAATTGAGGAGTCGGGGGGCAGCCTAAGTCACCTGGGGAGACCTCCTCCTGTCAAACCCAGCTGGGAGCCTAAACGCTGCATTTATTCCACCCAGTTGCCTGCTTCCAGTGTCCCGGGGTCAGAACCTGGAAATACCCGAGATGGGCCTTGAGGAAGGACCGTGAGATGGGGGAGAAATGGGGGATCCACCAGTTCTCCCCTTCCCTCCAGATTGTTAGGACGGCAACTGCCAGCACGCCTGGGCATTGGCCACGCTGGCTGGGGCTGATGGGAGTTGGAGTCCAAAACTAGCACCACCTGGTTGGGAAGGCCAGGGGAGGCCGCCTTGAGGGATGGGTCAGCTGAGAGCACTCTGGAGGCCGGAGGGCTCCTGGCCAATATTATTATTAAGGGGGCCAAAAGAGCAGCGGCCTGAAACAGATTCCGATCAGCCTGCGAAATCTTTCAGGCGTGGGGGAGCTGCCCCTCCCCGCCGTGAAGACCCCCGGGGGCAAAGGCAGCGGGAGGATGGGGCTCCTTCGGCATCCGATTTGTCCGCATTGGTGGGGCACCACGCTTTCCGCGGGAAGGTCAACGCCAAATGCAATCCTCGCCACGCAGCCATTGCTGAACGTTCTCTTCCTCCGCCGACCTCCTCGCCTCTCTCTCAATCTCCCTCTCTTGCTCTCCTCTGAAAAATACTAATTTCCTGTTGTCAAGAAGATTCTCCCTCCCTCACCCGCCCCCCGGCGCGCCCCCCTGGTCTCGGCTGCCAGTTGGTGTTTTCACTGGAAGCCGAAACAGATGCCGGGGAAATATGTCAGCCGAAACCTCACGTAGCACAAATAGGACATGATCGTCAATGAGCATAAATCTCCCAGCTCGTGTGTGGATGGATGCGAGAAATGCACACACACGCAGAGGCGCACAAAGCCCTTCTCTGGGCAGGCAGCCCACCTCTCTCCGGGCTTCTATCCTGGGCAAGGGGCCACGAGGGAAGAGGGACGTTCCCTCTTTCGGCATGTGCCCCCGTCCCTTTCTGAGGTGGCAGGATGCCCCCTTCCGCTTGAGCCTTTTGCAATTGGGGTTTGTAGGCCGAAGAAGAGGGCAAATTGTTAGGGTGACACTCCTGTCCTTACAAGGAACCTGAGGGCGGCTCACAGGCTCCTCGTCCTCCTCCTCTACGTCTTTCTCCTCACCCCAATCCTGTGAGGTAACTGAGGCGGAGGGGGACTAGAACCCAGGCCTTCCCAGCCCAGCCCTGGAGCCGCTACGCCACAGCGGCTGTAGGGAAAGCCAGCGGCCGGGGAAGGCGACGCCCACGGAACCCGGCTCTGGGCCGGCTGAGGAGAAATCAGCCACAACGTTCCTGGGGAGACCACCCACCCCCCAGCTGCACGAGCCCACTCTGTTTTCAGCCAACCTCCCACGCAAAGGAGAGGCCCAGAGCGGGCAGCGAGGGGAGGCCTTCCCGCTCCCTGCCGCGCGCCCCACTTCTGGGCTGTGCCGGGGCAATTGGCTCTTTGGGGTCCAGCCAGGCCCCTGGGGTGGAGGACAGGCGGGCGGTGGGCTCCCCGCTCCCCCCGTCTTGCTCTGGCTCCACCTGGAGAAGGAACGGAGAAGCGGCACAACGCCCCACACGGCGGAAGAGCCGGCAGCGCCACGGCCGTGACCCAAGAGGGTCAGCAACCAGCGCACCTCCGCCAGCTGCAACGCCACATGCATCAACGCAGCTCTTGCGATGCGGTTCATCACGGCTGCCGCGCTCTCCAAAGCAAGCTGTGCCCAATTTAGGCCTTTCCAGATACGACGGATTGCAAGTCCCATCATTTTGGATTATGGGAGCTGCAGTCCAGCGCATCCAGAGGATGCTACGCAGGAGAAGTCTGTTCTAAACCAGCCACCCATCACTAGACCTGAGCCCAGCCTGGTGGACTTAGTCCCACTGCTCTCGGGGAGGGGAGGGGAGGGGAGGGGAGGGGGCGCGCTTTCCTTCCCAGCAAAGGCGCTCAGGATTTCAGCCACCCCCCACCGTGGTTCTTCTCCCTTGTTTGTACACTGGGGATCAGGGGAAAGAAAAGGCTGGAGAGGCGCTCACCCCTGCTGCACGTGGAAGACGCCGATTATTGCTTCGCAGAGGAAGGTTTCCGGGACACACGTTTGCCGCCCCCCCCACCCTTTTATTGAAATTGCTAGAAAGGGCTCTGAAAGGCACTGCACAGACCCACCGCCTCCCCCAGCGAAGCCCCCCTATTGCCAGGCCCGGCAGGACGGGCGCAGAAAGAAGCCGCCTCGGCCGGACACGAAGCCGCCCGTCCTGCGCACACGGATAGAAAACGGTGTAAAAATGGGGGTGGGGGAGAGACAACAACCCTTGACTCAACCCCAGGATTTCAGAATTGTCACTTAAAAAAGAGAGAGAAATGAAGGGTCTTGGAAGCCAAGTCATTACACTCTCCGTATTTGAGAAATGCATAGTTGATACCACCCCCACCACCCCCAAAAAACCCAGCTACAGTGAGCGGACTTCCAAACCACAGCTTATGTGTGTGCATGCCTTGCCCGTCGCGGGAACATGGGGGCGGGGTGGAAGCACAGTAAATGGGTTCGGGGAGCGCAAGAGGGAACAGGCCGGAAGCCCACCACCACCACCACCACCCCGCAGCCCTTGAGGCAGCCCCAGGTCCGGGAGCTGCCCACGGTGTGACCCTGAAACGTGGGGTGCGTCCGAAGCCCAATGCCGCCCTGTTCATGACGCTGACCCCGTGGCTGCCACGCGTGCCCCGGGCTGGGGGCGCTGGTGTACGCGCCCGGTGACTGCAGCTCCCTCGGTCGCAGTGGGCCCCAGGCTTCGCCCCACCGTGCCAAGGGCAACAGCCGTGTCCGTAACATCTCTGGTGGCAAGAGCAGCGGGACGGACCCTGCCGCTCGCCTCGAAGCCCTTGTGTTGATGGAGGGGGGCGGCGGTGCTCCCGCCTTTGCCCCCCTTTTCCCAGAGGGCCCTCCGTCCGCCCCCTGCCTTATTAGTAGCAGGTGCCCCCTTCTCCTCCTCCCTCAGCAGCCCCGCCCTCCCAGCCTGCCCGGGGTTCAAATCATCTTCATGTTGAACTTCCTGGCGCCCCCCTGCCCCGAGGCGGTGGCCGGGCCGTCCACCTTGCGGAAGGAGTACTCCACGGTGAAGTTGTTCTTGTGCTGCCCGCGGCCCCGGCTCCAGACAAAGAGCAGGAGGAAGCAGAAAAGCACCACGCCCAGGAAGGTGATGCAGCCCATGGCGGTGGAGACCAGGATGGTTTTGAGGTCCAGCGTGAACTTCAGCAAGACCTGCGTCTCGTTGTGGGCCGTGTCGTTGAGCTCGCTCAGGTACAAGGACCGGTTGGCGTACAGGGCGCCATCCGCCGCGGGGCCCCGGACCGCCAGCGTGGCGAAGTAGGTGTCGTTGCCGCCGGCGTTGCTGGCGATGCAGATGTACGTCCCGCTGTCCTGGGCCTGGGCGTAGCGGATCTCCAGGGTCCCGCTGGGCAAGACCGCGACCCGCCCGGTGCTCTTGGCGGGGATCATCCGGTGCTGCGGGGAGACCCAGCTGATGGAGGGGGCGGGCTCCCCGTCCGCCCGGCAGGCGAAGGCCACCGCCTGCCCTTCGAACGCCGCCACGTGCTGCAGCTTCCGGTCCCGGATTTTGGGCTTTTGGCAGGTGAAGAACTCAAAGAGGACGGAGTCCGGGGAGTCCCGCAGGGCGTCGCCCTGGATCTCCGGCGGCGAGGAGCACACAGGCAGCCGCTCGTCGAAGTTGAGGGTCTTCCGGCGCTGCAGGATCCACAGCAGGCGGCAATCGCAGACCAGCGGGTTCCCGTCGAGCCGCAGCGTCTCCAGGGTGTTGACGGAATGGAAGGAGCCTTCCTCCAGCGTGGACAAGAAGTTGTTGGAGAGGTTGAGCAGCCGGAGCTGCCGCAGGCCATACAGCCCCTGGGCCTCCACCGTGGCCAGCAGGGCCCCCACCAGGTGGAGCTCCCGCAGCCGGATCAGGTCCCTGAAGGCGCCCCTGGGCACTGCGCTGATGGGGTTGTAGGAGAGGTTCAGGTACAGGAGGTGGGCCAGGGCTCGCAGGGCGGCCGTGGGCACCGCCGTGATGTTGGTGTACGTGACGGAGAGGGAGGTGAGGTTGAGGCCGTGGAAGCCGCCGGGCGGGATCTCCTCCAAGAGCGGCCAGTTATCGATCTCCAGCACACGCAGGCCAAGCAGCCGCCTGAAGTTCTGCTCCTCTACGGCGGCGATGCCCAGCTGCCGCAGGCGGAGGGCCTCCAGGCTCGGGAGGCGGGAGAGGGACTCGGCGGAGAGGCCGGTCAGGTTGCACCGCTCGAGGGTCAGCTGCCGGAGGCCGACCAGGCCGGAGAAGGCCTTCCGGGAGACGTAGACCAGGTCGTTGTCCCCCAGCTCCAGGCACGTCAGGCTCCGCAGGTCTTGGAAGGTGTAGTCCAGCAGCACCACGATCTTGTTCTCGCTGAGGTCCAGCAGGGTGAGGTTGGAGAGCCGGCTGAAGGCGCCGGGCGGGAGCAGCCGGAGCTGGTTGCCACGCAGCCGCAGGCTGCGCAGGTGCGGGAGGCTGCCGAAGGCCCCCGGCTCCACGTGGGCCAGCAGGTTCTCGCTGATGTCCAGCTCCTCCAGCAGCGGGAACGGGGCGAGGTCGCCGGCGTTGAGGCAGCGCAGGCGGTTCCGGTTGAGCTCCAGGATCCGGGTCTCCGTCGGGATGCCCTCGGGGATGGCGGCCAGGCGCTTGCGGTGGCAGGAGACCGAGCGGATCTGAGGGACGCACTCGCAGCGGGCGGGGCAGGCCGCCACGGGGGCCGTGCTCAGGAGAGCGCAGTGGGAGGCCAGCAGCAGGAGGAAGCAGCAGGGCATCGTGGGGCGCATGGTCCTAGGGGCGCGCGACCATCTTCCCACTCACCTGCGGGAGGGAGGGAGGGAGAGAGAGAGAAAGGGGGTAAACCTCAGCAGCACACGCCGGGTCTGTGCTTCCTGCCCTCCGCGCCCAAGCGGGGTTAAGGCAGGTGGGGGCAACGTGGCCGTCCCGCAGAGCCCCGCCCCCACCCCGTTTGCCTGGCCACCAGGGGGCACTGCTTGCTTCCCCCCCCCAAGGCTTCAGGGCCCCGGTCCGTGGGGCACCCGTCCGCACACTGAGGAGGAATGACGAGGCTTTTACTTACGTGCCCTAGAAGGCGGAGCCCGTTCATTCCCCCTCCAAAGCGCAGCACATAAAACACATCCTTTAATTGATTTCCACCCCACTATCTCCAGGTCATCCAAAATTAGCAGTTCCTCTCTGATTGTAATTAATTTGTGAACAATTACTTTGTGGGGGGGAAATGCACAGAAAAGTGTGGCTAGTGAAGCTTCTTCTTCTTTTCTTAAAGAACCCGTTCAAGCCTCCTCCCTCCATGCAATTAAGCTTTTTCAATGGTTATTATCATCATTATTATTATTCACAATATTTATATACCACTCCATATCTAAAATAGATTCCAGAGCAGTGCACCTAGGAATGAAACAGGAAAAAAGAAAGAGTAAAAGCACCAAATTGAAATTCTTCAATTTAAAACAAAGGACAAATAAAAAAAGCCGTGTGTGTGTGTGTGTGTGTGTGTGTGTGTGTGTGTGTGTGTGTGTTGCAGCACATGGGGAAGGTTAACCCTCTCCTCTCCAAACTGTGATTCCCCCTTGAAAATTACCCCTTTCGTGGCAATGGATTGGAGGGGGGCGGGGACTTTTCACCGGCATCAATAGATGCTCAAGGCAAAAGATCCGGGATCTGGGGCCGGAGACCCTTGGCCCAGCAACGCCCCTGCTGGCCACCCAAGAGCTGACCCAGAGCACCGTGCCTTTCCCAGCGCGAGATCCAGGTGCCGAGGCTGTGGCAAGGGCTGCATGTTTCCCTGCTCGCACCCAAAGCAAAGGTGGGGACCCTCCGGCCCTGGGGAAAATCCGGCATTTCTGGAGGCTCAATCAGGCAGTCTGGTGCTCCCCCCCCCAGACAGCCCCGCCCCACTTTCCACCAACCCCCGAAGGGATTCCTGCCTTTTGTGCCATTTTTCCCCAGTTCAAAAACGTTGCAAGGCCTTTCCTAAGGCAGGAATTAAGGATGTGAAGCTTCTCCGAAATCGAATTCTACCTGGGGGCTGAAAGCGGTTCAGCACCACAGACCCCAAAGGCTTGGGGCGGCGACAAAAGGGCCTCCCCATAGAAGGAGACGACCCCCCAGGGGGTAGAAGGGGGTCCGAGAAAGGCAGCAGTAGGAGATGCCACACTGAACGAGAGGGGGCAATGAACCCGGGACCCCCTTTGAAAGCTCCCCCAGGGACTGGGGGGGGGGCTTTGTCCCTCAGCCTCCACGGCATCAATGCACGTACCCGCAGACGGTTGGCCGGGGCAGCTGCCTCCGCCTCCCACCCTCCTCCTCCTTGGTAGAAGGGAGACTGTAACCCCCTTGGGGCTGAGCCTTGCTCGCTGTGGCTGTGCCCTCTACCTGGGCGGCACCCTATCAACGACGAAGACCAGGCACGTGGCTTCACTTTCGTTAGAGCTGGTTAGTTTCCGTGTCCAGACGAGGATTCTTTTGGCTGGTTCTAATCTATCAACTGAGGTATTGAAAAGAAACCCTAAACTACTGAGATTTCACCATTTCCTCTGAAGTAACTTTGGAATTCTTAGGGATGAAAATGTAATGATAGATCACCCTTTGGCTCTTGCCGGTGCCTCTATAATGCCTCATTAAATAGATGTTCAACGGGGAGAGGAACACAAAAATTATTATCGCCACCAACGGCCAAACTCTTTGAGTTCCAAATATCCCCTGGTTCTGGCATTGGTTCCCCCAGTGCTGTACTGTAAATCTGGAAGAGCAATGTGTGTGTGTGTGTGTGTGTGTGTGAGAGAGAGAGAGAGAGAGAGAGAGAGATTTTGATGATAATTTCAATGCCTTGTGAGCCCGATGGGATTTCCACCCTGACACCCGCCCACCCCAGGCAACGAGCGCGTTCTCATGGCCACACGGAGCAAAGAGGATTTTCCCCTGTCACAAAACATCCTTGACAGATTTCATGTTTGGAAAAAGAAAAGGAAAAGGCCCACACTTGCAGAAGCCATTCTTTGCAGATTATGGATTAATAGCCGCAGGCCCTCGCCCTTGAGAAATCATAATGAAAGGCTCCTCTTAGGTGGCTAAAAATACACCGGATTCATTTTCCTCTCTTTTCGGAAGGGGAGGAGGAGAGGCAGGAGTCTGCGTGGCAGCTGTTTCGATTTCCCCTCTCCGTTCTCGCTGTTGCTGTATTATTATCATTGTGATTGTGATTGTTATAGAATACACTGAACTTTGTGGTCTCAGGGGAGGCAGAGTACGGGTCCCTTCGGAGAGGGGATGGATTCCATGGAAGCCACCCAGGCAGTTGTGACACGCTCACGACGCCTTCGTGGCAAGAGGACGGATCGCTCTGGAAATCCCGAGTGTCACCATGGCCAAATGGAAAGTGGGTGAAATGCCCTGGCCTGGCCAGGATTGCAGAAAGCCCCAGAGACTGGGGGGATATTCCCAATCCAGACAGAGAGTCACTGGGAATATTCCCTAATCTCTCCCTCAGTGAGGGATGGTTACAAAAGCTGGGATGGTTTAGCTTGGAGAAAAGGAGGGTAAGATGAGAGAGACGTGTACAAAATCCATGCCTGGTGCGGAGAATGTGGAGAGGGAGACATTGTTCTCCCTCTCCCATAAGACTAGAAGCCAAACGGGTCAGTATCCCATGAAGCTGATAAAAGGGCAGATAAAAGGAAGTCCTTCTTCAAACAGTGCAAGAAAGCCAGACTGGGACCTTTCAGCTATGGCCGTTCCTCTAAAACTAACCTTGAGTTTCCAGTCCTCATGGTTCAGAGTCAATGGCAGATTTAAACAGGATCACGGCAAACGGCCTTCTGTGGAGCTAGACCCTCAGTCCGTCTACCTCTCTTTTGTGTACAGCGGTGGCTCTCCGGGATTTTCCCAGCCTCACCTGGAGATTGAACCTGGGTCCTTCTGCCTGCAAAACTGCCCTGCCACTGAGTCACGGCCCTCCCACGTCTCCCGCCGTGAGCTCCGCTCTGAAGGAGCTTAGAAACACACACACACACACACATCAAACACACACGGCGGTCTGTGCCGTGTAGAGATGTGGGCTTGTTCCTTTTACGCCGGGCAACCAGGGATTCTGTGGCCCCACGGTTGCCTTTGGGCTCCCCCAAGGGGTCCTGCATCTTCAGCCCCAGAGAGGGGTGCCAAGAACACCCCCTCACCGGCCCCTCTGCCATCTCCGAGTCCTGCTCCGCAGAACCCTCCTCGTTTAGCAGGCGCTGCTTCTGGGGTATTTAAAGCATTTTTAAATAAATTATTCAGTTTTATATCATTAGCACGTCGCTTCTTGGATTCCTCTCCTGTGTCATAGTTACGCGCGCGCGTACCCCAACGATGCCCTGGGGACCCGTTTCAAAATGTATTTAGCTTGTTTGGTATATTTGTCACAGGGCTGTCTTGACGTCCGACACAGTTGGGCCTGGCGCTCGCAGAGAAATTAGCAGCCAGGCAGGCAGGGGGATCACAGGGCCACAGAGCTGGGGTCCTTTGGAGGCCATCTAGTCCAGCCCACTGCAAGACATCCCTACGAGATGGCTGCACAGCCTCTGCTGGGAGATCCCCAGTGAGGGAGGGCTCGCCCAGCCCTCGAAGTCGCCCATTTCATCATCAAACGCCTCTTCCCATCACAAGGTTCCAACCTATTGTTCTGCCGAAATCTGCCCTCCAAAACCAAGTTCTGCCCTCTGGATCAGCAAGGGAGAACCAGTCTGTGAGACGCCCCTTTGGGGACTTGAAGCCGGCAGATGCATCCCCCATATTCCAGGGTGAACAGAGCCAGTTCCTTCCACCAGCCCTCATACGAAGGGACTCGTTCTCCTCCACCCTCTTTGCTGTCCTCTGGGCCTGCCCCAATCGGCCCACCTACTCCCGAGGAGGCCTGACTGGCTACGATCTTGGTCCCGCTGTCTCCCGGACCTTTTGCTGTGTGGGAACTTCTATGCCCGGGGAAAGCGTCCAGTCAGGGCATTTCCCTGACACGCACTCCAAAGCAGTAGGGCCCTAAGGCCGCCTCCAGTTGCTTGGCTGAGAACTGAGACTTGTGTTTATCAAGACTTGGGCACTGGAGTTTTAGTAAAAGAAATTCCCTCTGGCCCAAACTCACGTTTGCTTCTGATCGGGCGATGGACGAGGTCCCGGGAGCAGAGGGCCTCTCACGGCAGCCCCCCCCCGGCCAAAGCCCCTTCCCTTGGCCACCGCAGCCCCCACCCCACCTCCCCTTGGCCGCCCCATCCTTCTTCCCCATAAATGCCGCCCCGGGACACATTTAATGGAAAATGTCACGCTGCCATCTTTTCCTTGGGGCAGGGCTTTCTGCGGCTCGTGTGACTGGATGGCTAAATGGGGCCGGGGGATTTAATTAGGAACCTCTCGGGGGGGGGGATTTGCACACCCCAGTGGGGGGATTCCTTGCAAAGCCTGAATTGATTAAAAGCTAAAATAGCCAGGAATGCCATGGCTGTGTCAGAGGCAGATGGTAGAAGGGCAGAGGAAAAGCAAACGCAAGAGAGACATTTCAGGATGGGCACGTCAAATCCGCCACCACCCCGCCCTCCCCAACAAGGTCAGGCATTTCTCAGTTTCGCCCAGTGGCCCCCGTCCATCATCATGATGAGAAGGTGCTCTGAGAAAGGGCAGGGTAGAATCTCACAAAGCAATGAAGGAGGGAAGAGCCCCTTTTGTGATGGAAAAGCAAAGGAAAGACATGACAGCATAACTCTGGGCGTGGGAGCAAGGGAGTTTGCATACGGGGAGGGGAGGGAAGTGTGTGTGTGGTGGGGAGTCAAGTTTAGAACAAGGCAGAAACAGAGATCAGGAGGGCCGTCTATTCCTCTGACATTTTCTGCTTTGACGGGCAGAGACTCTCTGAGTCTTCCCCCTTTTGTTGGCAGAGGGAACCCAGTTGCAGGAGTGCTATGCGCCCACCTCCCTTTCCCTGCTAGAAAGAACACCTAGAAGAACTCTGAAACCAAGAACTAGTGCCTGAGTTTTGATTTTTTCCTCCTCCCTCCCCATCCTCTTTCCTTTTGTGTTGTGACTTTTTGATAGTAAGCCTGAACGTATTACACTTTGTAAGCCACTCTGGGAGTCTTTTCCGGCTGAAGAGCAGGGCAAGAAAGCTTGAAATAAATACGTGCCTGCATAAATCCGGAAGGCATGAAATTGGAGAATCATAGAATAGCAGAGTTGGAAGGGGCCTACAAGGCCATCGAGTCTTTTGAGAAGACTGCTCAAAAGCAGAGGCCCCGTGGCAAACAATTTCCCAGGGAGCAAAGCAGTGCATGCAGCCATAGCTGTTGAGACGCTATCCCTCCGGGCATTGCTCCGTCTCGCAGGAGAGTGGCGGGTACGATACCAGCCCCGGACGCGCTGCAGGGGCCACAACCAGGAAGGCCTGTGAACTCCGGCACACGGAGGCCCCTTTCTGTCCTGCCCTCTGCACCCCCTGGCGTGATGCAAGCAGACACGCACCCCCTGAGAAGCGGCTCTACTTGCTAAGGCCACGGGAAGCTGTGAGGTGCACACAAGGGGGGCCGTCCCGAACACCACATTTTAAGAAGGATTCAAATAAATGGGAACAAGAGACTAAAAACGCAGCCCTAGGCGGAAAGGTGGACGGAACGGAGAATGTTTAGCCTTGAGAAGAGGCGGCTGAAGGGGAGCTGGGCGCCCTTTCCAGTTCCAAAAGGGCTGCCATTGTCCTGTCAAAGAGGAAGGCAGCCTGTTTGCCACCATCACCCCCTGTCAATTGCATTCATTCCATTTATCCTATTCCTATACCGCCCCCACACCCAAAGCTGTCTGCGTGGTTCACCGAGATTAAGAACCATTAAAAATACATTATCCAACGTGTGAAAGCATTTGCATGAAAACATATAAACAGACAGCACACGCACACAGACAACACAGATGTAAAAACAACTTGTACACAATCAATCAGAGACATCACCCGAGGCTGCAGGACACGAAATAACAGGCTTCAGTTACAGGAAGGCAGATTTGGGTTGAACGTAGAGAAAAAGGTCCTAATGCCCACGTTAACGCAGTCTGGCTTCAGGACCTGCACGAACTGGGTTCTGGGCACGCCGCTAGCGAGCCAAACTGGGTCGTAATCTGAAATCCATTAAGCGCTTTCGTTAAGAAAACGTAGCAGGGTTCTTCTATGAGCGATGGAAGCTTTTCTCTATGTGTGTGTGTGTGTGTGTGTGTGTGTGTGTGTGTGCATTTATCGGCAGTGAAAGAAACCGTAGCATAAATAGAGCTTCAACACAGCACTTGATAGATTTGGGTTGCCTTCTGAGTCTGTAGCAATGTTTGCCTGTTCAGACTTTGCTCAGCTGCCCGCCAGAGTGTCTAAACCCCATTAGGAGATGGCGTCAAGGGGAGCGAGGCCGAATCCGGGACTGAATTAACAGGTCCGAGGAGTCTGGCCGTGGAGCCGTGGGCCATGGGAGGAGGGGGGCTCTCCACCCCTGGAGGAACCCAAGTGGGGACTGATGGACAGATAGCCTTGTGGGGTCCCCAGCACCCTGGTGCTGAGCTGTTCAGTCCCAGCCGTACAACTCAGGCTCATTGGCCTGTGCTGTCCCAGCCACAGGCCTTGGGGAGCGGGAGGCGTGGGTGCCGCTGGGCTGCCCTCCCTCCACACCCCTTCTCTCCTCCTCCCACTGCCCCAAACTTACGCCCCACAGAACTCTCTGGTTTCCCCAAGCCAGCCGCCCGCCCGCCCGCCTGCCTGCCTGTGCTAAGCTTCCGGAGGGGGGTCCCTTTCTCCCCCCCCATCGAGGTAGCCAAGGCAGAAGAGCTTCTCCGACTCACCCCAGGCCCCCAGGAGAGGGGGCTCCCTCTGTTCCGCCAGTGGGTCCCACGCGGCGAGCACAAATTGCAGCCGGCTGGCTTTTGTTCTCCTCTCTTAATACCAGACAGCCGGAGACGGCGGCTGTCAGAGCGGCTTCATCCCTTACTGGCGCGGCCAGATTAAAATTGGCAGCGGGGGCGGGGGGGAGCAGAAAGACACACAAATGGTGGGGGAGCAGCAGAGCGGAGCTGAAGTCAGGGGGGTCCCCGAAGAGAGAAGTGGCCTGCCCAGCTGCCCACCGGGCAGTCCCCACACATCTACGGGGCTCGACCCCTTCCACGTTCTGTGTGCCGAAACCGGAAAACTGGGGAGCTCTGGGTCAGGGCTGCCGGGATGTGACTGGGGCCCTATTTTAAAAGACACCCCGAAGCTTCTGTCTCCAACGGGGAAGGAGGGTTGCACCCCACACGTCCACTGGAGGAGAAGCCCTGGGGACCAAGCACAAGACAGAGAGGCCTCTGCCCCACGGGGCACCCCAAGTGTTTCGGACCCGTGGGCACACTTGGGGATTTGAGAAGCCTCTGTGGGCGCTAACAGTAAATGGGCCTCCCACGGTGGACGTGGCTGGTCGTGGGGTCCTGGCTAGTCAAAAGCGAGCTCCAGGGGCAGACCACAGGTCAGAGGCCAGAGAGGGAGAGAGGAGGCGGTCCTCACGTTTTCCAGGGTTCTCCTTAAAACAATTTCTTTTAAGGGGGCAGAAGGGGAACGCTCCATGGGCGCGTCTGGGTGTCCCTGTAGCATGATGCCTCCCAGGGGCGTCACGCTGGGGACCCCTGTTCTAAAGCAATAGGGATCCCGGGGCATTCGGGGGGGGATGCTTTGGATGCTTCCTCTGGGTACGGCACGCAAGCTGGGGGCGCTGGGCCAGAACAGACCGGCTGGCTCAAAGAGGAGGAGGAGGAGGAAGGCCGCCTACACCAGGAGCTGAGCCCCCTTGGACCCATGGACGGCTTTCCAGCTCCATCGTTCTTTAAATCCCTCAATGGATTCTCTCGCCAACGCGGCCTGGCACCGACGGCCACCCTCCCTTTGCGCCTTTTCTCGCCGGCCCCACACAGACCCCCTTTGCCCGGCCGGGCCCTGCTGGTCTCGCCCCCTCGTCCAGTCCATCCATCCCTTTACGGGCAAGACGCTCAACGGGTTATTTGCACTCTGCTGCTCTGGTGCTCGAGAGGGACGCGCTCACCAATAAAACGCAGCAGTGGTGAAACCCAGTTCAAACTATCGGGCAGTGTGAAAAGCCAGAACACAGCCGGGCAACGAACGGACAGTGAATTCTCTCCCGCCGCCCAGCAGCATCTGGGCAGGCTGGGAAAACCTCAGCCCCCTGCTCCCTCCCAACCTCCCATGCCCAAGACTCTTCCGCTTCACGCTCATTTCCTGCTGCCACTGTGAGGCTCCCCTAAAGACTGGCCTGACCCTCAATTTCCTCTTCCCTCGCTAAGAGACGGATTCTCCGTGGGCCACCCTCTGTGGAAGGGCAGCCTCTGAAGCAGGGGGGTGCCGGGGAAGCGCATACAACTGCACCAGCCTAGCCGGCCTCTAACCTCTTGCCGGGTCGCTAGAAGAACATCTGCAGAGATGCTCCCAGCTGGCCGGTGGGTGCGCTCCAGCGGTGCTGCACATCTGCGGGCAGAGAGGGGCTCAGGTCTCCCTCCTGCACCAAGTGGGTCAGGCTGACCTTGAACGACGGCTGCAGAAGGAACTGGGAAGTCAAGAGGATGGAGAACTCAAACAAGGTGACGCCTTGGGGCCCAGCAATCGTCCCACCCCCAGCCAGAGACCAACCCGAGCCGAGGAAGACGCGCCCGTCTCGGCCGCCCTGGGGCAAGGAGCCACGGTGGAATTCCTTCGGCCATCAAGACTTCCAGGAGGGACATCGCCCTGCCTTGTGCGGAGCGGGCTGGTGTGCTTTCCACCTCCTCGCTTTGCCTTCTGGGCCACTTGTTTCATCAGAAGTGCGGTGGCCGGGCCCAACCGACAGGCACCGGAGGGCGGCAGGCGGAGCCATGCCCTGATTCGGCCAGGCAGGGCCTCCCGGCCCTCGGCGCAACAGGGAAGCGCTGCCTTCCGGATGCCGTCCGTCATGCCGCATCTCGATACTTCGCTCTGACAGAACCCGAGGAACCAATTTCCAAAGGCAAATCAAGGGAGAATCAAGGCGCCGAAGGAGCTGCTCCCCATTCGGGCCTGGACAAGCGGCGGCAGGAAGCTGACGGCCCTTTCCAGCTAAATCTGTTTGGGACCGAGGGGTGTGTGTGCTCTCCTTCCCAGGCGGGTGAGTTTAGGGAAGCCTTGGCCTGGATGCCCAATGCAGAGACCTGGCTCTTACGGAAAATGTTTCCCACCTTTATGAGCCTCCTCCTCCTCCTCCTCCTCCTCCGCTGCCTTGCCATGAGCCAGCTCTGTACCTGCCAAAGAGACGCTGGATCTTGACCCCACCCTCCACGCGCCCAGGGGAGACACAGTGGTCCAAATACCATTCTAGGACAGAAGGCCCCCAAACTCCCCGAGAGGCGGCGTCCGTCCCTCCACCGTCCAGCCCCAGCCCCAGCCCCAGCCCCCGCTGTGCTCTTCAGGGCGGAATCGTCTCTGGCCGTCTCCTGCATGGGCTGCTGGCAAAACCTTAGATCTGAGCTGTTGAGCCAGCCGGGGAAATTGGGAAGCGTTGCTCTTCAGGGATGACGCTGGCGGGGGGTCGCCCAAAGGGCTCCACTTCAGGCCCCGTTTGCGAGCTGAAGAGCAGGAGGGACAGGGCAGAAAGACCGAGAGCGGCGGCAGGGCGGAGGAGCCCTGAAGAGGGGGCTTCAGAAGCGGGCCTGGAGCTCAGGGCCGGAGCCCCTCCCCGCTCGGCACGCAGAGGGTCCCCGGTTCGATCCCTGCTGGCATCTCCAGGAAGGACTAGGAAAACGTCCTGAAGCCCCAGAGAGCCGCTGCTGCCTGTCCATGCCGACAACACTGGGCTAGGCGGACCCAGGGTCTGACTCAGTAGAAGGCGGCAGCATCCCAGGTTCCAGTTCCAATCAGCCCTTGAATCTGAACGATGAGGACTAGCATCCTACCACCCACCCCACCTGCCCCTGTGGAGCCTGCTTACGAAGCAGCCCGTCCGGAGGAGCAAAGCAAAGGAGATGGGGAAGGGGTGGGGGGGTCCCAGAGTTCAAGGCTCCTTTCTGCAGCCAAGCAGAGGCTGAGCAGTTTCAGGGGCGGAGGGATGCCAGCCGAGCCCAGCGCCCACCCTGGCCCGTCCTCCTCGCCTTGTGCCAGCCGGCGCCCGGCCGAGGTGGCAGTGGATTGCGGGGTCCGGTTACGGCAGCTCATCCATTATGCAGGCCGCAGCACTTGGCAGAAGCCGGGAGGGGCAGGTGGGAGGCAGAGCGAGGTCCCTAATTATGCTCCCTTGAAATGGAGAGCCTTGGACCTGGGCCCAGCGGGGAGGGAGGGAGGAGGAGGAGGGCGGCCCGCGGGTGCATCACAGAGAGGGTCCACCTGGACGCAGCCACACACATTTGGCTCTTTGGGTACAGAACCGTCTGCTCCACGGGATAAAAATATCAGCCTTCATTCGTCGTGCTTCGACTAGGACTTGGCAATGATCTCGGCGCTCACATTTCGTGAAAAGAACATTTTCTTTCAAAACAAAACAAAACAGTTTAAGCTGCCCAGTTTCCCTCTCCCCCTCCCCCTCCCTGCCAATGGCTGCAGAGACCGCCCCCCCCCCCCGGGGTGCCAGAGCAGCGGGTGGGTCCCAATCTGTGCATTGCTCCGGGCCAGAAGAAAACCACAGCGGGGGGGGGGGATTTTGGCCCCCTTCACACAGGCGGATTTCTTCTTTTCCTAGAAGACCTCTGACCGACACATTATTAATTGCAGGTGGTGGAGGCTGAGGACTTCAGGTGGCACCGGAGAAGGCTGGAGGGCCGGGGAGCTGCCAGCCCGTGTCAGCTCCTAGCAAGGAAGCCCAGAGTGCCAGAGAGGAATGGGGGGGGGCAGGAGGAAGGACTGGGGGGGGGAGTGCTTCCTCCTCCCACCTTGCCGAGGCTTCTGGTCCAGAGGAGGCGCACGGGCTCCGGACGTGAAGGTGGCACCTGCGCATCTCTCCCCCCCCCAGCGGAAGGGGGGGCACAGGCTCCTTTGGGACACCTGCCTAGGCCAGCGGAGGGGGAGAGGGTGGGAGTCCAGCACCCTCCATCGTGCTGCCGGGATACAGCCCCAACAAAGAGCCCCCGCCTCTGCCTGCCCCCAGGGGTCACTTCTGAGAAAGTCGGAGAAGAGGAAGCAGCAGCCGCAGACCCCTCCCCATGTTTAGATCCACACTCCGCTTTGCAGCTAAAACTCTAGTGCTTGAGTTTGCTCTTTTCCTTCTCCCTCCTAATCCCCTCTCCTTTTGTGCCATGTCGTTTAGATGGCAAGTCTTATTCCCTCTGAGCTTTGTACGGTGCAGAGGGAGCCTTCTTTGGCCGAAGGGAGGGATGACAGAAGGCAACACCCAGTGCCATCCTTGCCCACAGGCAACACGGCTCACGCACTCCGGCGGCGCTTGGACCGGTGAGACCCAGCAGAGAGCTGCTCCTGCAGTCTTTCCCTCACATGCACAGAAAGGCAGCGCAGTCCAATACAACTGGAGCGTGGGATTCGAACCCACATCGAGGCAAGCCCTTTGGCCCGAAGGAAGAAACGGGGAGGCTCCGTTCCCGCTCTGCCGCAGCATCTCAGGGCCTTTGCCTTCGATTCTGTGGCCAAGGGCGGCAGAGGGCAAATCCAGACGGCGAGGTGGTGGCGATTAAATGGGTCTCTCTTCTCCGCTGCTGCCCCCCCCCACCCCCGTCCATCCCTTCCAAAATAGATTTCGGCTCCCTTAACCGCTAATGAGGTGAGCGCCTTGGGGGCGCCTTGCTCTGGATATCAGCCAGGGCTTTGGGCACATCTGCTCCTCCAGGGTTTCTCCCACCCTCATTTCCCCGCTCCTGTTGCTCCCGCGATCCAATCCATCTTCCTCCACGGCAGGAGGCCGAGACTAATTTGCTTTCTACTCAAAGCCTTTCCTCATCCAACCCCCCCCCATCTCACTTCAATTAATTAGCAGAGCTAATGTCCCCAAACTGATTAAAAAACAGGAGGGACCTGTGGAATGCCCCCCACACCGGAGATTAAAAGCACCGCGCAGGATGAAACCTGCCTCCTCCTCCTCCTCCTGATCCATTAAAAACATCAGGGCGGCAGACGACTCATGAAAGTGAGCCAAGGAGCGCGACACAGTTTTAGCGCAGGCATTCTCCTCGCCTCAGCCCCGCCTCTCTCCAGAATTCTTCCTAGAAACTTGTTTCTGAATAAGTGGCAGCTGAGGTTTTGGTAAGGCCACGAGACCCCGTTGCGTGGGACAGAACAAGGAGGAGCCCAAGGCAGCCATCCCAAACCTACGCACACACAGACACACGCCCCAGGGACACCGGCAGCTGCCTCACAGAGTCAGACCCTGCATCCATCCAGCCCTTTAGTGTCGACACTGACTGGCAGCAGCGGCTCTCCAGGGTTTCAGGCAGGAGGCTCTTCCTAGGCCTACCTGGAGATGCAAAGCAGGGTCTCCGCCACTGATCCGTAGCCCCTCCACGCTCCACACGCAGGGCCCTAGAAGCCCCAATCCCAGGCATGCCTCCAGTTGTCACATGAGCAGGCGGCACTCTGCACGTGGCCCAGAGGCACCCTTCGCCAGACCCATATTACCGGAGCAGGCTGAGGGGCGTCAGGCTCTGCATGAGCGGGACGGGGGTCGTAACTCTGAGGCAGGGCTGCCACCCCCCTCCCCTTTCCCATGGAGAGAAACAAACAGGGAATTTGATTCCATTGGCAGCCAGAGAGCGAAGCCTTCGCATGGCAGCAGCCAAGGTTGCCTAGCAACCGGAGGGAGCGGGCCCGGGATGCTATGAGGGGGGCGGCGGCACCTTCTTCCAACAGGTAAGCGGGGAGGTGGGGGGCGCGGAGGGGGCATCTGGGAACAGAAGGCGGCCATTTCCCAAGCGAAACTGGGCGACTCGTGCGTTGCTGTTGACCAGATTCGGACCGGCCTCACTGCTCTGGGACGTGCCGGCTTCTGGCTTTCTTACAAGACCAGGCTTGAATGCCCTAGACCTCGGTTGCCCCCCCCCCAAAAAAACCCCCTCTGGCAAAACAGAAATGCAGCCCCAGAGCTGCAAAGGGCTGGTCCGATACACCCACCCACCCCCGTCTCCAAATCCCATCCAAACAACGTCCTTCCATATACGAGGTGCAGACTTGAAGCCCATCAAAACCGATCCTCAAGCCAACGGGAAAGTCCAAAATGCCTCCAGCCTTTGGGAGGCAACGCTTTGCAAATGAAGCGGGCGGCCTCCGAATCACGGGAAGGGAAAAAGAGCGAGGCGGACGATTCTGGCGTGTGCGTTTGGAACGGGGGCGGGTGGGCAGAAGGGAGATGCCCAGGCGCCTGGGGACTTCAATTCCCATCAGCCCCCGCCAGCATGGCCGGGGGTCTGGAATGTTGGGAGCTGAAATCCAAAACAGCTGGGGACCAACTTCCTGCCCACTCCTGGCTTGAAACCCGTCAGTGGGCCAAGGGGGGGGGGTTGTCAGAAAAAGACCCCCAAAGGGAACTAAAGTCGCCCCTTCCCTGCCCTACACCGCAAGCAGCAAAGGAAGACACTGCCGCCCGTTCTCATCCAGTCAACGCAGCATGGAAATACACACGCAACCTGGCCCATTGTCAGTGCCAGGCCGTTCCCAAACAAAACCCCCAAAGCCCCAGGAAGGCCACACTTCCATTAGGACCAGCTAAAAGCAGAGTAGCAAGCAGACTGGAGAGTCCTCCAGGACGGGCAGCGTCGCAGGGCCGTCCTGGGAGAGAGATGAGCATTCAAGAGTGGGCCGTCCCGCGCTGCCGACGGGAGACACCCCCCACCCCACCCCTCCTCCCTTCCCAGTGCCCACTCTGAGCTCTGGACATGCCCCTCTGCCCTTGCCCAGGTCTCATTCTGCTTGTGCCAGGCCATGGGGCAGGGGGACGAGCCGGGGACTCCTGAATCCACACACAGTGGCGTCTTCTGCCCCCCCCTCCATGCGCCCTCCAGGGGCCCATTTCCCAAACGGAAGTTTTAACCCCAAGGAACGGGGACGGCAGAAACGCCGGCAGGACAGAGATGTCCACGGGGAGGTTTCCAGGTTCTTCTCCAAAACCCGAGAGGACTTCAAAAAACAGAAGCTAGTTTTGCGCACACAAAATCTACGCGGCTCCCTCCTGGCGTTGGGACAATTGCCGTCAGGAATTGTCCACAGGGTTTTTTCTTTTTTCCTCCACTCTAAAAGAAAAACGGTAAAAACCTGAAATGACCCCGTGAGCTGCTGGGAGCAGGGAGAGCAGATGTTCCAGACGGAAAGCTGATCGCACCCAACGTGGGAATGAGATGTGAATGGGGGGGGGGCGCAGCTCAGCCGCCCAATTTGGATGGGCTTAGCCGGCCACGGACCGGAGAATGTGTGTGGCGTTAAGGGACAGCGCAAGCGGGCTCCCTCCGGGGGAGCGGAGGCAGGGAGCCATGCGCACAGGGGGGTACAGCCGGACGCGCCTCTAGACATCCCTGCTACGGATCAGCACCCTGCAGGTCTTCTGAGGAGGGTGGGAGCAGCCCCGGACACATGGTGCTCCTGAGCACCCAGAGAAACCGGCATGCGCACAGAAGCCACCCAACACTCCTGTGCGGGTTTCATGCGCCTCCTCGCCACCTGTCTCCACCTGCCTGGGACAAGGGACTCACCTTGGAGGCCGCTTCAAACCTTTCACACCTCGCTCTGAAGACATTTGCCAGGGAACTGACCAAATTCATCACCCACTTGGCTACCTGCCAGACCCTGAGAACACGGCAGATTTCCACGCCAGAGGGGAGAGATTCACCTTCCTTTATCTCTGTATCACCATCGCTTATCTGAGTGCTATATACAAGAGAGAGAGAGAGAGAGAGAGAAGAAATAAATCTCTGCTCGTTTTCCCTGCTTCTGGGCCCAGCTGATGCCGGCCGACGTCCAGGAAGGGACACGGCAGCAGCCAGAGAGGCTACGGGCATTTGCATAAATCCATGCGCAAAAGCCGGAGAACGACAGGCAGAGCTTTTAGAAACCGGCTTCGGAGGGGAGGAAACGCTGCTTGCAAACAGGACGAGCGTTTCGAAGGGAGGCAGATGATCGTGAGACTGTCCGTCCGCTCTCCCCCCCCTCCCCGCCCCAGGTTTGAGACGAGGTCCCTGCGGTCTCAGGCTGAGACCATCACCCAGGCACCAGGTGCTCGGATTTGTCCGCAGAGACCCTCTGGAGGAAGCCCACGGGCTGGCGCTCGATACACAGCTGTCGTGGTCATCGCACAGGCCGCAAAGACGTTTCGGGGCTTGCTTCGTTTTCGAGTTGTAGGGCCTCCAGCGTGGGCCAATGTGGCTAGGAACCCAGAATTCACGCCACAGAAGGGGCTGAAAGGGACGCTGCCGGGGCTGCCCGCCAGGAGAGCATCTAGAGATCTTCTCCTACCCACGCCCCTGCAGTGTCGGCCTGTTCTTTTAAGAACATCAGAAGAGCCCTGAGGCTGGATCAGGCCCAAGGGCCACCTCGTGCAACATTCCGTTCCTTCAGGGGCCAAGCAGCGGTCGACGGAGGACCCACAAAGCAGGGCGCGAGTGCGAAATGGTGTGTCCCCCCCCTTCCCCCCGCGACTGGTAGCCCTCCTCACTCCGTCACAGGCTCAGCCACGGGGCTTCGTTTGGTCTGGGCTCAACGGGATCCAAGGCCCGGAAGTGGTTTCAAAGCCAGCTGTAGTAGAACATGTGCAGAGTGCCATTTGTTCTGGGCTGTGTAGCCACGGCCGGAGCACTCTTCCGGCTCAGCGCCTCTGGCATTTCCAGAACCACGGCCCGCCGGCGGCCGCCGTTCTCCCTCCTTTCAGAAGGTCCGGGGGACGTGGTCTCGGGAGACGCCAAACTAGAGGACCCCCCTGGCCTGGCAGGGAAAGAAGCTGCGCACCTTTTCTCCACGGGGCGCATGGGCATCCGAGTCTTCAAACAGCTCGACGCACCCCCAAGTTTTTGCTCGTCCTCACACTCCTCACCCCACCGGATCCACTGTTGCTTAGTGGGGCTGGGAAGCTTCTCCCCCAGCTGTGTGTGTGTGTGTGTGTGTGTCTGTCTGTCTTGACACACACACAGCACAGCCAAGAAGGGCCTTTTCCCAGCTCTGCTCAGGGGATGGCAGCCGTCAGGCAGGCAAGCCAGCCGCTGGTGGCCTTCAGAGCCGCTGCCGTCTCCGAGCGACGGCCCTTTTTGGCTCTTGTCACTGTCAACTGAGCAGCAGCGGCGGTCTTAAGAGCCCGCCAGCAGCCGAGACGCGGATTTTGCCATCCTGGAGGTGATGGACGTGGTGGTGGTGGTGGTCTCCAACCCTGCCTGAAGCCCTGGAGGGAGGGCCGCTTCTGCCAGTCTGGGTCGACAGTCAACCAATGAACCTAGGATCTGACGCTGTACAAGGCAGCTTCCTTGGTTCCAATCTAAAATCAACCCTCGATTTGGAACCATGAGGACTAATCTCTCGCTTTCTTATTAAGTGGCTTGGCAGGCAGAAGGTCGCAGGTCTCATCCCGACAGAGTCTCCAAAGAGAGCAAGGAAGGGATCCTGCCTGAAACCCTGGAGAACTGTTGCTGCCGGTCAGTGTTGACAATACTGGGGGACATGGGGCCAAGGGTCCGACTCTGTATCACACAACTTCTGGGGTTCCTGTCGGTCTGATTCTGGCCCTCCATCCACGGAGCGCCAAGGAATGATCAGTGTCGAGACGCTGAGAGGGAGTTTGCCGCCTGGACACGCGGAGCGGAGTGGGGGGGAGGACGCACGCAGACCCAGACGCAGACGCGGGCCCAGCGCTGCTCGTGCCTCCCAGTTCAGGAGGTCCCGCTAAGAGGCATTTTCCTTCCCCTCCCTACGTCCTGCGTTCAGCACTTCAGCTCCCGCGGCTTCTCGGCTGGCCTCTCACGTTTCAGCCCCCACCTGAAACCCGCCTCTCACGGCTCGCTCAGCAGCTTCCTCTGGGAACAAACCCCAGGAGGAGGAGGAGGAGGAGGAGGAGGAGGAGGAGGAGGAGGAGGCACTTAACCCCCAACCTGCAATCAGAGCATTATGCCGCAACCCTGGAGTCGTGACTTCCACCTCCTTCCCCTCACGTGGGATCCGCACGGCCTCCGGCACTCGTGTGAAGTCCACAGTTCCACTCCAAATGTTTAGTCAAGCCCCACTTCCTTGCCGTTTCCACCCAGTGGCTTCCGCCCCGCCCTCAGGCCCACAGAGAATGCGTCAGCTCTGTCCTCAGCCTGACAACCTGTTAGTTATTTGAAGACTGCTGCCATGTCTCAGCTTTCCATCCATCCTTCCGTTCCCAGACCCCTCACCGTCCTGGGCGCTCTTCTCTGGACACGCTCCAACGTGTCAATGCCCTATTTATTTATTTATTTATTGCATTTTTATACCACCCAATAGCCGAAGCTCCCTGGGCGGTTCACAAAAATTAAAACCATTCAAAGCATAAAACAAACTGTATAAAAAGATGATATAAAATACAATGGTGAAACGGGGCACCCAGGACTCGGCCTGGGGCTGCAAATGCCTCTCCCCGCCCCGGCCGATTAATGCAGAATAGAGCGGAACTCTTCCTTCCCGTGACCTGGATGCAGAACTTCTGGAAACGCAGCCTGAGATTGCATTCGCCTTCTTTGCTGCTGCATCATCCTGCTGGCTCATCCCCATTTCAAAACCTAGCCGGCTTGGTGAAACCTAAACTCAGCCCCTCCCTGCTAGAAAGAAGAGAGGCCTTGGTTCTGCACAGGCGCACAATGTCTCCAGATGTGGATCATGAAACGAAGCCTCGTCATAATAACGCAAGTTCAAGGAGCCCAACGCTCAAACTAGACGCGCCTGGGGAGATGCACAACCAGAATTCCTGATGGGCATACTTATGGCAGCTTAGCAGTGGGACAAAGGGTCCTTTTACCCTTTCTCCAATCAGAATGTGTCCCCTTCCCAACGCGAGCATCCAGATACACTTTTAAGGGCGCAATCCATCCTATGCATGTTTAGACAGAAAAAAATCCTACAATCCTATGCATGTTTAGACAGAAAAATTCCTACAATCCTATGCATGTTTAGACAGAAAAAGTCCTACAATCCTATGCATGTTTAGACTAAAAAATTCCTACAATCCTATGCATGTTTAGACAGAAAAAGTCCTACAATCCTATGCATGATTAGACTGAAAAAGTCTTACAATTCTATGCCTGTTTAGACAGAAAAACCCTACAGTTCCCAGCATGCCCAAGCCAGCTATGCTGAGAATTGCAGGACTTTATTCTGTCTAAACATGCATAGGATTTGCGCTTTAACACACCCGGGAGGTCTGGTCACGGACCCAGTCCACGTCGTGCATCAATCGGCCCTCAGGCCTCAGTCCCACATGAATGCCTTGCCTTGGTATGTTTGTAAGAATGTCACAGCCTGCATTTCAGTCCTAGAAAGGTCTCCCAGATGGCTGCCGATAAAAAACACAACAAATGTACACTTGAAATCCAATTTAAACACACAGAGAGAAAGAGAGAGAGAGACCAGGATTTATAAAAACACAGAGGAGGGTCTCAATCCACGTCACGCAGGTCACAGGGCATTGGCGTGTGTGTGTGTGGGGGGGAGAATCATCTCAGGAAGCAATTTGGAGTGAAGGAGAGACGCTTTCCTACCCCAGGTAATGCCGACCAGAAGTTTCACCTGCCTTTGGAGAACCAGTTCGGTCACATGCTGCATCTCCCCGACCCAAACCTGCCCCTCTCCTTCCACTGATGCGCAGGGGCCCATTTGTGGTGGTGGGGGGATGTGGCTCTGACTCCAGGGCCCTCCTCCACCCTCCTCCACGCCACGAACCTCTGGCTTCTCAGAACAGAAGCTGAAGCCTGGAGAATCCTCCGCCGTCCTTCCAATTTTCAGGGCATCCAATAAACCGGTTCTGTTCTCATGTTACCGACGGGGAGAAGAACGGGGACCCCCGCCCAACCTGGAAGCCCTTTGGCCATACTGGCTGGGGATGATAGGGCTTGTAATCCAACACATCCGAAAGACAGTCGGTGAGAGATGGCGGCTCTGGTTGATTTACTGCTTGGGTTTTAATGGGCGAATTGATCCCCCCTGAACCTCTGACTGACGGAGGCAAGAAGGACCTCTCCCCTCGCACACGCGTCACGGCAGCGCGCTGCTCCTGCAAGCCCACTCCCACGCCCCTCCCCTCCCCCCTCCCTCCCCTCCCCTCCCCTCCATTGCGCTGCCTCCTGCCGCCTGAGCAAACCGACTGTCACAGCTTCCTTACGCCGTGAGCATGTTTCATTTCACAACAGATCAGGGCTGCGCCTGCTGCAGAACGCTGTGACTGGCACGAGCGCTGAGCAGCATTTTCCGTCAGGCTGCACAACCATCTGGGTGTGTGTTGTGTGTTTGGGGGTGGGGGGGTTGTCTTTGAACACACGAAAGGCGTTTGCCAAAGTGGCTGCTGAACCATCCTGGAAAATGGCAGCAGCAGGAAAGGCGGTTAAGCGCATCAGAAGAGCCCCTATGCTGGGCGGGACCCAAGGCCCACCTCGTCCGGCATTCTGGACCCACGGTGGCCAACCAGCTGCCCCCCGGGGAGACCCACAAGCGGGACATGAGCGCAGAAGCACAGGAAACAGACGGGCGACATCAGGCCTTCTCCAAAAAACTCCCGGTGGTTCTGGCCATCCCCAACCTGGTGCCCGTGAGATGCACTGGAATGCGACACCCATCCTCCTCAACCACGGATGATGGGAGTTGTGGCTGTGCTTGCTGAGGACATTGCAGTTCAAGGCATCTGGAGGGCACTGGGTCGAGGAAGGCTGGCTGGGGCACTAAATCCACAACCATTTCATATGGGCCAGAGAACGGAGAGCCGCTGGACAAGGCTGCAGCTCCTGCTTTCCAGGAAGGACGACACGGCCAAGGGGAGAACCAACCTGGCCCCATCCGCCAGCCAGAGAGGAGCAGCTGCAGGGAGCTTCTTTCGCCCTTTCCTGACTGAAGGAACACCGAGGAGAACTTCGAAACGAAGAGCTGGTGCCCGAGTTGGTGGCCTTCCTTTTTTTCCTCCTCCCTCCCCAGCCCTTTTCCTTTTGTGTCGTGTCACTCAGATTGCAAGCCTGAGCAGAGGGAAAGTCTTAGCATTAACACTTTGTTGCAACGCTGCAGATAAATTGAAATATAACCCCCCACCTGCATCCCTTACTGAAGGACGGGCCTTTGCCAAACCTTCCTAACTCCAGCCAAGTCCTGACAGATCAACCCAAAGACTCAGGCAGCCAAGCATCACTCTTCCATCAGGAGTGGTCAAGAGGCGGAGGGAAAAGAGGAGGTTCTTTCTACCCCGAATCTGGTAGCCAATGCCCTGCTCCTGAACACGCAGGGGAGCGCCCTCGCTGCCTCCTCCGTGGGTCTCAGCCCCATCGCTGGGGCATGGCATCAACCCCGGCACCCTTCCAAGCTGTTTTCAGCCGCTCTCCCTCTGGAGGCCACAAGCCAGCAAGGAGCCCCGGCCAGCTCCCGGGCGCTGTGATCCCACCCACTGTGACCGCAGGGGATCCGCCGCGTCTGAGGACCCTGCTGGCCTGCCAGCCTCCCCTTCCCTCCCCCTCCAGGTGGGGGATCAGAAAGCTGAATGCTCCGACTCGGCAGGGAGATGAAGGCAAGCCGTTACTCCCGGCTTTTGAGCAGAACAACGTGGACGTGGGTGTCAGCTTGACAAGCTCATGGCAGGGAGGGTGGGTGGGTGGGTGGGAAGAAAGGCCGCGGAGGGCGGCATCCTGGGAGGGGGGGGCGGAGAGGGGGGGCTCCCAATGCACGCTTTCGGTACCTGCCTCCGCAAATCACTTTTGCAGGTGACGACGCTTCGGTCCCCGGAGAGCGCTGGGGAGGGGAGAGGAGCTCTTTCGTAACGGCTGGCCCACGCAGGACCCCCCCCCGCCTGCCTTCCTGCCTGCAGCTTCTGAAGCTCAGCCGGCATTGTGCCGCTCCCCCCCCCCCCCGCTTCTAGGGACCCACAAGAAATGCAACCTGACAGGCAACGGTTCAGCACGGGACCGCTGCTCCGCTCGGGGCTGGTGGTGCTCAGCCCAGCCGGGGGCTCCTTGCTGGGCCCCAAAGGAAGGCGCTGATGTGATTGGGAGGGAAAAGGTGCCACGGAGGGGAAGGCCGTGGCTGCACAGCCCAAAGGGGTGCCCGATGGGCTCAGGAAGGGAGCGAAAGATGCGCACGGTCTGCCACAGTCTCCTCTGAGATCCGGGCGGCAGCACCCGGTCCATCCGGGAAGGCGGTGGGGAAGGGTCAGCCGGTCAACCCTTTGTGCCCCCTGCTTGGCTGCCGCTCGGCCCCAACTTGGCCACGGAGAAGGGGGCCAACCGGGTGGCTGCAGGCCAGTCCTTTGACCACCTTTTAAAAAGGGAAAGCGGAAAAGGAAAGCGAGGGCCGTCAAGGAAGCGGTGCCAAAGGAAAGGTGAAGCGAAACGGGCCTTACAGAACCCGCGTAAGGTGGTCCGAGCCGCAGCGAGGGACGCCAGTCGCCCCTCACCCTCCAACGCCCACTTCGTTAGCAAAATGGCTGAACCCTTTCCGGTGCCGTAGGGACACGATTTATTTGTAATCAGCGGCGATACCGTACAGTGAGGAAGGGCTCTAAACAGTGGTTCATAACACACACACACACCCCACAAAAACCATGGTCTGGCTGCAGAATGACAATAGATTGTAGTAAATATCTAAATGCCTTGAAAAGTTTTACTGACAACTTGCGGGAACCTTTGCTGTCTTTATGATGTTTTGCCCCCACAACCACCTGGCGAGGTAAGCCACTTATTGGTATACCTGTTTTACAAAAGAGAAACTGAGGCCGATGGAGGATGCCTTGCAAAGACCAGGCCAGAGCACGGCCCTCCAAATATCCGCGTTGAAGTCCCACCCTGCACCCGGCCCAGTCTGTCTCCTGGGGTGTTTGGACTACGGCATCCAGGGTGGGAGTTGTAGTCCAAAGACGTCCGGAGGGTGACCGTTTGGGCAAGACTGCTCTAGCCATTGGTTCACCCTGCCTCTCTCGTGGACTGGGGGGGGGGACCCAGCTTTCTTCCAGGTGCCTCCACCGGGCGCCTTGTTGTCGTTTCTGGCCGGGCGGGTGTGTGGCGCTTCTGCAAACGGCCTCGACCAAGTATTTGTTTTGTCAGAAGAGCTAAACTGCAGATAAACACTTTAAAAATAGCCTCCCTTGTCAGGCTGAGCCAATCATGCCCAGCAGTCAAACTGATGTGCTCAGGCGAGCCATCCGTCCCTGGCCCATTTCCGCGGCTCTCTCGAGCTCCTGCTGGGTCTCCCTTGGCGGCCTGAATGGGGGCTCGGCAAAGATTTGGCTGCCCGCTTCAGACCAGGGTGAAACCTCTCCTCCTCCTCCTCCTCCTGCCCCCACCCCCAAGCCCCCTTCCTGCAAAGCCCACTGGGGCTCGCTCCCTCCGCACAGCGCTCTTCCCCTCTTCGGGGCACCACTCAGCCCACGGAAGAGCAGGACAACAAGGCACGGAAATTATGGCTCAATGGTCAAAGATTAGACGTCTCGAAAAAGCGCTTGGGAAATTCACCGCTGGGCACGGCCTGTGGCCGGGGTTACAGTGGCGAAGACGGCTAAAATGGGAGAAGCCCCCCTGTTCAGGGACGGCGTACCTCTGATTTAGTGAACAAAAAGGAGGGACAGCCACCCCCATCATGCCCCACACCCCTGTAATGTGACTGGCTGAAAGTCACCCAGGGAGCTTCACGGCCAGCCCAGGGGGAGGACCAGAACCCAGGGGGACCAGAACTCCTCGGTCCGACGCTCCAACCACCACCCTACCCTGGGGGCAGCTTGGGGGTAAATAACGCAGTACTTGTGCCCCTGTGGAGCCCTGGCCGGCCGCGGGTGCTCTTGGGGTGCTCCTAGGCTGGGCGCCGGGACGCCTCTCTTCTGCAGCCCCTGCCATGCAGCCTGGCAGAGGGGCTGGACCCAAGCCAGCTTGGGGGTCCTGCTGGTGGTGGGGTGGAGACGGCTCTTCCATAGGGAAGCTCAGCTGCAGCCCAGTTCCGAGCACGAGGCGGTGCAGGAAGAGCCAGCTGAGCCCTTTACAGTTGGACTGTAAAGCCTGTCAGCTCCAGCCCATATGGCCAAAGGCTTGGAGGCTGGGCAAGGGCCGGTCTATTCAACGCCCGGGCTGTTTGGAGGGCCAGCGAAGGCTGCTTGGGAATCCAGGCCATGTTCCAAGAGGGCCGTGGGAGGCCCTCGTGCCGTTACTTGAGCAGAGGAGCCACAGAGGAGCAGCCTCTGTCCGCAGGGCCCCCGGCACTGATCTGGCCCTGCCAACCGGCCGGAGGCCTCGTGTCTCTCCCAATCCGGGGATGGTCCGAGGGGCAGCGGCAGCCAGGCTCCAAGGAACGCAAACCGGATCGGAAAAGGCCGGGCCGCCAGCCTCCCCACCGCCCCCTCACGCACACACGCACGCGCCACTCACGAGGCCTGAAGCACCGGACACAAGTTCATCCAGACAGGCCTGTCTCTCCGCATAATCAGCTTACAAACTAAAAAGGCACGATCTGGGAGGTTCCCGGAGAGGGAAACGGCGGCTGAGCGGAGCTAACAAAAAACGTGTCCAGAATCAGAGCTAACGGGCCGCGGACGGGGGCCTCAAAAGGCATTTTCCAGCGAGCAAAACCATGACGGGTGTGTTGACACCAGAGGATGTGCCAGGGGCAGGGCAGCAGCATTAAGCGGGTTGGGGCCCATCGCTACACTGAGACCCCCGGCACCCCCAAAGGGGGCAAAGGAAGACCTCCGTTTAGATCTCCCCGTGGCCTCCCCCTCCGCTCCTGTTGAAGCAGCTGTGGGTGGTTCCGGTTTTGGCCACAGCAGTGGCCCTGGGGGAGGGGTGTTTAAGTCCCCCAGAACACACACACACACATGCTATTTTCCCAAGGGAAATTACTCCACCAAAGTGTTTAGCTCCGCTGGGGATTGGAGGAGGAGTCAAGCATGGCAGAGATACCTGGACACGGATACACACACACACACACACACACACGCACACACACACACACGGCAAGCCAGAATGCCTTTAAGAACCTTGAAACTAAGAACTCATGCCTGAGTTTTGCTTTGTTTTCCTCCTCCCTCCCCAACCCTTTTCCTTTTGTGTCATGACTTTTTGATGGTAAGGCTGAGAGGTGGGGATCATCTCATTATTCATCTCTGCAAGCCATTCTGGGAGCCCTTTTGGGGCTGAAGAGGAGGACAAAAGAATAAACCGCTCTTAGTGGCGTTTGAGGCGTAGAGGTTTGATCAGGGGGGAAGGCTGCAGCACGCCGTTTCTCAGCACCGTTCTGCTCTGATGGGAATTGGAGCACCGCCCGCCACGACCCGCCATCCACAGATACTTAGAGGAAAGATATTTGAGGGAGCGGATGGATCACAAATCTTCCGTTTGACCCAGCAGGAGAGAAGAGCGTGCCCAAGCGAGAACGTCCCAGAACGGCAGAAGCCGCAACCCACGTTCTGCGTTCGACATGGCACTCAAGAAGATGAATAAGGCTTCGGTGACAGCGACAGCAGCAGCATCTTATCACGAACACGGAGGGCAGATTTGGGACTGGACTGGCACGCCTCCAACCAGCGTGCCGCCTCATTCCGACCGAGAGGCAAAAGCCCTCGAATTGGTCGCCCGATGCAGCCTGCCAAAACCGCCTGGAAAGAGGGACAAGTTGCCAAACGTGGAACGAACCAGAATAAAAGTCCCGATTGGATTACAGCGACATCAGATCAGCCGATGCAGTAGCCGGCTGGACACCGCCTGTCCGAGGTTCGGAGAGAATCCCTCGAGGCGACCGTTCGCAAGTGACAGATTCGGGAAAGGCCAGGCAAGACCGAAGGAGGGGAAGTTCGGGGTGCTGAGCGCGAAGCGCGTTTATCAAAACGCTCAAAGCCGTCTCCACTGGCAAAACGGAAGCCAAGCATTTGCTCCAGGCTTCCTCGAAGCACATTTTAAATGAACAACCATCATCCATTAAGCAAGTCTTGTAAGGAGGGCGATTCGGGCTGATGCTCCGTCCTTGTGCGTGCCCCAATTCACGGGGTGCAGTTTGTGGGCAGACACCAATGGCCAGAAGTGAAAACTGTGGGGCTGTCTCAGAGAGGCTTCTTTCAACGGCGCCGTGGGTTTTATACTTGTACGCACACAAATCCCTCCAACTTAGGCTTCTAAATACCGAAATACATTTCTGAACCGTTTATAAGCACCTCCTGTGGTACAAAGCGCTTTGCTTTCCATTTTTCAGCCTTGCACCGCGCCCCTGAAGTAAGTGAGGCTGCAAGAGAGCGCAATCGGCAGGGTCCATCCACCCCCACCCTCAGCCCCCGTTATTCAAATTGCAGAAGATGCCTCTTCCTCCTCCTCCTCCTCCTCCTCCTCCTCGGAAGCTCAACAAAAGAAGAAAGGGCCTGGTGCACCTTGAAATAAACAGATTTATTGTGATGCTGTAAGGGCGGGAATGCATGCACGCTTTTCCCATACTGGCTGGGGAATGCTGGGAGTTGTCAGACATTTTCCATCTAAACATTCATAGGATTGTGCCTTAAAGCTGCAATCCCCAAACACATTCCCTATGGAGAAAACCCCCTCGAACGCAGTGGGACGTACTTCCAAGCAAATACACCGAGAGGGTTGCAACCTAGGATGCTTTTGGCTTGTTTGTTAGGGTGACCCTATGGAAACGAGGACAGGGCTCCTGTCTCCTTAACAGCTGTATAGAAAAGGGAATTCCAGCACGCAGCACCTGGTGGAATCCCCTCTTCATCACAACAGTGAAAGCTGCAAGAGCTCCGCCTAGTGTGATCAGATACAAAAGAGGGCAGGGCACCTGCAGAAATTCCCTTTTCTAAACAATGGTTAAAGATACGGGAGCCCAGTCCTCTTTTCCAGATGGTCACCCTATTGTTTGTGCTAGCAGACAAACATTGTCAGTGGAACGTGGGGAATTGGAAAATGGTGTGCAGGGCAGGTGGGTGGGAGGGGAGGTGTTGCGCCATGGCACGAAGAGGTACGAGGGATGGCTACAGAAGGAGTCAGGGCGCCCTGGGAGCTCTGCCCGACAGTGAGCCTGGCGTTGCAGCATTCAGAAATATTCCATTCAGGTGAGAAATGCTAGCCAAAGGCCAGTGAGCCCTCTGAGGCGCCAGACATGGGGAGCTGCCCTCGTTTCCAGAGCAGAGAGATGCATGAGATGAGTCAGGAGCAGAACCCAGGAGTCCTGCCTCTCCCCTCCCCCGTCGTATCATGTGCAACAGACCACATGGAGGAGAAGCCATCTGTGCACACTGAGACACACAGTCACACAGCATTTGGGACTGGCTATGGGGGAAAACGCAGCCAAAGCAGGATCAGTGGGGCGAGACTGGACCTTACTGGATGCCAGACATCGCCGGGACCACTCAAGGGAGACTTCAAACCTCAGACCCAAGCCCACCTGCCCCCAGACCAGCATTGATGAACATATTTAAAATATTTCTTGGCCACCTTTCAACATCCCAACAACCACATAATAGAAACCTACATGGCATTAAAAATGATAAGGACACGCGAGGAACAGCAATAAAAACTGCAAACACACCACGGGAGAGGCCAGAGTGAAATGTTATGTTTTCAGGGCCTTTTTAAAAGCCTGGCAGGCCTTTGATGGCAACTCACTCCAGAGGTGTGAGGCCACTGCAGGAAAGGCCACCCTCTCGCGTGGCCGTCCACCTAACTGCTCTTGCAGGTGGGCAAATGAGGAGGGGCGCTCTTGCTGGTTTGAAAGCACCCCGTTTTCCCACAGCGGCCAACCGGATGCCCCCCTCTCCAGGTTCAGAGGCAGCGTTTCGTGCCCTGAGTGGGGCGTCCAACAGGGACATGGGAACAACCACGCCGGGATCATGATGATGAAGAAGATTGCCGTTATCCCCAATGGAACTAATTAGGCGCAAGGCGACGCACAGCAGCATTATTCAAACCCTACGGCATACAAAGCAGCTGCAAACCCTTTTCACCCAAAGAGCAAAACGTGACCACGGCAACTAAAACGCCAGAACCGAAACCACGGAGGGGCAACAGGGCCGCCCGAGGCCTCCAGGTGCCGGTGAGAGGAAGGCGGACGCCCGGCCCTCCTGCTGTGGAGAGAGGACCGTGTTGGGGCCAGGTGGGCCTTGCTGCGGAGGGCGCTGCCCGCGGAAGCCCAGCAGCTGGCCTCCGGATGCCCCCCCTGCGTGATCTCGGAGGGGCTTCAGACCCGTTCTGCAAAAGGAGAACCGCGGGTTGGAGGCCGAAGAGCCCCAGAGGTGAAGAAGCTCCATGTCACGATAAAGCCGCTGCCAAAGGTTTCGGGGACTGCACACAGGCGCCACTTTGCATGGGGCAGGATGAGGGCACGGAAACCGCCTTGCTGGACCAGGCCCCCCGGGGGCGCAAGGCCTGAGGAAGGACGACTTTGCGGAAGGGAAGATGGTCTGGGGACCTCACGGATCCGGCCCAGAGGTGGACGGACGTGCCTCAGTGCTCAGCCCGCAGGGAGGGCGGGGCGAGGGGGGAACAGGCAGGCAACCCACCGTTAGCCCCCAGTCTCCTGCCCCGGAGGGGCCTCTCCACGCAGCCGCAACCCTAATGCGCTGGACCAGCCTCAGGATGGAAGCCCAGCCGGGCTCCGGAGGTGGCTGGCGGCCGCCCGGGCACTCCATCCTGGGACGCCAGGAGGCGAGCGCCGCTCTCCGCCTGGATCGGACTCGGCTCGCTCCCTCCGGCCCAGTGTCTTGTTCCCAAGAGAGGGCAGCCGGAGGCCCCAAGCAACGGGCCGGCGTTGCCATCGCCCCCAACCCCTGGCTGGGGACCCAGCCCAGAAGGCGAACCTGCACCCGCCCCCAGCCACGAGGAGGAAAGCCTGTTGCTGCTGGCGCCCCCCCCCCGGGGGGCTCTTTCCTCTGCCGCCGCGTGGCCAGGAGATGCTGCTCCGCCCGCGGGGGTTCCCTGATCCAGGGCAGATGGACGATGCGGGCCGGGGGTGGGGGTCTTCTCCAGGCCGCTTTGCGCCCCCCCCCCCACGGGCTGGGGCACAAGGCAGCCTCTCCAGTCCCACGGTCGTCGTCCCCCGTGGAGGACGGCGCCCCTCACCCAGCCTCTGGGCGGCGGGGCGGGCGACGCCTGCCTGGGGGAGTCAGGGGGCTCCCCGCACGGATCAGGAGGCACCGCCCCGGAGAGGAGAGGAGAGGAGCGGCACTCCGGGGAGGGCAGGCGGGCGAGCCTTCCCCGGGCGGCGGCGGCTCTTCCTCCCCCGCCCTCCAGCCCCCGCAGGTGCCCCCGACGTGCCCCGGGGCGGCACGTGTCTCCCCCCCCCCCCCGCTCACCTGGCCCGGGCGCAGCGGCTGCCCAGCGACGAGCCTCTCCGGCCGGCGGCTCCTCGGCGCCCGGCGTGCGGGCTGGCTGAGGCGGCGGCGGCGGCGGCGCGCAGCGGGCGCAGGGGCGCGCCTGGACCCAGCCAGCCCCTGGCGCCCGGGCGGCAGCGGCAGCAGCAGCAGCAGCGCTCGCCTCCGGAGCGCCGCGCCGCCGTGACTCCGTGCCGAGGAGCGCTGGCCGGCAGCCGCCCTTTGCTGCTCCCGCGGCGGCAGCGGCAGCGGCAACCTCCGCGCCAGTCCGACTGGGGCGAGGCGGGCTAGAAATGAATATGACAATACTCCTCCCCAGCCATGAGCACTGCTGCGAGAGAGGGGGCCGTGGTGGTCTAAAGGCTCCGGGAGCCGGGCTGCGGCCCCTTCAGGGGTCCTGACCTGGGAGCCGGCCGAGGGACAGATCTGGGCACGATCTGTCTTGGCCTTTGGCGGGTGCAGCCCAAGCAGAGGAGTGCCTTGCAGCGGGGGGGGGGGGGGCACCAGCTATAGGGAGCTGCCTGGTACAGAGTCAGTCCCTGGGTCCATCTACCCCAGTACTGTCGACACGGACTGGCAGCCACGCCTCTCCAGGGTTTCAGGCATGGTTCTTTTCCAGCCTTACCTGGAGATGCTGCCGCCAGGGATCGAACCCGGAGCCTTCTGCCTGCAAAGCCGAGACGTTGCCACGGAGCTTTTAAAACCAAAGCAAGATTCCGGTCCCCATGGTTCTAAACAAAGCACCCAATGGGAACTTAGGAAGCTGCCATGTTCAGGGCCGCCCCGCTGCCCACGTCGCGCAGAATCCTAGGGGGTCACATTGGGGATTTTGGGAGCATGTCATGGGCGCTCTCGCAAAATGGCTGTCCACAGGCGTGGGGCTCCTTGCCCATCCACAAAACGGCCGGCCACCGTGGAAAGGCAAACCGGTGAGACTATAAAAGAAAAGTAGAGAGGAGGCACATTCCGAGCTGAAAGGCACAGAACCCCTCTCCTGGACCCCCTTAAAGGCGAGGTCAGAGGGCAGCCTTTCGCTCTGCAGCAGCATGACCAGCTGCCAGTTCAGGATTTAGAAAATCTTAAGGGGGAAAAGTAAAACCCAGGCAGGGCAAGGCGGCAGGTGGCCGTCAAGAGCCCGGAGGTGCACAGCTGCCCGGGGTGTCAGGGTCTGGGTCTTTTCCCTGGCCTTCCAGAGCAAGGCCTCTGCTGCCGCTCAGCTACGGCCCTCCCCGGGCTGGGAATCCGAGGACGGCTCGGCATTTGCTTTAACAGGCCCGGCGGGACCCATCCGTCAAACTCATATCAGCATTGACGTTTCCAGCAAAGACTCGGGGTATAAAATCCATCTTGCAAAGCTGGAGCTACCAGGTTGGGATATTAAAGATGAAAGTCGCTGCCGCTGTCAAAACGCCCCTGTGATGCCGCTTGGCAGCAAACGCCAATGAAATATTTAGGTGCTTATTCCTGTGCTAACTTGGAACAATGTGACTCCCGGCAGCCACGTTCCATTCAGCAGGGAGAGCGCGCCCAGGGGCCGTGACGGAAGGTCCCCTTGGCAGGGGGAAATGGGGACTTGGCCGGCACGGCGGGCGGGCAGCTGCCCAGCTTCCAAGTAGCACGAGGTGCTGGGACAACAGGCTGGGTGGTGTGGGGGGCAAAGGTAGTAGCCAGGTGTTGTATTTTAAAGTCCTCCATTCAAAGTCGTCCCCTTTTTGAAAGGGTGTCCGGCCCAAGGATCAAGATCCCTAAGAAAGGAGAGCAGAGCGGGGGTGGGGGCTTGGAGTTGCCCACCAACAGGCAGCAGCAACTGGGCAGGGAGGCACACGGCTCACCCGGTCACAGTTCAGGACTGGGTGAGACACCCGGTCTTCAATTATCTCCCAATTATTATGGCTACAATGTGCAGGGATCCCTAGGCACAAACTCTCTCTCTTTTTCCTTCGTGATGCATTTCCTGGTTCGGGGTGATGGAGAAGCGGTCCCCCCGCCCCCTCCACTGTGGTGGTCCAGCACGAAATTGGCTGGGAGTTGCAGGACTCCCCCCCCCCGTCTAAACATGCATTGTGCCTCTGATGACATAGCTAAGGAGGGAAGATGCACAGCATAAAACCAAACCGGAGAGGACGGGAGAAGCGAGAACTGACAGTGAGAGCAGCACTTCCAAGCAAGAAGCTGTTTCCAGAAAAAGCGAAGGAGCGGAATCGCAAAGGGAGCCTGACCCACTCGCTTGTAAAGGAGGACGTCTGCCTAAGCCGTATCTGCTAAGGGTAAACAGACGGAGTCCGCTTCTGGCACGAGAGGGACCTTTGCCTTCAGCCAGGTCCTTTTCAGTTTGGCTCTCTGGCGCAGGCTGGCACACTCCAGCGAGTGGAAGCGCTGTTTTGCAAGAAGAACGCTTCCCCCCAGCTGGAGCCCAGGAAGAATCTCCAGTTCAAGAGCATCTCTGGGGCAGCAGGATGGGCAAATGGGCAGGGAGAACCTCTCTCTGCCCACAAAAACCCCCCTCCCTGCAAGAGACCCTGCAGCCTTGGTGCCCACCAGGCTCACGACCTCTCCTGATATTTATTTTATGCGAGATTTCTGGTTGTTGTTGTTGTTGTTTTAAAAAAATGCCTGGCAGGCTGCAAAGCAAAACGCTGGAGCCGGACTCCACCTCTGCCTTCTCGGGCAGGGGACATTTCTTATCGTCTCACCAGTTTGCTTTTCTGGGCAATGGGTGTTTTGTGGCTGGCCACACCCACTGTGGCAGCCATTTCGTGAATGGGCCCATCAGCCATTTTGTGAGAGCACCCACAACATTCAAAATGTGCCCACCAACACAAAAAGGGGGGGGCTCTGCCTTACAGCCCCTCCCGGCTTGATAGGAGGCGTAGGGACTGCTGCCCAGTGGGTAGAGCAGCTGTTTTATCTTGTAAAGTCCCAAAGTGATTCCGTGGCATCTCCAGCTAAAAGGAGGTCAAAAAACTAGAAACCTCAAGACCCTGAGAAGAGGACGTTCCAGGCTGAGTGGAGCAGGTGGTCTCTCTGCACGGGCCAAACATCTAACGGCAACACTCTGCTATGTTTATTTCATTAGATTTTGTACACTGCTCAACTGGCAAACGCCCTTGCGGCATTTTACAGCCATAAAACCAGGAAACAACAACAATAACAAAGGAACCAAAAATAATACTGCAACAAGGAAAATATCAAAACAATACAATATTAAACACTTTAAAAAGTTTTAAACCATTGAGGAGCCAGCAGTAAAGATTTAAATCCAAAGCAAACAGAATATCCAATATCTTACTGTAAATCCTTCAGCTGTCTAAATTCTTTAAAATTTTGTAAGCTAGAGATTTATATTATTATTATTATTATTATTATTATTTTCAATTCTATACCACCCCATAGTGAAAGCTCTCTTTACTATTCATAAAAATACAGCATATTAAAAAATAATCTGAAATTTTTAACACTGAAAAATTAAAACAGCTAAAAATAAATAAACAATATCATGCTTTTATCATCATGATTGTGTGGCATGTGTTTTTGCAAACCACCCAGAGATCTTCTGCTATTGGGCAGTATAGAAATGGAATGAAATGAAAAGAGGATGATCAGGGGTCTGGAAACAAAGCCCTATGAAGAGAGACTGAAAGAACTGGGCATGTTTAGCCTGGAGAAGAGAAGATGGAGGGGAGACATGAGAGCACTCTTCAAAGACTTGAAAGGTTGTCACACAGAGGAGGGCCAGGATCTCTTCTCCATCCTCCCAGAGTGCAGGACACGGAATAACGGGCTCAAGTTAAAGGAAGCCACATTCCAGCTGGACATCAGGAAAAACTTCCTGACTGTTAGAGCAGTACAACAATGGAACCATTTACCTAGGGAGGTTGTGGGCTCTCCCACACTAGAGGCCTTCAAGAGGCAGCTGGACAAGCATCTGTCAGGGATGCGTTAGGGTGGATTCCTGCATTGAGCAGGGGGTTGGACTCGATGGCCTTAGAGGCCCCTTCCAACTCTGCTATTCTATGATTCTATGAGTAGCAGTTTAAAAGAGGGCAGTCTCTCGCTGAAGCTCCGCCGTGAAGGTGCCGGGTGGATGTCCCTGGGAGGGTCTTCCGCAGATGGGGGCCACCACTGGGAAGGCATTCAGGCGGCCTCAGCACCATTCCCTGACATAACTGGCGAAGGCAGGATTTCACGGTGCCCCAGGGCTGGGGAAGGGGCCCGTCTCTGTCTGAGAGAGACCCTGGGGACGAAACCACTGCCAGCCAGAGCAGCAGCAGCAGCCGGGATGGGGCAGCTTCACGGCAGGGCCCACAGCGCCCGGGTTCCGCTGCTGCCGGTCACAGGAGACCATCCTGGCCGTGACAGAAGGCCCTGGATGGCTGGACGCTGCCTGTCTCCCTCCTCCGTCTCTCCTGCCCAGAAACAGCCTCTTTGCTGGGGCAGAGGAGGCTCAGCCCCAAAGGGGAGCCTGACCCTTTGCAGGCAGCCGAACGGGGTTAGTCAGGGAGGCAGATAAGTCGTTTCACGCCCTGGACTCTTATTATTAATTATTTATTGTAACATTTCAGCAAAGCAAAAAGAGAGAAACGGGACAAATTGTAGCTCCGTAGATTCGAACAGACATCCTCTTCATTGCGTGCCTGCCACGTGTGTGTGTGTGTGTGTGAACGGTGCTTCGTGGTCTTCTTCTTCTTCTCTTCCCTGCAGCCCCCTCCGCTGGGGCAGAAGCACCAGTCCGGGGTGGCAAGAGGCCGACGGACCTCAAAAGCAAACCTCATACACGAGCCTCTTTGGCGCTCTGCACATGCCCTGCCTGACGCTATCGCGTTTTCCAAGGGGGGGAGACAAGGCCTGCTTGCCACGGCCCGGGTGGCCCCGCGGGAGCCCCTGGCGCGGTCCCGAGAACGCGGCCGCCCATTCGGAGCAGCGCAGGGCTGCGCGCGAGGAGGCCAACGGCGCAGGGGAAGCGCTAGGTGGCGCTCGCCCCGCCTGGGCGTCTGGTCTGAAATCGGTGGGCCACTCTGGGCCTCCATCGGTGGCGGGGAGGGGAGTCGCTCTAGCCATCACCCTTGACGCCTCCATGGTGATCGCCCTCTGTGCTCCGCCTTGACGGGAGGAGGAGGAGGAGGAGCGGAAAGGCAGCGCAAAAGGGGAGCGGTGCTTTTGTCACTACACGAGACTTGCGGGCTATTTTCGGGGCCCAAATGGCTTTTTCGGGGCGGGGGCAGAAAAGGGGCAGCTTCTGTCCGGGAGGAAATGCGGGTTGTTTCTTGCTGGGGGGCGGGGGTCCCTGCCTCCTCCCTCCCAATAAACAGACATAAGAACATCAATTTTGGATTCCCCTCGGGGCTTCTTTTGGTGGTGGGGAAACACGTGGATGTTTTGTCTCATGTTAAGTTTCTTTTGGGCGGGGGGCTGCCCGATGCGATGGGAGGCGGGTGGGGGTGGGATAGAGCGTCTTACGACACCCCTGCAAGGCAGGCCAGTGGGAGGACTTTCGTGTCAGCTGTTGCCCATTTGCAACCACCCCCTTCCCACGTGGTGCAGCCTGGCCGCTCTTGGACTCTGCACCACACAATCCCTTCGCTCTGGTGGCTTCCAACGCCTGGGACTCCCAACCCCATCATCCCCAACCAGCATGGCAGCTGCCGGGCAAAGCTGAATTCATTCCTCCACTTTACTTGCAAAGCGCTGCTGTTGCTGAGTGTGCTGAGGCGGGGGGTGGGGGGCGCTGGGCCTCTGACAGCCTCCCCTCCCCTCCCCTCCCCTTTCTTTGCAGGGAGGGAGGTGGCGGAGGCGGCTGCAGAAGCGCCGGACGTGGTGGCGCGCGGCCCTACCCGCCCGGCTCACTTTGCCTCTAGGGCGAGGCGCTTCCGGCGGAAGTGTCGCGGGGCGTGCCGGGAGCCGTAGTCCTCGGGGCCGCATGCGCTGCTGCTGCTGCTGCTTCTGCTGCCGCGGCGGGGGCAGTGGGGCTTCCCGGGCTCGGCATGGCGTCGTCTTCGTCGGGCGACTTCGGCGGCTCCGGGGCGCGGCTGGACCCGGGGGCGCTGATGGAGCAGGTGAAGGTGCAGATCGCCGTGGCCAACGCCCAGGAGCTGCTCCAGGTGAGAGGGGGAGGGAGGGGTGGGGGCAGTTTGGGGGGAAGGGGGCAGGGACGGCAGAATTGCCCTCAGGCCCCGGGTCCACCTCGTCCAGAGGCAGCGAAGGCCCCCAGGGAAGGCAGGAAGGAGGCAGGCAGTGGAGCCTCCCCTTACAGGGGCAGCCTACCCTCGGAATACTGCCCCAGCCCACCCCGCGGCGACATGCCCGGGGATGGGGAGTCCGCGTACAGTCTGTAGCGAAAAGTGAAGCCTCCCGGCTCAGCCCTGAGTTGGCTGCAGGTGGGCTTCAAGCCCCCCCCCCGCGCGCCCCCCACACACACCGCCACCGCCTCTCTCTTGCGCAGCACCTGGAAGGCTCGACCCAGCTGGGCCTGACGCAGCAGCAAGCTAGGCTCCCCTTCTCGTTGAGGATTAGTAGCTGGAAGGGGTAAAGGGAGCCACCGCCGTGCACAGAGGCGGCGCAGCCTTCCCCCAAAGAGGCGGCCCCGCTGGCGGGGGTGCTGGGAGGTGCAGGGCGTCGGGTTGCGGGAGGCGGCGGCATCTCCTCCCTCGGGCCCTGGGGGGCTCCTCCGACGCCCTGCCCCTGTTGGGGCCCTTGGCTGCCCCCCGCCGCGAGCCGCGGGCTGGGCTGTGACCCGGCGACTCTCGTGCGCAAACGGGAGCGGTGCCCGGACAGCCTTTCGCCCGCACAAGGGCGCAGGCCTGATCCTGACAAGCACCCCCAGAGCTGGCTGGTCCAGTGGGTGGCGGAGTCCCTGTTTAAACCGCCCCCTTTCTTCAGAACCATGAGGGCTGGGAACTTAATTTCGTCTTCAGGAATGGGAGGCTGCCTTTGCACCGAGCTAGTCCCAGGTTTTTTGCACAGCTGCCCACGATGCCTGCCGGAATATGGGCGCAATCCCAGGCATGCTGAGAGAGAGAGGAACGCTGAGGACCGCTAGCATCTCTCTCTCTCTCTCTCTCAGCATGGCTAGGATTGCACCCTAAATGTGTTAATCTTCCAGGTGCCACAAGGCTCTTCATTGTTTGTTCATCTAGAGACGTGAAGATTTCGTTGACATTCTCTGCCCCTTGGGGCCCTTTGGAGTCCGAAGTCTCTGGTCAGCGGCCTTCCTGGGGCAGCGGGGTGGGTGGGCTCCGGCTCGCTTTTCCCCCGCAGTAAAAGAGGCCCCCTTCTCTGCCCCTTCTGCCGCGTCTCTGATGCCCTTTTCCCTCCTTGCAGAGAATGACGGACAAATGTTTCCGGAAGTGTATCGGGAAGCCCGGCAGCTCCCTCGATAACTCGGAGCAGGTGAGGCTGCCCGGGACAGAGTCTCGCCATGGCGCCATTGCTGGCGGGTGGGTGGGGGTCTCCCCTTCGCCCTGACCCTCCACCGCAGGCGAGGGGAGGCGTTTCAGCTCAGCCCCCGCCCGGGGAGAGGCTTCCTGCCCACTCCTCACCTGCTCCTTCTTCCGGTCTTTTTGCAGAAATGCATCGCCATGTGCATGGATCGTTACATGGACGCCTGGAACACCGTCTCGCGGGCCTACAATTCCCGGCTGCAGCGGGAGCGAGCCAACATGTGACCCGGGCGGGCGGGCGAGACAGAGAGCCCCATCGCGGACTCAGGGAAGGGACTCGTCCAGGCGGTGGCTGGCAGGGATGCGGGGTGCATGGGGCGGGCTGGATTTGGGGTCCTTCTGGAAGCAATTAAAATGACAACCGTGGTGCCGCCTCCTCCCTTTCCTGCGGGGTGCAGAAGCAGCGGGAGCAGCTCGGGTGTGTGCGAGCACGGGGTCCTGGGTTCGATCCACGGAAGTTTCTCCGCCCCGGGCAGGGGAAATCCCTGGGGCGCTGCTGTTCCCCAAGGGCTGCAGGGACCCTTTCCCAACCAGAAGGCCACGTCCGCTCCGGCACCCAGCTGAAGTCCTGCTGTGGGTCTCCCCATCCGCTCAGAGGCGGTGGCTTCCCACCTGCGGTGCTGGCTGGCCCTGCCCAGGGGCCAGGCCGGTTGCTCCTTGTCTTCCCCGGTTCTTGCTGTTGTTTATCTACAACTTTTATTTACCACTCCGCATCTATGCATCTGTGCCACTCAGCATCTGGCTCTGGCTGTACCAGTTTAAACTGCCGGGGGTGGGTTGGAAGGTAGAACGAGAGCTTCCCCGCACACAGAAGGCTAGCAGCTTAGGGAGGAAGCTGGGCCTTTCTCCCTGCTACATTCCCACAGGAATGGAATTCTGGTTGTTCTGGAGGAGCATTCAGCCGTAGATGAGACCTCCTAGGCACCTGAAGCGGTACGGCCCAGGGGGTGGTAGAGCCCTGCCTCGGGTTTTCGTGACTCCAGCTTTGCTTCCCAAGGGTTAGGTGAGGAAAGCGGAGTCAGGGGGCGGGGTGGGGTGGGGGTGGGGGTGGTCCTGAGCCTTCTGTGAAGGTTAGGGAGGTTGTTGCCTTAGCAAGAGCCAAGCGGCGCAGGATGGGGAAGGCCCCCGCTCCACGGAACGGGGACAAAACCCTCACACAAGAGGCCGGTCCACAAAGAGGTTTGTTTAATGCCGCGTTGCTTTGGAAGGAGGGTTGCAGCGTCGCCTTCCCCTCGGCCTCCCTTCCCTGGGCCCCGGCTAGAGCAGGCCCCAATCCCCCCCTTTGCCCAGAGGCGCTGAGCTACAGCAGAGAGCGGAAGGAACGCAGCCTCCGGCCCAGCAGCCTGGAGGGAAGCCTTTTCCGTGGGCCCAAATCCAGCTGCTCCAGCCGGGATGCCACTCTCTGCCCGCCCCACTGTTCTCACAAAGGCTTGGGTGGGGGTGGGGGATAGAAACGGGTGGTGGGTACGGGGGGGGCACGTTTCTTGCCTCCCCCCTTCCTGTGAGGTTGTGTCGTGCCTGGACGCAGAGGAAACGTCTCTGAGGTTTCGCCCCCTGGGTTGTGTGCGGAGGCCGCATGGGACTCCGGGGCGGGGCCCGTCCCAGCCGGCCTCCTGCAGCAGCAGCTCCCCGTCCTGCCTCTTCTCCCTGAGCGGACGGCGGCTTCACACCTTGAGGTTCTGCCCAATCCAGCTGCGTACGGCCGTGACTTTGGCGTAGACTCCCGGGAAGTAGGGCCGGGCACAGCCGTAGCCCCAGCTGGTGATGCCAGCCAGGAACCACCGGCCGGAGGGCTCCTTGCAGGCCAGCGGGCCCCCGGCGTCGCCCTGCGGAGGGAAGCAGGCGGCGGGTGAGGCGTTCCCGAGAGGCAGCTGACCTCTGGCGCAGTGGACGCTCCCGAGAGGGCAGGGGCGTGGCTGAGCGGGGATTCCTCTCCACGTGGACATGCCCGCACACACACTGTCCCAGTGCGCCCAGGCGCCCCTCCACCACGGCTGCACACGCCACGCTGCGGGGGGGGGATGTGCGGGACTCACGGAGCAGCTGTCCACGGTGCCGTGGGGGAGGCCGGCACAGAGCATGCGGCTGCTGATCTGGATGGGGTAGAACTTCCGGCAGTCCAGCTCCCCAATCACCTGGACGGCCGCCTTCTGCAGCTGCTTGGACATCAGCCCTGCGGGGGAGGAGAGGGGGCGGCGGTGGCACCAGGCAGAGTATCACGGACGGCCACGTTTCAAGTGACGTTTCAGCGTTTGCCCAGGCTCTGACAGTCCCAGACCTCGCATCCCCGGAAGGAGCTCCCGAGTTCGGGTGGGTGCGTTGGAGGGTTTCCGAGGGTGCTGGGGCCGCCCTTACCTCCCTCCTTGGTGGAGCCCCAGCCGGTGATGAAGCAGCGCGCCCCCTGGCCGAAGACGTGGGCGCTGTCGGGCAGGCAGATTGGCTGGATGGCGCCGGTGTAGCGCAGCGGGGAGGCCAGCTCCAGCAGCGCCAGGTCGTAGTCCAGGGTGTAGAGGTTGTAGAAGGGGTGCCGGTGGATCTGGGCGATCTTCTCCACCCGCCCGTCCAGGCCGCTCAGGAAGGGCGTGCCCAGGATGGCCACCCACGCCTTGGGGTCGCTGTAACTGGAGGAGGAGGAGGAGGAGGAGGAGGGGGGGGGCGGGTTGAGCGTTGGTTCCGGCGCTCACGGGCTGGTTTTACAGTGGGCGCTGCCTTGGGACCCCGTCCTATGAGGCTCCCACAAGTGCAGAGAGAGGCCGGGAAGGGGGGGCTGCATTGCTGACTGGGTCGAGGGGCCCAGTTTGAGTGCAAAGCTGAGGGGTTCTTTGCTCTGCAAAGGGGTCCTTCCGCATATGGGGTGTGTGCCCCCTTCCTGGGAGGCAGAGCTGTGGCCACAGGGAGCCCTTTCCCACCGCAGCCAGAGAGGAGGGGGCTGCCCCACCCCAGTCCAGACTCACACGTCAAAGCAGTGGGCGGCCGACAGCAGCCACCGCTCGGCCACCACCACGGCCCCGCACTTGTGCTCCTTCCGCCGCAGCCACAGGCTGGCCTGCCACGGCCACTCCCCACGGGCCGCCCCGCTGCCCCCCACGATCTTGCTGAAGGCCGAGGCCGGGCTCCAGCCACAATCTGTGGAGAGGGGAGGGGGGTCAATGTTCCGCCCAGCGGCTTTGCCCCCGTGCCATTCGCTTTTGAGGCCATCTACGGCCGCATAATGCAGGGCCCTGAACCACTTTCACTCCGAGGGCCCGGGGGGCGGGGACATCCCAGGGCTGCCCCTCCCACACAAAAAAAACACTAGCTGCTTCCTGCTTATCCCTCGGCTTTCGGGAAGGCCTCTCAAGAGGCATTTGAAAGGGGTGGGGGAACGGCAGAAAAGCCAGGAAGCGAAGGAGACGGGGCTGTGAGGGGACGGCTGGATTGCATTGCACTACAACTCCCGCCTTCCCCAGCTAGCAACATGCCTGGAGGGCACCCGGTTGGGGAAAGCTGGTTCAGCTGAAGCTTAGGAAGGTGCATCGGGGTAGATGCGGAGTGGAGTACAGGGTCCTCAGGCCAGTTGGGGGTCGGGGGGGGGGCGCAGTGGGGCAGGGGGCGGCACTCACTGCAGTTCCACTCATCCCGGCCGTTGCCACAGTCCACCACGCCGTCGCACTCGGGGTTCGCTTTCCCAATGCAGACTTTGCTGGAGCACTTGAAGGCGCCTGGGGTGCAGGGCACGGCTGTGGGGGGTCGGGGGGAGAGACAGGACATGAGAACTCCCCGCTCCTCTCCCCACACAGGAGGAGAGAGCCCTGCCTAGCAACGGGGTTGTTGCGGCCCATGTGGGGCACGAGGGGGTCTGACCACGGGGGGGGGGGGTGGAGGAGGCAGCAAGGAGAAATCGCCCTCCTACTGGGGGGGGGGAGGAGGAGGCTGCATCAGGGCCGTCGCAGCACCCTAGAGCAGACTTCTCCGACCAGGCATCCTCCAGGTGTGTTGGGACTGGCGCCGCCCCATCTGCGCGTTGATTCTGGCAGGAGCTTTTGTGGGCTTCCTCAGAGGCAGAAAGCGTTTGTTCTCCCCGGGCCACCAAGGGTGACCCCTTCGTTCTCCCCAAAACAAGGGACGCTAGTCCTCAAGGACTCCTGCCAGGTCAGGGGCGCGTCTCCGAATGCTCCCAGCAGCCCCTGCCAGCGTATGGCTCACGCACAGGGATGCTGGGGGCTGAAGCCCTAAATACCTGGGGTCCTTTGAGCCTGCCCCCTCCCCGAGGCGGGTCCAGCACCATCCTTCTCTGAAGCGTCAGGGAAGGGGCAGATCTCCGGCTCACGCACACGTACCTGGCAACTGGGTGACTTTCGAGGTGCTGGTTGTCATCCCGGGGGTGGTGCTGGGCTCGAGCTGGGTAGTCCTTTGGCCAGGACTAGGCCGGCTGGAGGTGGCGGCTGTGGCCGTGGTGCTGGACGTGGCTGTGGCCACGGTGCTGGGCCGGGGAGAGACGGTATCCAGGATCCAGGCCTTGAGCTTGGTGATCCGGGCGTAGACCCCGGGCCTCTTGGCCTGTGCACAGCCCACACCCCAGCTCACCAGCCCCGCCAAGTAGAACACGCCCGGGGTCTCCTCGCAGGCCAGGGGACCCCCTGAGTCACCCTGGAAGGAGAGAGCAAAGGGCCCGACCGGCTTAAGCAGAGATGCACAAAGACCACCAGAAGGACCCTGCTGGATCTGGCCGAGGGAGAAAGGTTGCACAAGCAACCCAGGAAGAGAAGCCTTGCTTTGCCGTTGGGTTGTTTGTGGTTAACCTGAATCCATAGTTAAACCATAGTGCAGGGTTCTCACATAACGACAACAACCCAGAATTCAACGACAACATATACTCAACCCATACTCCGTTTTGTTTTTGTATTAAACAGATCAATCTGGGTGAGGTAACACCCTCTGGTTTAAACAAACCATGGCTTAGTGTTATAATGTGAACCAGACCATTGTATTCCCACATCAAAACCCAACAACAACATAAAAAACCACCATTGAAAGGTAGAAGAAAATGCAAGTGACGAGAGAGCACAAATGTTTGAAAAAACCCATGAACCGAGGAGAGTTGTTTCCAACAGTTTCTTTGAGCCTCAAGCCCCCTCCGTCCCACCTGGCCACAGGTCTCCCCGTTACTGCAGGTGTGTGCTCCGTACCTGGCAGGAGTCGACCTTCCCTTCCAGGAACCCGGCGCAGATCATCTGCTCAGTGAGGGAAAAGTTGTAGAGGACGTTGCACGTCTTCTGGTCGATGATGCCGACGGAGGCGCGCTGCAGGCTCTCGGCCTTGGAAGCTGCAGGCCGCAAAGCGGGAGAGAGCAGGCGGAGGCGTCAGCAGCGTGGCCCTTGGTCAGACCAAAGGGGCTCAGTCCCATCCAGACCCCCCTGGTCCCCAAAGCAGCAGCCGCCACCCCCCAAGGGCCTCCAGGAAACCCACGAGGAGGTCGCCATGACCGCTTGAGGGGACGGACGGACGGACAGATGGCATTCCCAAGCAGACGGCTCCTGCCGGGGGGAGCGCCATGCCCAGGGGTGACTCTCTTGGGTGTGTGGGGGAAGCCTTACTCCCGAGAACGCCAGAAGAGCCCTGAGGCTGCATCAGGACAAGGGTCCTGCATGCGGAGCCCACGGGAAGCCCACAAGCTCAGCATCACCTTCCCCAGCAGCCCCGTGGGTCCCGCCACGGCCACGCACCGTTGCCTTCCCGGAGGCTGCCCCAGCCAGAGATCAGGCACTTCCTCCCCACGGGGAACTTGTGCACGGCGAGGGGCAGGCAGACGGGCTGGATGTCCCTGCCGAAGGGGAGGCCCCGCTCCAGCTCCAGCACGGCCACGTCGAAGTCCAGCAGGGCCGGGTTGTAGGCGGGGTGCGGCACCACGCGCTTCACGGTTGCCTTCACGGAGGAGCTCTCCACGGCCGACAGCGAGGTCGCGCCCGCAAAGGCCGTCACGTACTCCACCTTGGTGCTGCCCGCACGGGCAGGCAGGAGACACGGAGCGGCCGTTAGTGCGGGCTGGCGGGGGCGGGGCAGCACGACGTGCCCCCCCGCCTCCCCCCGCAAGTCCCATTGGGGTGCTTTGGCCCAAACTGGGGCGCTTGGCGATCTGCCGCTGGCAACGCTGCTCTGACTTGGCATAAGTCAGCTTCCCTTGGTTCAGAACCACGTGGACTAGAATCTTGATTTGTTTTAAGGGAAAGGACCAGAGAATGAGGCCCGGCTTGGGCTGGAGAAGGTCCCAGGAAGGGCAGGAGAAATGCCTCCGCCTCAGACCCCGGGGGGCTGCTGCCAGTCAGTGGCGGCAATGCTGGGCCAGGTGGGGCCAGGTGAGCTCCTCCTCCTCCTCCTCGGCTCCTACTTACTGGTTGAAGCAGTGGGCGGCCGAGAGCAGCCAGCGATCCCCGATGATGGTGGCCCCGCAGAAGTGCCGGAGCCCCTCCTTCAGGCTGACTTGCCACGGGACTTCCCCTCGGGAGGCCTCCAAGCCACCCACGATCTTGACGGGCTTGGAGAAGCCCGGCCGCCGGCCGCACTCTGCACGGGCACAGGGAGCACTCACCCATCGGCCGGGGCCCTGGCACAAAGCCACCCTCGCCCCACGCCGGGCACAGGCCCTACCTTGGGTTCGGGGCACCGTGGCCGCCGGCTTGCTTGGGGCCATGGAGACCGGTGGGGTGCTGGCGGTGGCGGAGCTGGACCAGTGCCCACCGGCAGCGGTGCTGGTGCCCTCGGTGGGGGCGGGGGGGTGGAGCGGGGGGGCCACGGTGGTGGGGAGGGGCGGCGGGGGGCGGCTTGAAGGTGGCGATGGTGTCCAGGATCCAGTCCCGGAGCTTGGTGACTCGGGAGTAGACCCCCGGGCGCTTGGCCTCCGCACAGCCAATGCCCCAGCTCACGATGCCCGCTAGGAAGAAGCGGCCGGAGGGCTCTTCGCAGACCAGCGGGCCGCCGGAGTCCCCCTGCGGGAGGAAAAGGCAGAGAGGGAGGGGGCTGGGGAGGGGAGGGGGGGGCCGGGACCCCCCGTGGGGGAGGGGGAGGAGGAGCCGCCCACCCCGTCGTACCTGGCAGGAGTCCACCTTGCCCTCCAGGTAGCCGGCGCACACCATCCTGTCCGTGAGCGCAGGGCCGTAGAGGCTGGCGCACAGCGTCTGGTCCAACACCTCCACCACCGCCTTGTGCAGGAGCTCTGGCTTCACCACTGGGGAGGGGAAGAGCGCGCGCTGGAGCAAGGCCTCCCCACATTTCGCTGGACCCGTCGCCCCTTTCGGAGACAGGCTCTCCCCCCCCCCCCGGCGGAAGCGTGGCTTACGGAAGTCTTCCTTGAGGTAGCCCCAGCCCGAGATCAGGCACTTCTTGCCCGGGGGGAAGACGTGGGAGGCGGCCGGCAGGCAGGCAGGCTGGACGTATCTCGAGAAGGGCAGGGCCTTGGCCAGCTGCAGCAGCGCCACGTCGTAGTCGGCCGTGTCCGTGTCGTAGGAGGGGTGCCGCAGGATGTGGCCCACGGGGGCCTTGGCGGCGCTGCTGCCGGATCCGCTCAGCCAGGTGCTGCCTGCGTAGGCCGTCCAAGTGCTGGGATCCTGGAACCTGAGGCGGGAGAGCTTCAGCGGCCGGCTGCCCCCTCCCCAGCAGCCCCCTCCCCAGCAGCCCCCACCCCCAACCAACCAAGGGGCTTCCCGCTGGTGGGGAGCCAGAGAATGGAAATCCAGCAGCAAGGAAACCTCAGCCATTTCGGAACAGGGCAGAACCTGCACACCTGCCAGTCTGGAAGTGTGTGTATGTGTGTGTGTACGAGAGAGTGAGTGTGCAAGAAAGAGAGGAGGGAGGGGGGTCATCTCTGTCACCTGCAACTGCCCGCTGCCCCATGCATGCTCTGCTGCTTCTCTCTCGAAATCCCCAGTCCAAAAGCCCCCCGTTCCCCACGCAGCCTCCGGCACAGCGCAAGAGTCATCCTAATCCCTAGGCTGGGGGCGCCTCCCCCACCACCACCACAGGGCCTCCCCCTCTCCTGCCTTCTTCTGCCAGGGACCCCCTGGCCCCGCTCTGCTCTCATTCACACTGACGCTGCCCGCCTGGGCAGAGGAGAGCCCCGTCCCGCCTGGCGCAGCTGCGGAGGGCTTACTCATTGAAGCAGTGAGCCGCCGACACCAGCCACCTGGCCGCCAGGATGGTGGCCCCGCAGAAGTGCTCGTCGTTCTCCCTCAGGCTGACCTGCCAAGGAAACTCCCCCCGCGAGGCCTCCGAGCCCCCAACTATCCGGTTGGCCGCCTGCATGGCTGGCCGGGCCCCACAGTCTGAAAGAGAAAGGGGAGAGCCGGTTGGGAGCATCGCCTGCCCCACGGCCGGGCGGGGGTCCCAAGCAGGGCTGCTGTGAGGGGGTCCGGGATGATTGCACATGGCCGGAGTCTGCCCCAAACCCCAAATGCCTCCTTGTGAACAAGAAATAAAACTCGATCCTCACAAGCCTTTAAATCTTGACCCTTGAATTCCAGCAAAATCCACCTTTTCACCAAGTTATGGGAGCTGTGTGCACCCGAAAAAAAACCCAAATTTGCCCTTAGCGGTGGGGGGGGGGAGGAATTCTGGAAACTATTCTGAAATGTGCAACAGAATGAGAACCCTCGGCCACTCCCCCCCCCCACCCCCAATATTACAGCTATCAACTTCTTAAAGAAATCTTAAATTAGTCACGTGAGTTTCAGTCCAATTCAGGAATGGATTGAATCTGCATGAATTTGCACTCAAGAGCACAATCTTCCTAAAGAAAACACCCCCACACCCTTTTTTTATCAGTGACCTTTGCGGGTGTCAGAGGAGGCATCTTAGAAGAGGCATCACACACACACCCCTCTCTCTCTCACACACACACATACACATCCGCATCTGCTGCCCAATTGCAGACAATTAAAAACTATTTAATTGCTTGCTCCAGCAGATCAGCCAGTTAAAAGTTGCACATTTGCGTAGCGGTTTAAATCGCACCAGGACGCGTCAGGAACTCAGTTCCTCTTGACCCCTCAAATTTCTGCCAGCCATGCGACAGGGACCTCGACGTGGCACGGAACGAGTGACACGCGCACACCGGGCCCCCAGCTGTGCAAAATCCCTGCCCAGGGGCCTGCCAGAAGGGGACTCACCGCACTCGGCCTCGTCGGAGCCGTCCGCACAATCGCGCCGCCCATCACACTCCGCGTTCTCCTTCCTCGCGCACTGGCCGCTGCGGCAGGCAAAGGTGTTCCCGGGACACGTGCCTGGGAGGAGGAGAGACGGGGCAAAAGTGACCCCAACGTGCTGCCTCTCCTCCAGGCATGCCAGAGCGGGGGTGGGGGGCAGAGGCATGTTTTGGGGCTGTTCACCATCTCGGGGGAATGACTTTTGGGGGTCTGAGCAACTGCCCGAATTTGGGGGGCAGGAAAGGGTTTCCCTGGATATCAGTCCTCCCTGGAGGTATTTGCCCAGAATAACTCAGGCTCACAGCAGCCTGGGTTTGGGGCGTGAAGCAAGTATGGGACCGGACCGAAGGCACAGCCTGGCTCAGGGTCGCGTCTTTTGCTCTTGGGCAAAGGGAAGAGTCTCTAACGTTGGTTTGCAGGCTCCAAGGGGCAGAGCGCTCTTTGCATCCCACTTTAGCCCCCGCTACACCTCAGCCCCCCATGGGGAGTGGGGGGAGATCTGATGGGGCTGCAATCTACCATCTACACAAGAACAGAAGTTCATATCAGGAGCGAACATTCAAAATCTTCCAGACAATGTCATCCATCAGGTTCTCTTTTCTAAGAATAATATAAAATGCCAAGTTCCTAGCCCCTATGGCTGTGAAGATAAGCTTGAAAAGAGGTCGAACACGTCTGCTCCTACCTCAGAAGCCATCAAAGAACAGAGGTTTGGAGGGCTACAGGCAGGAGGAAAAGGGCCTCCAATCCCTCCCTGTGTAGCAGAATTGAATATGCCAAGAAACCAGCCGCGATGCAAATTCAATTCAGTTGGGTCGTGCGTTCAAATCACAACGTTAATTGTTCCTGAGTCTGCCTTGCGGCAAAAGTGACCAAGAGTCTTGCGGCATCTTAAAGATGAACAGGGACGAGTCTTTGGCAGAATAGATCCGCTAGTTGTTAAAGATGCCATGAAATTCAGAAGGCAGCCATAAAAAATCCTTACGCATCTTTATTGGACACCTTGTAAAACAAATGGTCTGGGCATCGCGCAATCTGTAACGCTGCTTAAAACATCACACTAGCACAATAGAAACCCAGCACACACATCGTTAAAAACCCGAAACCGCAGGTCCCCACGCCAGGGAGACCATGCAAACAGCGGCGGCCAAAGCGCACATTCCGCTGCTCTGGGAGGACGCCGGAGTTCGTCTTCCTGAACCGGAGTCCTGGGCAGACGCGCGCACACACACGCACATGCACTCACCCCGAGTTGTAAGTGTGGGGCGTACCTGATTTCAGGGCCTTTCCAGGGTGGGGGATGCTGCTTGACCCTGCGAAAGCGAGGAGAAATGTGGGGGGTGGGGCATCGCCAAAGCGCTTTCCCGCTCCAGACGGGCCTCGGGCACATCCTGCAAGCCCTGCGTTGAAACCACGGGGCCTTGGCAGGCGCAAGCCCTCATGGCCCGGTCCCAAATACAAAGGTTGCCATCATACGTGACCCCCCCCACCCCCATGCCTGGTGTCTCCCACGCCTTCTTGCTCCGAGAGGGTCCCACTCCTCCCTGCACTTAGAGGGAGCTGGACAGAGACCTCGGAGGAGCACACGGTCCGTCATCGTCCCCCAACACACATTCCCTGCAGCATCCCAGAGAGGGGGAGAGGAGGGCTGGAAGACCCGTTCTGGCTTTCCAGCGGTGGCCGGAATGCCTCAACGGAGCGGCGTATTTGGGCCTTGAGCGCGTCCTGCCTTAGGAGCGGTGTTGCTGCCCGAGGGTGGCGCAGTGGCCGGACAGGGGCTGCAGAGGCACCAGTTCGAATCTCTGGGCAGACGTGGCACGACCAGCCACTCCCTCCCCCCAGCCTACCCTACCTCGCAGGGCTGTTGTGAGGATCAGACGAGGTAAGCGGCACGTTCTCCTCCTCCAGCTCTGTGGCAGAAGGCTGAGATTCACCGGTACCTGTGAGGGAGGCCGAGGAGATGGTGCCGTAGGCCGGCAGCGTGATCCCCCGGGAGCCCAGAGCAGCCACCAGCCCCTGCCTCAGTGCAGCCTCCTCCGCGCCGGGGCTGAGCGGCGCGGAGAACCACAGGCGGAAGTCGACCATGACGGAGCTAGCGTTGCCTTTCCTGCCGAGTGCAAACAAGAGGGCCGTGAGAGACCGGGGAGTGCCCCCCCCCGCTGCGTCTGCGCCCCATCCCTCAATGGCAGCGTGGGGGTGGGATCAGTCAGGTGATCAGCTCACCTGTACTGCAAGATGGAGCACCGCGAGCAGCTGCCTTCCAGGGGGGAGTTCTGGAAACTGCTCTGAAACTGAAAGGCAAAAGCAGACAGGAGGGAGCCAAGCGCCAAGGGCCCCCTCAGATCCTGCGCCCCTATGGAACTCAGCCCTTTCTTCAGAACCACGAGGACCAGAACCTGACTTTATCTTTAACAGAAGGAGCACCGCTCGGTCAGTAGCAAGGGCCCGGCTCTGCCTCAGAAGGCCCCCTGCTGCCGGCGGGCCTCTCCTCTTCAGCCCCCCCTCGCCCCCCACCCCCGCCATCTCTAGAGGTTGGATATCCCACCCAGCAGCCGTCGGCGCGGCCTTGCAGGAGCCGCGCCCTCCGTGCCTCCCTCCTGCTTGGGGAAGGGGCCGGGGCTGGTCTCCTCCCCTTGCACGGGGCAGCCTTACCAGCCTCTCCAGCACAGGGGTGAGGGTGCGGTGGTAGTCCGAGCCGGGGCACTGCAAGCTGCTCTCGTAGCGGATCCCGCGCAGCTGCACCAGGTGCTCAAAGAGGCATTCGCGTTTGGCCAGGAAGGCTGCGGAGAAAAAGCCATGGACGGCGGCGCTCCCACACGTCCGGAGAGGGGCGCTCAAGCACCGAACCAAAAGCCACAGGGGACCCAGGCTGGGAGCGGCCATCCGGGCGGGGGGGGGGCTGGGGGTGGCAGCTTCGGTAGTGACGTTGGCATCGGGGCTCACAGGGACGCAGCCCTGGGACCGTTTTCTGAGCAGCGATGCCCCACAGCCCCTGACCTGACCTCTACCCCGAGACTTTCCGGTTCCCTCCAAGCTGTGATCCTGGGGGGTGGGATGGGGTGGGGTGGGGTGGGGTGCGGAAATCATATTTTCAAGCAACAACCCCTCTTGCCCTGCAAAGTATTTTGGGGCGGCCCGGCCTGGGATGAGAGGGGTGGAGCCCTTCGCTTTGCAAAAGAGCGGCTGCCAGTGGGGACGGAAAGGGGCAGGACGGGGTGGCCTTGGTTTTGGGGGTTCTCCTTGGGGGCGCAGCTAAGCCCCAGCGCTTCCAAATTGGCCGCAATTGTTCCGGCATGACCCAAAAGGCCAACGAGCATCTGGCGGAGGGTGGTCGTGGCCTAGGAGAGGCCGTGGTAATCAAGCACTCTGGGGCAATCCACGCGTGGTGCCACGCCACACACCCCACACTCACAGCGGCTGTGGCTATAAGTTCAAGCAAACACGTTTATCGTGTCCTTTGAGAAGTGCAACGGCAGCAGCAGCAGCAACCTGTACAGGCCTAAGTCAGCCTTCCCAGATGTCTCAGACTACAACTCCCATCAGACAACACAACTGGAGGGCCCAGGATGGGGAAAGCTGATCTAGCACTTTCTCCTAATGTTCTACCGAAATCTACCCTCCAGAAGCCCATCGGATCAATTCCCTCTGCTCTGCATCAGCAACGTTCCCTAGTTTTATGATTTCTACGCATTATTTACACAAGAGGACCTTTGCAGTCAAAAATGCAGGGTAAAATAACAATCACCGCCACCCGATACGTATGAAGAAACAAACCTCTACTGTTGGACTCACCCATCAGGATCCCACCACATATGGCCGTGAGGGCACCCACGAGGACAGTGGCCACGGTTGCCCTCCAGCAAACGGCGCTGCCAGCCAGGGATGGCACCTTCTTGCCCTCCAGCGCCGGCTTCACAGCTACGGCAGGCAGATCCATGGTTGCCCCACAATTTGCAGAGGATCTAGAGGCAGGGGAAAGACTCAGACGGGTTTTGCCCTGGGGGATGGAAGGGTGGCTGGCTGGCTGGGCAATTCCTGAGCCAAATGTGCAAACGTGGAATCCTTAGTTGTCAGTGTCATTGGTAGTGACTGTATGAACTGGTTCTTACGTTGCAGCTTGGAGGAAGCTTTTCCTCCTGTTGACAGTGAACGTCTCATCTCAGTGACCTGGCTCACACACAGAATGCTAACCCATGGTTTGTTCAGTTCTTGGTTGTTGTGATGTACAAACCCAGGCACACTAACAAACCGTGGTTTGTTGACCACAAACAACCCAGAGAAAAAAGGCATTCTTTATTGCTGGGTTGGGAACTCTGGGCTGTTTAAACATCCTCGCAAACCCAGAACTGTGGCTTGTTCATAGGTTATTTTGCCAGATGGGCAAAAGTGATCCAAGGAAACCCAGCCTCTCTACATGGCAATACAAGAGCAGACAAAATCATTTAGGGTCCAGGAAGGAGTTAACAATGGGTTAGCATTACGTGCGAACCAGTTCAGATGGTAAACCTGCCGGGGCAGGGATCATCTGGGTTACATGATTGGTTGTAAGCTGCTTTCTTTTGGCTGAGGAGCGGCACCAGTAGACTTTACATCAATAACCGATCAATAAAGAGCCCTCTGGGAGAGCGATGCCAGCCTGTGCGCCATCCGCACACCCAGGCATCACTTTGCTCCGAGGCCCTTGTTCCGAAGAAGGATTCTGCGCCAGTCCAAAGCTGGCCTCTGGTCTCTTAAAGGCTGCCTTCTCCACGGACGGCACAGGGGCGCTTTCGTTCACTCTCCCCTCCTCCGGTGACAACCCGGCTGCTCATTCACAGCCTGGGAATTCCCACCCGAAGCCTAACCAGGAAAGGTGGGGGGAGACGGAGGATCCCCGTGGATCCTTCTGCCCCACAAGCCCATGACGTGGGCCCGTCGGTGGGGCTGCTGATCTGTGCCCCTCAGGGCTCGGCAGAAGGTATGTCTTTGGGGCCTCTTGGGTCATCCCTGGGTGACGTGACGTGGATGGGAAGGGGGCGCTTCCCCCCACCCCCGTTGTCTCACTAAAAAGTCTGAATTGGGTTTCTGGAAGACAGGAGGGGACTTTTGAGTGACAGGACAGGTGCTCTGGGCCCTGCTAGGGAGCGCGAATTCAAGGATCTCAGGGTGGCATACAGATTTATATACTGCTCCACATCTAAACAGATTCTGGAGTGGTGAACAATAAAAGATAAAATGGTTTTTAAAAACGTTATTTGAAAACAAACAGACACAGTACCAATAAAAACTGTGGCTGGTCAGTCAGGGGAGGCTCCCCGAAATAAAGATGCTTCCAGGAGGCCCTGTGAACCACACAGCGGTGGCGCTTTCCTGACCTCCGGAGAACGGGGGCCACCACACGGAAGGCTCTTCTCCAAGCGGACTCCAATCAGGCCAAAGTTCCATGTGGAACGACCAGGATCAGGCCCTTAGATGCCCTCGGTGACCAGGTGGGTTGATAAGGCAGAAGGCGCCCTCGTCCTTAATGCCTATTTTGCACTGGGTCCTGCTGGGTGGATCTCAGGTGTTTGGTTTGGTGGCGTGGTTTTTTTTAGTAAAAACCAAAGTAGATCTCAGAAGGCTGTATGTCCCTGCAGCTGACTTACATCCTAGCACAAGAGGAGGAAATCCTTGGCCCGGGCGCCTGGGTCCTCTCGACCCACCAAATAAAGCACCTTTAAGTGCCACTGAAAACAGAGCCATAGAGGGGGAAAGGAAGGCATCTGGGGCAGCTCAAAGCACCCCCCCACCCCCCACCCCGATAAGAGAGCAAGCAAGGAGCGCTGGAGGGGGGGCGTCCCTTCCCAGCCGGCCCGAGGAGACAGCAGCGTCCCGGCTGCCTTGCAAACAATGCCGTGGTTTGATAGAAGCAAGCTCTCGGTGGCTCTGACCTGGTTGCATGTCAATGAGCCACTCTGGCGCCCCTGCTTGGCTTCGGGGCCGTTCTCTGGCACCTGCAGGGACCAGCGGCCACAGGAAGAAGAAGAATAACCAGGAGAGGAGCAACAGAGGAGGAGGAGGAGGAGGAGGAAGCCCTGGAAGCTCTCTGGCCGTCTCCCCACGCCGCCACCCCACGCCTCGTCCAAACGGCAGCTGACCCACCTGCCTTCAGCCTCCTCCTCCTCCTCTCCCTACATATTGGGGGACATGAGGAAGGGTCCTCAGATGACACACAGCAGGGAGAACACAGAGCAGACGGTTCCCTGCCTCAGCTGTGCTCAACGATTGCACCCGTCCACAAGCCCAACGCACCCGAGCGAGATCAGCCACGTGGGTTGTCAGTCCCCCTCCGCCCCCGCGGATCAGCCCAATCCAGTCCACGAGCTCCAAAGCAGCAGACGTGCCCCCCGCAGATCAGGTGCCTCCAGGGACCAAGCCAAGCCACGCACACGATGTGCCTTGGACCAGGAAACGGGCCCGAGACCCAGAAATGCTCACGGGCTTATACCAATTCAAAATTCGGTGCTGTCCCTGTCGGGATTGACTTCTACAAGGGGCTCTACCTGGGGCTGCCCTCAGAGACGACGCAGGAGCAGGCTCAGCCCTGGCTTCCTCAGGGGTGCAGGAAGCACTTCCGGGTTTGGAACTCTGAAGCCAACGATGTGGTCTGTGACCCACCGACCACGGCTCCCTCGACCGACGTTCCTCCCAAAACTTCAGGCATCAAAACAGGCCCTGGCTCAGTTGCGGATCCTCCAACCATCTCCCAGCGAGGAGGAACCTTCCCCCGCAAAACAGTTCACACACCCCATCCCTTTTGTTAAGAAAACTGCCGGTTAATAGCCCAAGATGGGTTTTCTCCCTGGCAGCCCTGGGTGGGGATTTGTGTGAGCTGTGAGAGTTTGGGGAGTGACACGCCCCCCCCCCAGCCCCAGCTAAGGGGAGGAGACTGATGGGGGACGGGGTACAGGAGGCACAGGTGTGGTGGTGGTGGTGGTTCGTAGAGACGCTGAGAGAAACAGCTACCTGAAGGCAGGGCGCTGCTTTGCAGAGGAACAAGGGAAGAGGTCCCTGCCCCAGTGCTCTTACAGTCTCAAATCGCTAGGAACAATCTCTTCCAGTGAGGAGCCGTAATCAAGATCGGCGGGACGGGGAAGGGGGCCCCAGAGCACTGTACGTGCTACGTCAACTCCCTCACCACGTCTACCTGCCTTGGAGAGACCTTATCTCCACGGAGGCAAAGAGAAGGCCTCTGCTCTGGCTTGGCAGGCATCTCCCCCTCGGGGGTGGCTTTGAGTCTCCGCTTTCTCTGCCCGGGAGAAAAGGGCTCCGCTTTCAGGCCGGGCTCAGCTGCTACGTGAAGTGGGCTTTCCAGGCATTTGGAGGGGTGGGGTGGGGGTGGCACACAAGCCAGGATCAGGAGACCCCAAGCTGGGGCCTCCGGCTGTGAGGACATCACCCTCTTTTGCCTCTGGTTCAATTGGTTGTCCTGCACACTGCAGAGGGTTGGGCTAGCTGATGCTTGTGGTTCCTCCCAAACCCACAATTCCAGGATTCCATGACTGCAGCTTCCCACACTTGTGAAGTCGGGATTCCACATGATGGCCAAATTTGGGGGCTCTCAGCCTGCCAAGCAAGCGAGTGGGAACCTGGAGGAACAGCAGCTGGTGACAATTGGGGTGAGACGCTGGGCTCACTGAGGAAGCCCCCCCCCCAGGGTCTCTTGCCGTCCAAAGCCATGAGCATTCACACGCCTGTGCATTTGGGCACACGGGTGATGCAGACAAGATGCACCCATGCCCTCACTGGAGAGGTTTAACCTCCAGAGACACCTTGAGGACACCCCTCAGTTCGCGTCCAGAGAGGAATGTCGCACCAAACCATTATTGCCCCGGAGTGAGATGTTGCCGTACGCGTGCAGCACCCTTCGTGCGCCAGCCATGCGTTCCATGCGCCTCTCCAGGGCGGCAGGCCCTGCCACTACCCCCAGTGCACCCGGCCCCTCCCGCTGGCCCTCCATCGCAACCCCCACCCACCCGGATCTCCTTCCCAAATGAGTCTCATTAAAGCAAACTTCGTGGCTTAGTAGCTCCGGTCTAGTCTGGGACCAGAGCAGAAAGCCATTTCAGCTGGCTCTAGCAGAACTCGAACCCAGGTCCCGTTTCCAGTTCCAGGTGCGAGCTGGAAGGCGCCACAGGACGCCGAGGAGGCGCTCTGAACAGGGGCAGGGGGCAGCGAGCGGGCGGGCGGGCGCCCTTCGGGGCCAGCCGGCCCTCCGCGCCCTGCGCAGCCCGTTCTGGCTCCGGCGCAGGAAGACCGGCCCAGCAGGCGCCCCGCAAAGACGAGGAGCGGCGCCAGGCGCCCCCGCGCGCCCCTTCGCGCGGCGCAGCGGACAGAAAGCCCGACGCCGCGGAGGCTGCCGCGGCACGCGCACCCCCTCCGGCCCCGGATCCCCCCGCCGGCTCGCTTACTCGCGCAAGAGGGGGATCGAGGGCAGAAAGGGGCGCAGCCTGGCGGGCAGGATTCGGCCCCTGCTTTCGGCGGCTGAAATGCAAATGCCTCGGGGGAGCCGGCGCGTACAGCCCCCCCCTCCAAACACCCGCCGCGCGCCCCTTGACGCTGCAACTCGGGACCCTCCTGGTCAGTGCCGCGGTTCAACCCGCGGAGTTCTGAGGCGCAGCCTGTGCGGAAAGGCACACGCCGAGGAGGGAGAGGAGAGGAGAGAAGGGGAGGGGAGGGGAGGGGAGAGCCCCCCGCCCGCCGCCCCGGTGCGCCTGCTGAAATGTCGGGACGCCCTGCCCTGCCCTGCCGGTCTCTTGCCAGCGCCCCAGTCCGCTCGCTTCCTCTGCGCCGCGGAGCAACGGGGGGGGGGGCAGCGCAAGGGCAGCCCGGCGCCGCGGGACTCACCTGGCCGCCCCGGGGAGCTGCCGGCTGCCTTCGCTTGGCCCTGGCCAGGCCCGCCGCTGCCTCCCCCCGTGGCGACTCCGCCCGGAGAGGGGAGCCGACGGGGCGTTTTGATGGGCAGGCGAGGAGGAGGAGGAGGAGGGGGGGCTTAAAGGCGCAGGAGGGGCAGGAGCAGAGCTGGGAGGCCTGCTTGGCTGGGCCTCTGCTCCTGCTCACCTGCCTTGGCTGGACAGAGTGCCCAGAGGCCAGGTCAGGCCCGGTGGGGCTGGGGCTCTTTGACCCGGCCCGGAAGCCCCCCCGGGGGGGGGGCTGGGCACAGCGGCGAGGTTCGGCGGCCCTCCGAGCAGAACGTCCAACCCGCCCATCCTCCTCTGCTGGGCCTTCGGGTCAAGCGCCGCCCCATCCAGGGAAGCCTTTGAGCCCTCTGGGATGATAAAATAAAAGTTAAAAACAGACGGCAAAGGGGCCATAGATTAGAATACGCGGCTTTGCCAACTTCCTTCCTCCCACATAACACAAGAAGGTCATTAAACGGGAACTGATTGGACAGGAGATCCAAGACTGACCCAAGGCAGCCCCAGACACACTCGTGGAGCGGCTCAGGCGCCCCTTTGCCAATCCGGGCCCTTCCTTCTCCCAGCGAGGCAGTCCCAGCGGCCGATCACTCGTCCGGCACGCTGCAGATCCCAGCTTCCATCTCCAGGAAAGGCTGGGAATGAAACCTCGCCACCCTCACCTGAAACCCCGGAGAGCCGCTGCTGCTGGTCAGTGTCAGCAATCCTGGGGTTGATGGGTCTGACTCAGCCACCTGTGGAACTTGGGTCTTTGGTGCTGCCAAATAAGAGCTCTCCGGGGAAGAGGCAAAAGGCAGAGAAATGGAAGAGAACGTGAACGGGACCCAGGAGCTGCAGAGAGGAGGAAAGACAGGCGGACGGCCTTGTTTTGAGCCAAAGAAACCCACCGGCATTTGGGCTGGAGGCCCCTTGCCCACCCGAGGTGCTGCAGCTGCCAGAGAGCAGCAGCAGAAGCAACCTGGAGCCTTGTAGCACCTCAAAGGCGGTCAACGATCTCATGAAGGCAGCAGTGGCGTAAAGTGGGGAGGGCACAGAGGGAGGGAGGGAGGCAGCCCCGGCACTTTTGGTATTAGCGGGGATGCTGACAGCATCTCCCAGGATGCAGAATGTAAGAAGAGCCCTGAGGCTGGATCAGACCCAGAGTCCATCTAGTCCAGCACTCTGTTCACACAGGGGCCCACAAAGCAGGACATGGTGCAACAGCACCCTCCCGCCCATGTTCCCCAGCAACTGGGGCACACAGGCTTACTGACTTTGATACTGGAGGTAGCACAGAACCATCAGGGCTGGTAGCCATGACCACCTTCGCCTCCTCCTCCAGGAATTGATCCAACCCCCTTTTAAAGCCGTCCCAATTGGCGGCCATCGCTACATCTTGTGGTAGTGAGTTCCATAGTTTAACCCTGCACTGTGTGAAGAAGTCCTTCCTTGTCCCTGCTGAGCTTAGCTGCCTTCCTCCCAACATTTGGGGACATGGGGTTCCTTGTTGTAGTGGAAGGTGTTTGCAGAGGGTGGGATCAGATTTGATATGGGAATTGAGACCCATTCGCTTTGCAAAAAGACCCAACTGCTGGAACTGGTTGGTTGATGCGGATCAGGGAAGCTGGCTGGATTTGGGGACTCTCCGTGGGTCCGTGGCTGTTGCAATGAGTGCCTGCACCTCCAAATCTGCCACCGCACCGCTGGACGGCTAGACATCCCACTCCAGCCTTCTTGTGCCCTGGGTGAGTTACGAGCTAAAAACAGCACCATAGAAAGACCGGCCTCATCGCTTGTGCACAGAGTCCATCTACCTGAGAGTCCTGTGAGACCTGGCCCCCTTCTCCGCCTCGCTCGCGCCCGGCCTGGGAGTGTCCCTGGCAGACTCTGGACTCCAGCGCAAAGGCGGCGGCTGCTGCTGGAGGTGGCCAGAGCCCCACAGGATGGGCCCTTCAGGTTTTTCTTCACTTGGCTTTCGAGAATGTGGACTTGTGCTTGAGCTTTAGATTTCATTTTTCTTCCTGTCTAGATTTAGGCTTTGGCTTTTTCTTTTGTTAGATTTCAGTAGGAATTATTCTTGGGTCGTTTCATCTTGGTGTGTATTTGTTCATTAACAGAAAACGCTGCGCATCCTGTAACCTTCTCTCTTCTGATCTTGCTGTGAGCTGCTTTGAGCAGTTTTACCTGGAAAAGCGGCATACAAATAAACTGACGACGATGGATGAATGGCGATGAAGCAGCAGCTGAAGGAAGGTGCCGGCCACAGGTGGGCCCGGGGCGGGGTGGGGGTGGCCAGAGAGCCCAGCGCTGCCAAGCTCCAGACAGAGCGGCTCTCTGTTGCTCAGCGCCCTTATCATTACGGATGAGCACAAGAGATCATTGTAATTATGCAGGCCTCCTTTGATTCGCTTCTCTGATGAGTCATATTCAGGTTACCCGAAAGGAGAGGAGGCCTCCTGTTCCCCGCCAGCAACGGGCGCTGGGCCAGGCCAGCTATTCTCCCGCCGTCCGTCTCACTTTCACAACCCACGAGCGCCCCTGCGGAGCCCCAGTGAGGAGAGCGGACTGGGTGCCCAGGGCCCCCGCAGACCAGGACAATGGGATGCTGCTTCAGCTGCACCCAGGCACCCACAGAGCCCTGGGGAGGGAGCTCCCGCCGGAGCTCTGGGGGTCCCCCAGGCCAGGATCAAGCCCCCAATGAGCAACCGAAGCCTGCCAGGGCATGTCGCTCAGCACCAGCTCTTGGGGGCCTCCGGCAGAGCAGACGGCTCCTTTCCCAGCTTCGAAAGGAACCCTGATGCTGGGACGTGGGACCGTCCTCTTGAGATGCCTGTGAGCTGCTGCACCTGCACCCTGGCTAAAGAGCACGGGGGCAGATGTTCCCTCAGGACCACGCAGAGCAGCCCGAGCAGGAACGGACCCCAAAACTGAACAGAGAGGGGTCTCCGCGTGGCTCATTTCATCAGGCTTTCGAGCAGAGCCAGTGGGGGGCCGTGCGCTATTAGGCAGAAACTCTCGGGGGACGCATTCCATGGGGTGTGCGGGGGAAAAGGGGAGGGCCCCCCAAAACCTCTGCCTATTTTATCTTACAGCTCTTCCTGCCAGCAACGAAGCCTCCTTCAGGGAGGCATCGGGACCTTTGGGAGTGGTGGGTGGGAACCGAGGAAAGCACAGACCGATTGGAAGTCATGGGGAGGGGGAGGAAGGAGTGTTCTGGAGAACCCTAGTGGGTGGGACTCCCAGGCTGAGGTCCTGCACCCCCCTTCAGCTCGTCCTTTGGAGATCCCCCTTGCGTTGCAGCCCAAATAGCCAAAGCCTCCATCACGAAAGCTCCATCGTGCTTGAGAAAAAAGCTGCCAAGACTCTTCCTGAAGCAGGGGGCCTTTAAGCCGTGGCAAGTGGCTGCCGACCAGCGCAGCCCGTCATCCCGGCTCTGTGGTTGCCACCATCCCTCCTTCCCCCTTGGGACCACACCGAGGCCACTCAGAAGCCTCGGAGGAAAACGCATCCTGGACTCGCCCTCGAACTGCACTCAAGAACCGCCTCTTCCCTCTGAAAAGGTTTTGCTGTCCCTGGTGCCACCGAAACTGGTCTTTCTGGTTCCCGGACTCCTCTGGACCTCCAGCATTTTGTAACCCCCTCCCCCAACCACCCAGAGACATGGTCCTCAAAGCAAGTGGTAACCCAAGGACAGACGCACGTCGCAAAGCCTCACTCCTTCACGCCGCATTGGTGGCTGAGCAGCACACCATGTCCCAAAGAGGCCAGAGTGGCGTGGGGCACGTAGGATGCCCCCCCCACACACACATTCTGAATTGGCCCAACAGTGAAGCTGCTCCCTGGACCCAGAGCAGCATCCTGTTCACACAGCGGACGACCAGCTGCTCACGGGGAACCCACAAGCGGGACACGGGCGCAACAGCACCCACGTCCCCCAGAGACTGAGGAACTGCCCTCTATACAACACCTTCACTCTGCCTTCCCCAAATGAGTGTCCTTCTGAAGTGTTGGACTGCAACTCCCATCATTCCGAGCCAGGATGGGGATAATAGGCGTTGCAGTCAAACACAACCGAAGGGTGTGAGAATCCAAGGGGGCCCCCACAGAGCACAGCTGCGAGAGCAACCCTGAAGTGCTGAAACCACAGCCGTGGTTTGGATTTCCGGGAATGGGGCAAGAGCCGGAATTGCCCCCACCCCCCGCATGGAAAATCCCGGTGCACGAGAGAGCTCGGCCCTTCAACAGCAGAGCCAGCATCTGCAGGGCTGTCGAAGGCCAGGCTGAGCGGTGGGTGGTTCTGCGTATGGCAAGAGACGCCTCCCTCCCTCCCCACGTGGATGCCACACGCCACGCTCGCTGAGCGGCCCCATTTATGTGGGGGTCCCCAGAGGCCCACCTCCAGCCCCCCCCTTCGGGCCCCAAAGGCGGAGAGCTGAGGCGTCAGATATGGATGGAGCAAAGAAAGAAAGCGAAAGCACGACGCCTGGACCACGGCTCTGAACGACCTTGATGCTTCAAGTTTATTGTTCAACCTGCTTTTGTAAAATAAAGGTCCCATATACATTATTTATAAAATGGCTTAAATTAAGGCATAATCCTGTTGTATCTAAGACAAGCATCTGTCATTCTGCTGGAGAAAGACGAAACGCTGCGTCCGCTTACTGCCCACGCAACCTGCCACGGAGCCACGCCAGACGGGGCCGGGGAGCCTTCACCCCAAAGCCAGGCCTCGGGACCCAGGCAGGCAGGCGGGACCTGGCCGGATCGCCAGCAGCGCCGCAGAATCTGGTCAACGTTGATATCTAGGGCTAAAGAGCTTATGCCATACAAAGCGAAAGGACACAAACACGGAACATGATCATGGAAAGACGACGAAGAAACCCAGAAAGCTCACAGGGGCCTGGTTGTGTGTGGGGGGAGGGGAGGGGAGGCCCCCCCAAACACAACGTAGAAGACTCACGCCTCACGCACACTCCGCCCAGGACAGGGGACACCCTCCCCACCCCTTCCCCCAAATTTTAAGACTCTTGGCATGGAGAGGCGTAAACTCTGCCTGCAGCCCTCTTGCGGCCAGGTGTTAACAGGGCAAGGTGCCCGTCCATCCGTCCATCCCCAAACTCTCTCAGGACGTCCCCCCCATCCCTAGGCGAATGGTGGAGGCCACACAGCAGCTGGCACAACCTGGCTCGCTCGGCTGTTCCCACGACCTGGCAAGCCCCCCACCCTCACCCCATGGATGAGGAAAGGCTCTGCTGAGGACCCCCAGGATTATGGGGGTTCACCAGCCAGGTGGGTAGCCGGAGGCTTCGGCCTCAGGCAGTTCCTATACAGGGAGGGAGGGGAGATTTAGATGGTAAAACCGGTCCCAGACCGATTTCAGAACCTGCCCCCTCCATTTTCAGTTTCAGGGGGCTGGAGGGGGGGTCAGCCACTGCCTGTGGGCTTTAAATCTCCTCCCCCCCACTTGCAGACACGCTAGAAATTCAGCCCAATGGATCACGGCCCCAGTCAGGGTTCGAGCTTCAAGCGGCGGCCTCTCCTGCCCGCCCACCCACCCCCAAAGCCCCCCACCTGTCTGGGGCCATTTCCAGGGAGCACAGCAGGAGGAGGTGCGGCGGCAGCAGCGGCGGCGGAAATTCCCACAGGCCTCTTCCACAGGAAGCCACGGAGGGGCTTCTCTCTCTTCTGCCACAGCTCTTGGATCTTGGCCCCAAGGGGCAGAACCCAAGACACCGGCCCAGGCTCAGCCCCTCCCGGGGGGGGGGGGGAGAAGGAGGGCGGGCAGGAGACGGTGGCCAGGGCTGGTGGTTGCCCAGGAGTGCTGGGCGGCCTTCCTCTTCCCCCCAACCCTGTCCAGCCTCTCCCTGGGCAGGGAAGCCCAGCAGCTGAACGCTAGGCTCTGGCCTGGCAGGGGTGCTGCCACCCCAGGGCCCAGGCGAATCCACTGAGCTCACGTGGACCCTCTTGTCACCGCTGCCGCGCCACCTCCATAGCTCGTGGCACGCCAGCAGACCCCTTCCTTCGGGGTACAGCCACCGCCTCTTCCAAAGCTGGGACGCCCTTACCGGCTCACAAACTGCTCAGCTGAGGGCTGCAACCAGAGGTCTCTACAAACCCCCCCACCCCCCTACAAGCTCCAGCGCCCTTCCCAAGCCCACTGGCGTCCCACAGCGCCCCCCACCCACCCCACCCCCCAGAGAAAGACGGGAGTCGGCACGAACCGCACCCCTGCCAGCGTCCTGCTTGCTTCTTGATATGTTTGTATCTGAACCGTTGGATGGAAGGGAAAACGAGACAGAAGGGCGGAACGGATCCTTTTCCTTCCAGGGGGGAGGAGGAGGAGGAATACCGTCTCCCTCCCCCCACCCCAGAAAAGCAAAAAAGGCCTGCGGGCAGGCGGGGGGGAGGAGAAGTGGTTTGACCACGCCGCCCGAGGCCACGCAAAAGCGATTCCACAGCCGCGCAAGCGGAAAATACTGTCTACATTTGTTTTTTTTTACAAAAGAGTTATCGTAATACCATCCCAGCGCCATGAGAGAGGGAAAAGGGGAGCCGTCCGCTCGTTCCTCTTTTAAACTGACCGCCGGACTTCTACCGGAAGCCTCGTGAAAGCACCATATTCAGTTGGGGGACGGGACGCAGGATTCGGTGTGAAATGCCGTTATCTTGCGTGTCTCCAGAGTCCAGCCACGGAGTTTTCCTTGTGTGGGATGATCAGATATGAGACGCGCTCCTGTGCTGGAGGCCGGGGGGGGGGGGGGGCAGACGGGGGACGGACGGGTCCTTTGCTTTGCCTCGGGTTGGTCTGTGATGGGGGGAGGGGAGGGAAGCGAAAGGGGGTGGGGGTGGGGGTCTCTTCCTAGTCAGACTGGCTCGGCCCTGCCGCCGGGGGGCTCTTGCTTCCTGGGCCATGGTCCTGAGGGGCGGCGGGGTCTTCTATATGGGGCAACGGGGGGGCTGGCTTTTCGGCCGGTGACTCGCCAGGCTCCGTCTGCTCCTCTGCCCCCTCCTCTTCTGCCTCCTCTACCGTTTCCGGGGCGGCCCCCTCGGGCGGCTCCCCAGGGCTCAAGGGGGCGGTGGGCGGCCCTTCGGTGGGGAGAACCGGGCTGGCTGCTCCGTCGTCGGCTTCCGGCGGGGGTGGCAGGGAGCCCGTCTCTTTCGGGGGCGCAGGGCAGCTGACGGGGGAGATCACCAAGGGGGGATGAGGTAGGTCTTTCTGTGGAGAGCAGAACGAACCACGTTAGGATGACTGGGGGGGGGGGGAGAAAGAGGCGGCCTCTGCAACCAGTTCAACAGACCAGCTCCCAGAGAAGCACGCCAGGGCAAACGGCACCCAAAACGGGACCTCCCAGGTGGGCAGACCAGGCAAGCCGGCTGCAAACGGGAGCCCATTGGACCTGGAAAGCTGAGACTAGCCCAGGTACAACGCCACCCCCCCACCCCCCGTGAGGAATTCTGGGAAATGTCGTTTTGCAAAGGCCTCCTCAGCTACGGATCTGCCGTTGTCTCCAAGAACTACAATTCCCGGGGTCCTCTCCACCCCACCCACTCCTGCTTCTATCCGGCATGGCGCCCAGGGGCCGCTCAAGAAAGCCCTTGCCCACGGCTGCTCCTGGGGCCCCTCCCGCCCCACCTGGGAGGAGGCGGGGGGGTCGGGGTCTCTGGCAGCAGCAGGTCCCTAAGCTCCCTCCCCCTCCCCCTCCTCCTCCCCCTCCCCCTCCCCACACAAGGCCAGAACTGCCTTCCGTTGGGGCCATACCGCAATGCCGGCCCGTGTCCTGCCTCTCCCCACGGAGAAGTGCAGCCAGAATAGCGCCGCTCCACTCTTGCCTGGAGCAGCACTAGGGGGGCTGGAGGGGGCGCAAGGCAGCCCCACTTCAACCCAGGGGTGGGTGGGACGGCTGCCAGGCGGATCCAGGCCTCTGCGCCCCACAGCCCGCTCCCTCGTGGGGCGCGCAGGAAGAGCCCTGAGGCTGGGTCAGACCCAAGGGCCCCTCCCAAGCCTCTTTCACTCCCGCAGGCAGCGGGACGCCGACAGCCGGAGTCCCCACGGATTGGCCTCTGGGAAACCCATCTACGCCGGGGCCGGATCTTGAGAAAGGCCCACCCTGCCGCTTAGCAACGTGGCCATGTGAGGAAACCCCTCCCTTGTGCAGCAGCCTTTGTGGGGGGAACTCGGGATTTCAGCCCCGTCGGCATCGTTCAGGACTAATCGCCCTCTCTGCGGATTTGCATGCCACAAACACAGAAGCTTCACGTGGACAGACAGACAGAGGGGGGGGGAGCATTTTCGGAAGGCCGGAACGGGAACGTTAGGGAGAGGGGCAGGGAGAGGAGAGCCACACGCGCCCAGAGAGCCCCTCCGGCCTCTTTTGGGAGAACCCGGACGAGAGTTTTACTCAACTTTAATCCCAGTTAGGGGCATGTCTAACAGGCGCGCTTTTCTCGAGGAGACTCATAGCAAAGGGGCATTATTCACCGCAAAGCCGCTGCCCGTCCAGAACATGGCCAGCTCCTTCCGCCACAGGGCCACCGCGAAGCTCGTCAGCAGGGTGCAGGGCACCAGGTAGAGCAGGGCCGGCTGCCCCTTCTGCATCAGCGCCAAGGCCACGAAGGTCACCAGGAGCCCGATGCCGTAGGCTGCAGGACGGGGGGGAGAGGGAGAGGGAGGGGGAGAGAGAAGGTGGGGGGGAGGGGAGCCGGTCAGCCGCGGAGGGGGGGTGAGTCTCGCCACGGCCCGGGTCGGCCCACCGACCGCGGCACCAAACTGACCGGCACAGGCCCCGCCCTCTGGGTCTTGCCAGCCCCAGCCAAAGGGCACCCGCTGGAGACAGGACGGGGCCCACGGCAATCCGAGGCCCTTTCTTATGGGGCAAACCAGCCCAGGCGAGGAGCCGGTGAAGATGCTGCAGAAGAGTGAGAAGAGCAGCCGGGGTGGGGGTGGGGGAAGGGGGGCTTCCGATGGGGGGTGGGGGAGGAGGCCAAGAAGAAGCCGGACGTACCGATAGTGCAAGCGACAAAATAGACGCGCGACGACTGGACTTGAATGTCAAACCGGTGGCAATAGGCGACCAGGAGACCTGAGGGAAGAGAAAGAAAGAACGGCGGGGTGAGACCAGGAGGAGGGGGGAACACCCCCAAACACCCACCACCTTCTGTGTCTTGTGCCAAAGACCCCCGCCTCTCTGGCCAGCTGCCCTGCCCCTCCCGCGACGGCCCCCGGATCCTGCCCAGGGCAGCCTCGGCTTCCCACAACGGCAGGAGAGCAACAGCCCAGATGGATCAGGCCTCGCGGGCCCATCGAGCCCCCCAGGCACCCCCCAGGGAGGTTCGTGAGGAGGGGCTGCCGCTCTGCCTCAGAGCCAGGGAGCTCGTCTCCTCCTCCTCCTCGTACAGGGCGGGGGCTTCTCCATCCAGGCCCTGCTGCTACCCAAGAACCGCTGGCTGGCCGGCGCCTGGGCTGTGCTCCGCCCTTGAGCTCCGGTGCCTCCTCAGGTGTGGCCCGGCCGAGCCCACCCACCCCCCGCCCCGATGCCTGAGAAATCCTACCTGGAACCAAGATGTCCCCAAACCCCAGGAGTGAGAAGGGCCGGTCGCACAGCGCCAGCGGGGAGAAGTTCAGCCGCGGCACCTTCAGCACCATGGGCAGCTGTGGCAATGAGAGACGGCCACAGGTTAGGCTGGGGGGGGGGGCGGAGGCCTGGGCCCTCCCACCTTCAGCCTGGTTTCCGTGCTCTGCTGTGGCTTCCCTCCAACAATGCCCCCGGCCCCAGCCTGTAGGAAAGACCTTCCTCCCCACCAGCTAGGGCACGGAAGCGCTGCCTGGCTCCGGGACGGCTCAGCTGTACGTCCGCCTGCACCGCGGGCCCCAGGCCCAGCCTGCCTCCCACACAGCGGGAGAAGGGGGGGCGCGGGCGGAGACTGCAGCCACCAACACCGTCTCTGAAGCAAAAACTTCTACCACAAGGACATCTTTTAGCTAAATTAAATCAATGACGGGGCTTCGAAGGACCCACCGCCCCAGAGCTGCACGGACCTTAGGGGGCCCCCCTCCCGGGAGGCGTGCCTGGGCTTTGCAGCACAGGCAGGCAGACAGACGCACATCCTCTGGTCATTACTGCTATTGCACATGAATAAAAACACGTGAGTGGCTCTATGAAAGCGCCCCAGAGCTCTCGGGCCCCACCTTTTCGTGAGTGGCGGAATCCGTGGGCCCGGCGGCCACCTCCACCATGATGCTCTCCCCTGTCTGGAAGAAACAGGAATGGGGGGGGGGGGGGAGACAGAACGCCACTTATCAGTGACCTTCCAGCCTCCCCGACCGATGGGACCCAGTGTGGACGGCAGCGGCCTTCCATACGGGAAGAGCCCCACAGGCCGGAAGAGCCCCCAAAACGCCGTCCTCACCGGCAGGCCACAGATCCCCCTTCCTCCCTGAGGTGAGATGGATGAGATCCCCACTCTCCGTTCCTTCTACCTCGGAGGAGGAAGAGGAGGAGATTCCGTGCCTGCACGCATGAGGGAAGACATATGAGCAACCCCCAGCCAACACTGCCTTTGTGGGAGCAGCAATTGCCTCCGGCAGCGAGGGCCCCCCCGCGTGCTCTCCTTCAAAGTGTACGGGGTGCGGGTGGGGTGGGGGGTTGCAGGTAGCTCTTTTGGGGCCCCACGGCGTTATCTGTACAGCACCATGTACACTGATGGTGCTATATAAATAAATAATAATAATAATAATAACCGAGGCCCAGAGCGAGGAGCACCAGGCCTCGCCTTGCTCAGGATTCTCACCGGCAGCCTCCACCGGCCCAGGGCTGCCTTCCCCTCCCACCCTGGTGGGGGGGGGGAATCCCTTCAGGCTGCCCCCCCCCACTTTCCTCCCAGCTTCCCATTCGAGGCTCCCCACCTGCCCAAGAGCAGTGGGAGGAGTCAGTTTCCACCGCCCGGCTCTGACCGCGCCCCCTTCGCTCCCAGCTGCGCCCCCCACCCGCCTCCCCCACCGCAGGCAGAGAGCAGCTCAACGCCCCCCGCCCCCCGGGGAGGCTGGAGGGCCACGCACCTTGGTTAAGTACGGCGTGATGAACACGAAGAAGACGTCGTAGACAAAGAGGACCATCAGGAGCAGAGTGCAGCCCTGGGCGGAGGGGGGGAGGGAGGGGGAGAGACGAAGTGGGCACGCAGGGAGGCGACGGGCGTCTCCTCGGAAAGGGGGCTTCACCTACCAGCGCTCACCACGGCTGGGGGTGAGGGGGGATGGAGGAAGGGACAATCCCTCCCCCTCCCCCCACAACCTGGCTGCCCACTTGGCCTCCAGTGACCCAAAATGAGAGCTGGGACACCCCCTCGCCACAGGTGGGCTCGGGTCAGTCACTGGACCCTCTGCCTCGCCTGCCTCACAGGGCTGTTAAGAGGGGACCCAGTGGGCTGCCCGGAAGCACAGGATTCGAAAAGGAAGGGGTCCCTCCGGAGCCTCTGCAAAGCCCCTGGGTGCTGTGGGGCAGGGGGCAGGGCCAGCCCCACGGCCCGGAGCCCCAAGCTCCACCACCATCTTGTGACTGCCCCCCTGCCCCCTGGGGGAGTGGGGGTGTCTTACCTTGAACGTGGGCAAGCGGATGGTTTTCAGCATGTAAAGGCAGAAGGCGATTCCCAGGGCATCTTGCAGGATCCAGGCCCACCTGCGAGGAAAAGGGCCGCGGCTGAGCGCAGGGCTCCGCGGATCCCCTGCCCCCTTCCGGGGGCAGAGGCAGGGCACACGGGCCCCCTGCCACACGGCAGCTTTCAAGGCAGCCGTCCCAGGGCCCCCGGGCATCCTCAGCCCCCCTTGGAGAGAGGCGGACTCACTGGTCCTCGTTCCGGAAGACGCCCCACACCAGGCTGACGGCGACGCAGAAGGCGGCCAGCAGCAGCATCCGGACCTGCGGGCGCTTGTGGAAGTAGGGCAGGTTGTTATCCGGAACCCTGGAAGCGAGACGGGTGGCGTGAAGCGGAGGGAGGGAGGGAGGGAGGGGGCCGCTCAAAGCCCCCCTCCCCCTCTTTAATGTGAGGGGAGGAGCCGGAGCCCCTGCTCCACATGCAGAAGCCGCCCCCCCTTCAATCCCAAAGCCCCCCTACTGCCGAGAGCCACCAGAAGGGGGGGCATCTCTCCCGCTCGCTCTCCTGGCTGGAGCAGGTGCGGCTGCCCGTCAGAGCAGGCTCCCAGAGGGCAACGTGGCGGAAGGCAGCTCCAGGGCGCAGCAGAGGCTGGGGGAGTGAGACCCACCACAGCCAGCCAGCCAGCCAGCCACGGAGGCGCTCTCTGCCAGGAGGGCGTCCCTCCCCCGCCTCCTCCTCAAGACCCCGTCTTCCATCTCCCTGTATGGATCCCACCTGCTCGAGGCAGCCGAACATGCATTTCTAAAGTGCCCCCTGGCTCAACTTGCTCTGGGCCCCCCACTTCAGACACCAGAACAGGGGTGGGGATGCGCCTCCCCCCCCAGCGTATCTGCAGCCTCACAATGTCAATGCAAAGCAAGGCCCAGCCCCCCAGCCCCCACCCATGCCTGGCTGGAAAGAAAACATGCGGCTTTTTAATGGCCGCACCTCCAAATTCCAGCAGTCAGTTGAGGGGTGGGTGTAGGTGGGAGTTCTGGCCATGGGATGGGCGTGAAGCCCCAGGTACATTCTGGGGGGGAGGGGGGCATTGCCTCGCAGCCACCCTGAAGTTGCCCACTTAGGCACCAGCAGGACAACGCTGCTCCCCTTGTTCTCCTTAGGGAGCGACCCAAAGCCGGTGGAGCTGCACTGGGAGTTGCAGGACTTTTCCCTACCAATGGGCAGACTTTTCAGCGCCCCAACTGGAAGGTCGCCACCAGCGGCGGCAGCGGGATTTCGAAGCCCCGCCTTCCCCGCCCGAGTCCCGCCCCTTTCACACACAGAGACTCGGGCCCACAGAACCGGCGACGACGACCCCCCCACCCCCCCCGGTGCGCAACGCCGCTTCCAACCTGCATTTCCCCACAGGGAACCTCCGGACAAACGGGGAGAGGCAGCTGTAGAGGCCGATGGAGGCCGCCAGGCAGAAGATCCCGATGATGGCGTACACTGGGAGGGAGGGAGGGAGGGACGGCGGCCCAGTCAGCCCCTCGGTCCCAGCAGGCGGGAGGCACACAGGCAGCCAGGCCCCCCTGGCGCCAGGGGTGGGGGTCTCGGCCCGGCTCCCCACCCCTGCTGTACTCTGGGAGTCGCAGTCCAAGCCGAGGAAGGCTGGCTGTACCCACTGCTCTGCCCCTAATCCATAGGGCGAATCGGGACTAAAACCCACCCGACGAAGCAACAGGGGTCATCCCAGCTGGGCGACAGACAGCCCTCGAAACCCACCGAGGACAACGTCCGAGTGAGGCGTGCTTCGTGCTCCTCTGCTTGTGGAGACCCTGACGGAGGGGGCTCCCTCCCTGCCCCTGCCAGCGCTCACCCCGGAGCCTCCCGCCCGCCCACCTCCGCCTAGCCAGTGGCCCCTCACCGAGCTGATCGTAGAAGTAGTAGAGGAGGACCAGCATGGAGCAGCACATGACCACGAAGACGCCGATCATGATGGGAGTCACGTCCACCGTCTCGTCCTCCTGCTTCTCCGCCCCGTCGTCCCGCTTGTGCTTCATGTACCGCCTGGAGGAGGGGAGATGCCGGCAATGAGGGATGAACGGCCCCCTGCGAGCCAGGAGGAGCAGGCGGAGGCACAAGCCCAGGGGCAGGGAAGAGGCCTTGGCCCACGCCAGGCGCCCCCGAGGGCTTGGCCCGGAGGCTGCTGAGGGGCCGGGAGCTCCCTGCTGCGAGGGCCGTTCTAAGGGGAGACACGATGGCACTCTTCAAGGACCTAAGCGGTCATCACAGAGAAAGGCCGGGATCTCTCCTCGACCCTCCCGGTGTGCAGGACACAGAATCATGGGCTCAAGCGACAGGAAGCCCGATTCCGGATGGACAACAGGAAAAACTCCCTGGCTGTTAGAGCAGTATGACAATGGATGCAATGGGACCACAATGGGACCCGTGACTCAGGAAGGTGGCGGGCTCTGCCACCCTAGAGGCCTTCAAGAGGCAGCTGGACAGCCCTCTGTCAGGGATGCTTGAAGGTGGATTCCTGCATGGAGCAGGGGGGTTGGACTGGATGGCCTTAGAGGCCCCTCCCAGCTCCACCCTTCTAGGATTCTACGGTTCCATCGCTCCTGCGGGAGCCCCACTCACTTCTTCACGTCTCTGCTTCCAGCCCAGTACCCGCCGACAGCCACCGTGCCCACCGCCATCACAAAGATGATCACCATGTTGTAGTCCAGGACGGGTTCGTTGGGGGCGTACATGGCCACCTTGACCGAGTGGCCGAAGCTCTGGAGGAACGGCAGCGCAGGCCGAGGGAGGGAGGGAGGGAGGGAGGGAGGGAGGGAGGGAGGGAGAAGAGAGTTCAGCCGCAAACCTGACACCTGCGTGGCGATTCCTCAAAAGCGCCTGCTCAGGCCTCGAGACGGGCGGGCAGGGGGGGCGGGGGACGACGACTTACCCGGCCAATGTCCAGCATGTCCGTGTAGCTCAGCAGGGCCACCGGGATGTCAATCTCTTCGTACTGACTCCGGTTCCCGGCGGGGGGCACCTGGGAAGGGGCCACGTTGGAGGTGAGAACAGTCCCGGCAGAGGAAGACGGGAGGGAGCCCCACGCACAACATGCCCAACGACAGTCCCGAGCCCCCCACCCCACCCCAGAAGCTCAAGTGGGTGCTGGAAGCACGGAACTCGGCCCTCCGGGAGGGTCCTGGCCCGTCGGCCGGCTCGAGTTACCTGCTTTGTTGTGAGCTGAAGACGTGAATTGCTGCGGAACCTGAGCGCAACACAACGGCGAGAGGGGAGCAGGAGAGGAGGGGGCTGGCCGGGGGCCAGGGGTGGCACCAGAGCCCCCCAGCCTCCGCCTCGGAACAGAAGGCTCTTTGGCAGAGGCGCCTGGCGCCCTCCCAGAAGGAAAGCCGATGCTCCGCGCGGGACCCGAGGAGCCCTGCAGGGCGGAGGAAGGTCCGTGGCGGCTGGAGAATTCCAATTGTTTCGGGAAGGCTTTGAGGAATATGAATATCGAGGGGAGGGGGGCCGAAACGAGGAGTAAAACCAGGAGGGTCCAAAGGAGATCCGCCTTTGAGGGGGCGGGGAGGAAGCACCGAACTCCCCCAAGCACGGAAATGAAGAGCCCGGTCCAGAGGCAGCTCCGCTCTCAATGCCCGCTTGCTTGGGGCAACGGGCCGGGAGCGTCTGTGTGCGTGTGCCGCCCTCGGGCCCCGCCCGGCCCAGCCAGCCTCCCCCCTCCCCTCCCCTGAGCCCCCTCGCTGCCAGGCCAGGCAGGAAGCTCACCAGCCGGTCCCGGCTGACGATGAGCAGGCCCCGGGCCCCGTTGATCTGCGCCAGCCGCACTTTCTCGTAGAAGGTGCAGTTGCCCCGCATCACCATGGGGATGGTGTTGCTGAAGCCGCCGTCGGGCACGTCGGACGGAGCGCACAGCACCGACACCGTCTGGTCCTGCAGCTGCAGGAGGGACTGGAGGGGGAGACGAGCGAGCCAGGAGATTAGGAGGGAGGGAGGGAGGGAGGGAGGGGGGCAGCTCCCGGCTGGAGGGCTCTGCCCCTCGGGGGAGGGGCCCAGGAGGCCTCCCGCGACCCCGTCCGCAGCAACTCACCGCCTTGCCCAGGTCGTGGGGCAGGTGGGCCCACTGGGAGTTGAAGAGGATGCAGTAGTCCTTGCCTGGGCCGCTCTCCTTCTCCGAGAAGACGTGGACCATGCCGAACTCACAGGAGCCCTGACACACACACACACAGGTGGCTTTAGGGCAGCCCGACCGGCCCGGGGGACGCGGCAACTGACACGCCCACACCCGTCCCGCTGCGCTCGGCTGCTTTCTCTGCCACCAGTAGTTCAAAGCAGGCCTCACGCGCCACCGCTGTCTTGCGTGGCTCCGTGCGCAGGTGCCAGGGTGCGCGACAGAGACGTGCTGCCCACCCTCCTGAGGAAGGGGGGCCGGCTGGGTTTCACGGGGGGGGGGTATCTAGGGGGCAGCCAGGCTGACCATTCACACCAGCAGTGTCTTAAATGCGGCCATGCTCGAGTGGCAAGGGGGGGGCAGAACTGCCCTCTCTTCAGCCGACGCAACCCAGGGCAGCTTTCCAGGGGCGCCTGTGGGCGCGGAGCCGGCAAGACCACGCAGGGAGCCCATTTCACAGAGGGGGAGAACTGAGGTCCGTGAATCTGCCCTGAACCTCCCACCCATCAGGGCTCTCGCATTCCTCCCTCCCCCAGAATGCTAGAACCCATCACCCCATAAAGCTGACGGGTGGGAGATCCAGGGCACGGAGCACACAGGAACTCTGGAACTCGCTTCCACGAGATGTGGTGACGGCCACCCATTTGGGTGGCTCGGGAGAAGCTGGGCGCACGGCTCCTAGCCCTGGTGGCTATGGGCCACCTCCAGCATCAGGGGCAGTATAGCCCATGCGCCCCAGTTGCTGGGGAACACGGGTGGGAGGGTTCCTGCTGCAGCCGTGTCCCTCTTGCGGCTCCCTGGGCCAGAGAGGGGCCCCGGGTGGGGGTCCGACCCAGCCCTCCTGGCCTTCCTCTGGCCTGCGGGGCGCTGCAGAGCTTTGCTCCGTGTTCCAACAGGGGCAGGGAGGATCGGGCCCATTTCATGGAGCGGGAAAACTGAGGCCGTGGCGTCAGGGGGCGGGGCTAAGGGGCAGGGGCGGGGCTAAGGGGCAGGGGCGGGGCTAAAAGGCAGCGCTGCGAAGCCGGTTAGGAAGAGGAGGGGGAGGGGGAGGAGGGTCGCGGAGGCGGCGCAGCCAGCCGGAAGACCCCTCCCCTCCGGACCCAGGAGAGGACTGTGGGGGGGGTAGAGAACCCGCGCGTGCCCACGTCCCCCCCCTCACCTGGGAGACCAGCAGCAGGAGGGAGAGGAGGAGGCGGAGCGGCCGCGACCCAGGCTGGACTCGCCGCCCGGCAGCCGGAGCTGCCGCGTCCGCCGCCATCGCCGCCTCTATTGTCCTCCTTGGAGCCGGGGAGGAGCGAGGAGGAGCGGGCAGAGGGGGGGGGGGAGCCTTACTTCCGGTCCAGGCCGGAAGTGAGGACCTGGTTACCCGGCAACCCGATCCGGAAGTTGCGCCCTCCCACCCACCGCGGCCGCTCTCTCTTCGCCTCTCTATGCTCTCCCGCGGCCGGTCCAGGCGCACAGAGACGGCGGGGCCAGAGCGTCACAGGCCGCATGGAGAGGCGCAACCGCTGGCTGGGCATGCTGGGAGTTGTAGGATCTTTGCCCGGCCTCAGCGGCTCTAGGCAGGCTGGGAGCTCTTTTCGTGGGCGCAGGAACCGCAGTCGCGGTTGGGTCCCTGGAAGACACCATCCAACTCCCCATGCCCACCCGGAAGTCCTCCAATGGGAGGCCCGGGCATCCCCTCGACCGCCCTACTGAGGTTCGGGCCCGTCGTTTAATAGCCTAATAACTGAGGGGCGGCACTTCCGGTCTGAAACGGAAACGGCCCCGGGAGGGAGCGGTCTCACCATGGAGGCTCCGAAGCCTAGAGCGACGCCAACAACTGAAACAGTCTAGACTTCTCCGCCGCCCAGCTCTATGGTGTCCGGAAGGGGCGGGCCCAGCGGCTCAATTGCAGTTCGGCGATTGGAGAAAAGGCGGCGGGCGCGCGGGGCCTGGCGGGGGCCGAGCGGAAGTGACGCGGGGCCGGCGAGCTCCGGGGCGGGATGCCTGTGGAGAGCAAGATGGCGGTGAGCGGGGCGCCGGGTGGGATGGGGGCGGCTATGCAGATTTATGTAAATGAGGGGAGCGTCTTCCCTCCCCCCGTCCCGGGCAGCTCTCTGCCCCGAGAGCCAAGGGCCGGGCCCGGAATCAGGCCCCTTCCGCTCTCCCCGCAGCCCCTGAGGACTAGGAGCTTGGAAGGGGAAGGGCGGCGTGGGCGGGCGGAAGGGCGGGCAGGCAGGCAGGCAGGCAGGCGCCCCTCACGGCCCCATCCCCGGCAGCGCCTCCGGGTTTGCGGGGAGGGGGAAGAAGAGCCCCCGCCTGCAGAGCCCCCTGCTGCTGCTGCTGCCAGCCCGTGTGGGCCTGCCTTGGCGTGAGGCCCCTCCGTGGGGGCCTGGCCCTACATCAGGCCATTTCCGACCTTCCTGCTGAAACCCGGCCTTTTCTCGGGGCCATGAGGACTAGGGCCTTGCTGCGTCCGTAGGGGAAAGGGCGCGTGGCGCTCTGGCGGAGGAGCCCCTGCTTTGCGCGGTAGAGGCGCCCCAGGGGCGACCCCAGGCAGAGGGGGCTGGAAAGGACCCACGCCTGAAAGCCTGGGGAGGGGGAGGGGGAGAGCCCCCCACCGCTCGAGGGAGGGTTCCCTGGCCGAGGCAGGCTGAAGGGGGTGGGGTGGGTGTGGGTGTGTCTGGCTCCCTATCAGGCGTCTCCAGGGGGAAAGGATCTCTGGTGGCAGCAGCAGCAGCAGCAAAGGAAAGCCCGCCCCACCCCACCCCGGTCACACAGTCTCTGCCCCTGACTCCTCCACGAGGGCCTCTGCCGCCACTGGGAATGGGCTGCCCTGGGCCTGGTGGTCCAGCTGCGGGCAGGGGAGGCAGTTCTATCCGCCCACCTGCAGCGTTGACCCTGCCTGTTACTCCCCCCCCCCACGGGCCCCTACCCCCTGGCCATCCTCCTCTCCTGGGAGTAGCCCCGGGTGTGCGTGCCTACGTACGTGTGTGTGTGTGTGTGTGTGTGTGTGTGTGTAGAGGCAGCTGTTTGTCCTGGTTGGGGATGCCGCCGTAGGAGGGGCTTCCCTCACTCGGGGAGGGTTAGGTAATCAGCCTTGTGCTGAGTCGGGCCCTTGGTCCACCTGGCCGAGTGCCGTTTACGCTCTCTGGGGATTTTTTGGGGGGGGGGTCTTTCTGGAGGTGCCAGGGGCTCTGGCTGGGAGCTGCGCTCCTTCACAGCCTTCTGCTTCTCTCAGCTTCACCGTAATGCAAGCCGAGTGATGAGCTCATGGGAGCCCTTTCCTTTTCCTGCTCCGATTTAGGACAAGGAGAAGAAGAAGAAGGAGAGCATCTTGGATCTTTCCAAATACATCGACAAAACCATCCGTGTGAAGTTCCAGGGCGGCCGGGAAGGTAAGGGCCCCCTCCTGAACGGCTGCTCCGCTGGAGTCTCCTTTGCACATTGTCATCTTCTCTCTCTCCCGTGGAACTGGGGCGGCCGTGGCCCTGTGCGCGTGGCAGCCCCTCACCAACCAGACTTCGCAGACATGAAACTCCAAAGTCTCTTGAGGACGGGCCCTTCGGCGAAATGGTTTAGCTGTGTCCCCCCCTCCCCCAAGAAATTGTAGTTTTGCAAGGATGCTGAGGATTCTCCTCGATAAATACAGGATGTATTTATTTAAAACACGCTTCTCAACCATAGTTTTCAAGGTAGCTTATTTTATTTTAAACAATAGATCACCAAATAACAACTCAAACACTGCAATGGCGGCAGTGAAATCCAGTTGATCCGTTGCAATAACTCAGTAGCCTGGGAGATGAATGGTTTTGCCTGGCTTCTAAAAGCCATCCCAGTGGGGGGGGGGCGGGGGGACAGCGAAGTGGAATTGGAATTGCAGGATTCTTCACCAGGTGGAATTGGGAGCGGGGCAGGCGTTAAACTTACGTTCCCACTGTAATTCCTCTGGCCCCCCCTTACCTGCCCTGCTTGTCTCATTATTTTGGGAATTGCCAGTCTAACATCTGGGGCTTGATTTCATCGCCACAGATTGCTGCTTTCAGCGGGTTAATGAGAGGTCCTGATTTCTTTTCCTTACAGCCAGTGGTGTCTTGAAAGGTTTTGACCCACTACTAAACCTTGTGCTGGATGGTACCATTGAGTATATGAGAGGTACGTATGAGACTCCGTGGGCGTAAGGATCAGGCTGCCTTTGAGCCGGGGCTCCGGCTCGTGCTCACGGGTCCGCTTCCCCCTGCCTGGATCGGTCGCTTAGCCTTTGCGTAAGAACTGCACGACAGCCCGGCTGAGTCCGACCAATGTGGGTCCAGTGAGTCCTGGGTTCATCCGTAGCCATGGAAGACGCCCGCTCAGAAGCCCACGAGCTGTGCAGGAGGGCGCCTTTCCTCCCCTTGCGTTTGCCCCAAGTATTCGCAGACCTCCGGCCTCGTTGCTCCCATTGAGCCCTCGTAGTGCACGGCCACTGCGAGAGACGTCACGAGGATCCTTGCTTGGCAGAGGTTATCCTGTTGCCTGCGCTGAGCCCAGAAGCCTCTCGTCTTGCTGAGGGGCGGTGAGGTTCAGCTCAGTTCAGCCTTTGAAGGCATCAAGAAACAGGAGGGTGGCTGAACCACTCTGCCTCACAGCGGAGCGGCAGGTGCCTTTGCCCAGCGCTCTCCTCTCGGTTTCTTCCAGCTTCGCAGTGGGAGGATGCTGGCGCGTCTCCCCTTGGGCCCAGACCGGTAACTCTTTCTGGGGCTTTTTCCTTTCAGATCCAGATGATCAATATAAGCTCACAGAGGACACCCGCCAGCTGGGGCTGGTGGTCTGCAGAGGGACCTCTGTGGTCCTCATTTGCCCCCAGGATGGGATGGAAGCCATCCCGAATCCCTTCATTCAGCAGCAAGACGGGTAGCCCTTTCCCCCACATCTCAGGAGGACTTTGGAAGACCAACGTCGCCCCAGGAGAATTATTTTTTTACACTCGTTTTATACAGGAGAAGGACCTTGGGGCTTCTGTGTGTTTTCACTTTGTGGTTTGGCTCTGTGCACTGCGAGGGGATGTGTGCCGTGCAGCTGGGAGATGTTCCCGGTCCATTTCAGAACTCTGACCCCCAAGTCTTGAGCCAGTGAAATAGCACGAGAACTTCCAGGAAAGCATTGCATAGGTGGAGATCCGTGAAAGCCCTCGTTCCTTTCTCCTCCTCGCAGATCAGCTTGCTGTGGTCTCCCCGGGGCGTCATTTTTTCCTGTTGACGGTATCTGCATTCCTTTCTCGGGGCGGGGGTGTGGGCTGGGAGCACAGAAGAGCAGAGTCTTGTCGTCTTCCTTCATGGGCTACACAAAGTGTCAGGAATGTGAATGAAGCTTGTGCAGAACTTCTCCGTTCCCAGGTGTTGAATTTTTTTTTTATTCCTCTCTGGTGGAGGAGAATTCCTGAGTTCATAAATAATAAAATCTATCCAAAGGCTGTCCTGTCCTGTGCCTGTGTTTGTAATGCTGTGGAATGTGAAAGCTATCAGACGGAGGAGAGCTAGAAATCATCTTACTTCGGGGCAATGTGGGGGGGGGAATCTAACTTCCCTTTTACACAAACCAGCCCACTGTTTTATTGGAAGGCTTTTGGGTCAAAGCAGAGCTCTAGAGATGGTCCGGAGATGCAGTTCCTTGTCGCTGTCTGAATTTGAAGTTCCTCAAGAGATCTCTTGGCCCGCTTTGGGGCCCAGGCCAAAAGTGCCGTGGAATCCTTGCAATGTCCTCTTTGGGCAGCAGGAGCTGCCGGGTCTCTGCTTCCCCCTCCGTCTGGGGCAGAAATAATCCGAGTAAAAAGCTGGTTCAGAACGAACACCGAGAGGGAAAAGGAGCTGAGCTCTCTCTAGCTATGGAGCCAGAGTTTGGCCACCGCCGTTCATTACGTACTGTTTAGGGAGGGAGAGTTTCCCTTGAGAAGAAGTGGGAAGCTGTTCACCAGTCTTCCCCAACCCGGAGAAGCCCCCCCAGATATCGTTGAGCTATAAGGCTGCCATCCCTGACCATTGGCCCTGCTGGCTGGGGATAATAGAAACCGTAGTCCAGCAACGTCTGGGGAGCCTTGGTTGAAAAACCCTTTCCCCCTTGTGACTGCAGAGCCTCTCAGTGGATTTTAAAAACCACAACAACAGCCCTGCGGTTTGGGAGTGCAGAACAGGCAGAACTCCTGTATAATATTGCCAGGATTCGACCATTTTTGTCTGTCTCTTCTGCCAAGACTCTCGTTCACGCACTGGTTATCTCTCGGTTGGACTACTGCAACCTTCTTCTCTCTGGCCTTCCTTCGTCTCACATCAGTCCGCTGGTCTCTGTCCACCACTCTGCCGCTAAGATCATCTTCTTGGCCCGCCGCTCTGACCATGTCACTCCGCTTCTGAAATCTCTTCATTGGCTTCCAATTCACTCCAGAATCCAATATAAACTTCTCCTGCTGACCTTCAAAGCTCTTCACGGTCTAGCTCCTGCCTATCTCTCCTCTCTCATCTCACACTATTCCCCCGCTCATGCTCTCCGCTCCTCTGATGCCATGCTTCTCGCCTGCCTCAGGACCTCCACTTCCCTTACTCGGCTTCGTCCTTTTTCTTCTGCTGCCCCTTACGCCTGGAACGCTCTTCCAGAACACTTGAGAACTACGAACTCAATCACAGCTTTTAAAACTCAACTAAAAACTTTTCTTTTCCCTATAGCCTTTAAATATTGAGTTTGTTCTGACTCTATACTGTTAGTTTCACCCTACCCGGTGCCTGTTTACCCTACCCTGTGCCTGTTTGCATTCTCTTTCCCTCCTTATTGCTTACTACAACTTTATTAGATTGTAAGCCTATGCGGCAGGGTCTTGCTATTTACTGTGTAATCTGTACAGCACCATGTACATTGATGGTGCTATATAAATAATAATAATAATAATAATCATCTTCCACCTCGTCCGTTTATCCTGCGGCATAGAGACCGATCCACTTCTCCTATATAGAAAGCAAGCGTGCGTGTGTGTGTGTGTTGTCTGACAGGTAAGCATTCACCTTTGACCTCTCTGCAGCTACACCCCCCTGGAAAACTACCCGCGACCCAAGCAGCTGGTCGGGGTGGGGGGTGGGGAAGGGCCCTATTTTTAGGGGCAGGCTCACATCTATTTCGGTCCCACGCTGCCGCCCGTCCTGCTGCCAGCGGGGCTTCATGGCAGCCAGCCACCCTGAACAGAGGGAGGGCTTTTACCAAGCCCGTCTGGTTTCCGTTCCGCTGGCATGGACTGCCTGGAGGAGGGCGCGGCAGCAGTTCAGGCAGAGCCGGAAGGCGACGCCGTCCTGGAGCTCGGAGAAAAGCTGTTCCCGGTCAACCGGTGGGCCCTGGCTGGCCACAGCCGCTACTTCGAGGCCATGTTCTTTGGGGGCACCCGGGAGCGCACCCAAAGGCACATCCGGATCAGGGGGGTCGAGGCGGGGCCATTCCAGGCCCTCCTGGACTTCACCCAGACGGGCCGCCTCCACGTCACGCGGGACAATGTCACCGGCCTCCTCGAGGCGGCTGACTTCCTCCAGTTCGACGGTGCCAAGAGGCGGTGCGAGGCCTTCTTGGAGAGGGAGCTCCACGTCTCCAACTGCTTCGGCCTGCTGGCCTACGCCCAGCACTTCGCCTGCGTGGAGCTCCGTTCTGCGGCCCTCTGCGTGGCGCTGACCCACTGGGCCGACGTGGCGGCCCACGAGGAGTTCGAGGAGCTCCCCAAGGAGACGCTGCTCAGGCTGCTGCGGAGCGACGAGCTCTTTGTGGGCCGAGAGGATGTGGTCTTCGAGGCGGTGATGCGGTGGGTGGCCGCGGACCCGGCCGGCCGGGAGCAGGACTTCCTGGAGCTGGTGGGCCAGGTGCGCGTCCCCTTCCTGAGCCTCTCCTTCCTGGACCGCCTGGTAAAACGCAGCCAGCGCCCCGGCGAGGACCTCTCGGCGCGGCTGCTGAGGAAGCTGGACAGCTGCCCGCCGCCCAGCTGGAGGGACGTGGCGCGCTCGCCCTGCCCTGGCCGCAGCTACGACACCCTCTACGTGCTAGCCGGGAAGCACGACCAAGACCAGCAGGAGCTCTTCCAGTTCCAGCCCAAGGCCGGCACCTGGCAGCCCTGCGCCCCGCTCAAGCGCAGGAACCTCACCCAGTATGCGGTGGCCGCAGTAGGTAACTCTCCCTGCCCGGGAGGAGGGCAGTGCGGGGCATGGGGCGACCCCCACCCCACCCCCCTGCAGTCCAGTGGACAAGGAGGGCCTCCTGCCCCACATCCAAGAGAAAAGACCCAGCCGCGGAGGCCTCACTGGCCCCGGGCCTGCGCTCTAATGACACTCTGTACACGCTCAAAGGCACCTTTGGGGCTAACTGGGCAGAAGGGCTGTCCTCTGAGCATGTGCAGCCTGCATTCATTGGCTGGGATTCTGAGCACTCGTGGTCGTGGCTTAAAGCAACACTAGGTGGATTTGGAGGATGAGACTGGACGGAGGGGGAGGCGAGGTCTCCCCAGCTGCTATGAGCCCTGAGGGCAAAACGAGGTGACATGCCCAGAGGGAGCCCAGCTCTGACTACGACCTGCTCACCCAAGCCATCACAGGAGAGTGGGGGGGGGTGTCCCTGGAGGAATCCAGTTGGCCGGCGTAGGGACTGAGATGCTGAACAAGATGGACAGGGCTCCTTTTGTGCCCTTATTAAAAGAAGACCCAGGGGGAAGGACCGGGGGGGGGGGGAGCAAAGCGCAGGGTGTGATGGCTGCCATCAGGTCTTGCTCCGGTCTTCCTGCTGGGCATATCTGGCTGGCCGCTGTTGGAAGCAGGGTGCTGGGCTCCGTGGGCCCCCTTCCCTTCACGTGACGTTTGCTCTCGGGCTGGGGCTGCTGCCCAGTTCTCCCACCCCCCACCCACCCCATGATGCCTCTTTCATTCACTTGATGCATTTCTAGCCTGACTCATGAAGTGGCTGATAGCAAAAACCATTTTATTGCTGCTCAGAATGGTTTGTAGTGGTTAACGGTGGGTACTCTTGTTTTTGAATATTACGTTAGCGAGTGATAAAAATAATCATAGAATCATAGAATAGCTGAGTTGGAAGGGGCCTACAAGGCCATAGAGTCCAACCCCCTGCTCAATGCAGGAATCCACCCTAAAGCATCCCTGACAGAGGGTTCTCCAGCTGCCTCTTGAAGGCCTCTAGTGTGGGAAACCCTTAATGAGACCCTTAAACTAGATACTCCATGCTGTTACAGCACTAAGAGTTGCTGCATCGTTCGAGTTGTAGCGGATCAACCGATCGCTTAATAAACGTTGGTAGCGATGCTCTCCCCTGCCAAGGTGGCTTTCAAGCACAGAGAGCCGGGCCGGCAGCCCCCTCGTCCTGCATGGAGATGCCTTTGTGTTCTGTCCGCAGGCAACTTCCTCTTTGTGACGGGCGGATCCTTCCGGGAAGAGTTCTCCTGGTCCAACGTGGCCTGGGTCTTGATCTACAACAGCTGGGAGGACAGCTGGCTGGAAGGCCCCGCCATGAGGAAGGCCCGCAACAGCCACTGCGCCGTGGCCGTGGGCTTCCACCTGTACGTGATGGGCGGCAGCACCGAAGAGGGCATCACGCCCACGGTGGAGCGCCTGGCGCCCATGGATGCCGCCTGGGAGAGCACCACGCCCCTGGTGCACCCCGTGGAACGAGCCGGGGCCGTCAGCGTGGGGACCCGGATCTACGTGGTCTGCGGCCTGGACGAGAACGGGGACGTGTGCCGGGCAGTGCAGCGGCTGGACGTGGAACGCGACGTGTGGGACGTCATTTCTTTCTCCCCACTTCCTCGGTGAGGCTGGCCGGGGCTTCCCTGCGAGAGTCTGGAGCAGGTGGTTTTGCCGGGAACCCATCGCTGGCCTGTGGGCAACTCACAGAGCTAAAATGCCCGGGGTGCCTTGTGGGGAAAGCGAGGGAGAGACGCAGGCGGGTGGCCGGCCGGGCAATCAGGGCAAAGCAGATGAGGAAGGAGCCCTTCAAGGTGCGCCCGAGATGCCCCATTTGCCCCAATTATTTCTTCATTAGGTGACTACACCGCACCGGGGCGGTTCAGGTTTTGAGTCTTCTGTTTCTCAGGTGCATTATGAAAGTACATTACATGCTATACATTTATTGACAAGGCCGGTCTTAAAAGAAAAATAGGGTGCAATCCTCTGTATGTTTAGATGGCAAAGTCCTACAGCTCCCAGCATTCCCCAGGCAGCAGTGCTAGCTCAGGAATGCTGGGAGTTGTAGGCCTTTCCCCCCCCCCCCCCGTCTTCTTCTGTCTAAACCTAATGGGATTGCGCCCTCGGGAAACCCTTGTGGGGCAGCGTCAACACTTCGGCTGGCATAGTTCAGAGCAGCCTTCGCTCCGTCCCGCTGGCTTTCTGTGGAGGATCCCCGGGTGTCCTTTGGCGGGTTCTCGTTTCCAGCCCCATTGACGCTCCTCTCCGCTCTTCCTGCCCTCAGGTACGACCTCTGTGTCACTGCGCTGAATGGCGCCATTTACACCCTTGGAGGGGGGGCCTTCCGCTTCGACATAGACACAGGCAAGTGGACGCCGGTGGACGAGGCGTGCTTGGCCCGGAAGTTCTTCCAGGGCTGCGGCACGGCCAACGGGCGGATTTACCTCCTGGCGCAGAGGCAAGGGACCGGGGCCATCCCAACCATGGTGGTCTTGGACCCCTACCTGGACTTGTGCCAGGAGGGGGACCACAAACTCCCCTGCCCCCTGCCCATTCATGCGGCCGCCTCCATACGGAGATTTGACACATGAGATTTGCCCAGTTGCTTCTGGAAGAGACATGCTGATGAAGGTTGACTCCATCACTGCAAACTTTGCAAGAGTCCAGTCGCGTTGAATATCTGCAGACAACCAAGCCTTCAGCTGGAGAAGTGGGCACAACCCTTTCTTTGGACTCTAGTGAGGGCAAAAGAAGGGGCCCTGCCTGCCTGCCTGCCTGCCTCTGGATGTATATCATTTTAGTAACCAGCCTGCTGTGGACACTCTCACCCAAAACATGGGGCTTCTCCCCAAGAATGGGCCTGTGGGGCGATGTGTGTGCGTGAGACCTTCCCTGGCCTTTGTAAGGAGAAATCAGGGCCGTGTGCCAATCTCAAAGCTAGTTTCCTGCCTCTATCTGTGCGCAGTTTTCAAACTATTTCTAAAAAAACATTGGGAGGAGAAACGAAATAAAATAGAAATAAAAAAGTCCTAAACAGTCTTTTGATAGGGTAAACGTGAAAGCGCTTAGGGAGAAAACATCCACAAAGCAGCCTGCCTGGTCTGACACAGTCTGATTTCCATCTGGAGCTAGACGGGCGTGATGGACCAAGTGGTGAAAATACATCGGAGAGGTCAAAGAGGGCTTGTTCTGCAACAATCCCTGTTGGGTTGAAATAATTTCAAATGAAATAAATCTCCTGTTTCTTTGGAAGGCCAACTTTGGAAAGGAAGAATGGGTGGGTGGGGGCAGAAAGCCCAACTGCAACAGCCCTCAACATCCTTCTGTCTCTTGGGAGGGAGTCGGGGGCACCCCCAGCCCCTTGGCACACCTGAGGGCAGGTGACAACAGGGCCTGTAGCGCTCCCTGACTGTGGAGCGTTCCCGAGCACCTGCAAGGAAGCAATATTCAGTTGAAAGGGGAATCCAGGTTGGCCTCCTCTTCCCTTTGACACCGGACGGGCTGACGGACTGTCTGGTGTCCCAGTGGAGGGAGGTGGCCGGGTTCACACCGCACAGCAACTGACCCTGCAGATCGGCTACGCCGTGTGGGTTATTTTCGGAACAACCCATTGTCCCCACCTGGTATCCCAGGATCCTGTATGGCAGAATCTGCCCGGTCTGCTCATCCCAACCGCTTTTCATCCCCCCAGCTTTTTTTAATTTAACATTTTTGGGGTCTTAGAATTTGCACAAAGGTGTTCGTAATTTATTTTTTGTGGGGGGAGGTCAGTTTTTTTGCAGTTACACAAGTATACACTTACAGCTGTCAATACATTCACACACACTGTAGCCTTGTATGTTTCAGCTGTCAAAGGGAAGGAAGTGAACTAGGAAATTGACAAGACAAGACCGCAGGTAGGTGAATTTGTTGGCCCTTCGCAGTGACAGGATAGGGAAAGGCGACCAGATCCACCATTTAGTGAAGTGATCCCCGGGGGTTTAGGTGTTGCGCTGACACGTGTGGGTGCTTTGCTTCCATTCCATGCCCCCCACCCACCCCATAAATCTTTTTATTTTAAGAGAAACTAGGGCTCCCCCCCACTTTTCAGGGATCCCGTTCACGGTGACCGCAGTGAATGCTGCTCACTCCCAGGTAACGGTGTGCAGGGTTGCGTCCTGGGAACGGACGATTCGGCAGTCCTACGCACTTACCTGGGAGCCAGTACCATTGCACCCAGTGGGGCTTGTTTCTAAGTAGACAGGAATAAGAACATCGAAAGAGCTGTGCTGGCTCAGGCCATGGATTCATGCAGTCCAGCGTTCTGTTCACACATGAGTGCAGTCGCACTGCGAAGGGCGCCATTACTTCCTTTAACTCAATATACCCAAAAGGAACCACAATGTTAAGAAATTAAGATGTTTGTGTTGCTCCTTCTGGATCGCTCAGGAAACCAGCGAGAGCCACGACTCCTGTGGTGGATATATAACTAAAATAATATAAAGTTCTATGGAGGAGGAAGAGAAGCGTGGCCAAACTCCGAGCATGGGCCGTAGCGCGGCTGCTCAGGCCTGGCCAGAGGAAACGCATGACCCAAAAAGCAAGATGCAAACGGGCCGGTGCGCAGCTGCACCTTGAGGAATAAATTGCCACTGGCTTGTCTCGTGCCGACCGACCGTCTGCTAGCACAGTATCGTGAGTTTCTTTATACACACACGGGTGGCTGCTGTGGTTTTCCAGGCACCCACGGGTGCATGGGAAAACCAGACATGAGACCGAGCGGGAGTTATTGGACCCCCACCTCCCACCCATCCCACACACACCTTCCCACAGGATTTACCTGAGGCCTCCGCACCGGTCCCGCACGGATACAGGATTCTCTATCCTGTTGCTTAGCAACACAAAGTTCTTCTCTTGCCTCCTGTTGCTTAGCAACACGGTTCTTCCTCGGAATTGTGCCATGCATCACCTGGAGTGTTTTATAGGCTGAGGTATTGCAATAGAAATGCCTTCCGCTCACCCCAGGGCAGATTGCAGCCGCCTGTGTGCCTGCCTGGGCAGCGTCTTGTGCACGTGCTACTGGTGGTGGAGGTGGTGGTGAGATAAACAGTCCTTGGCCTTGGGTCTAGCCATGGACCAGGCCGCCCTTCCATAGAGGAACGCCCCCTGCAAAAGCACAGACATGGCCGCCCGTGGCTCTCAACACGGCTTCCCCACCCAGCCTGGGCCGTTAAACCCAAGTTCTCCTGCATGCAAAACGCAGGGCCCCTTGCCCCCGCCTGCCTTTTAGCACCAGAGGCCTTGAGGCAGGCAGATCCTCCCTTCCTCCTCCCCTGCCCGACTACAGCTCCCAGAAGGCCCTGCTCTGAGCCGCAGGAGAGACTGACCCCCGTGAGAGTCCTTGCAAAAATTGGGCTGCCATGGAGGCCAGCTGGCCAGGTGAGTGTCCGCTTTGCATGCCGGGGCTGCTGCTGCTGCCGCCCTTCTGGGCCAGGCCAAGGTGGGTCAGCGCCCCCAGTGCCCTGCTCCCAACGGTGGGCAGCCGAGAAGGCCCCACGTGCACCAAGGCAGAAGAAGGGCGACTGCTGCGGCGTTCTTCTTGGCCGGCACTGTTGGGCTTCCACGGCTAGACGGGAGGCCCCATTTGGACGCTGACGGTGAATGTAGAGCAATTAAGAATTACCCTATTTCTTTGATTCTAAGACACACTCCCCCCCCCCATATAAGCAGCTCTAAAATGGGGTGCGTCTTAGAATCGCAGGTGTGTCTCGGGGTTGTTGTTTTTCTGTTGGTGGTACTGAACATAGTGTGCGTCTTACAATCGAAGAAATACGGTAACCACAAATTAGCCGAAGGGCCAATTTCAATCAAAGCTGTTTGAACCACTGGTTCAAATCGTACATCTCCAAGATTTAAATTGTACATTTTAATCATGGTGTAAATTTGCATTTCTGTCAGGTTTGCCACTTGACTGTTCTTCATGCATTTCTTAAAGCAGTGGCAAAGATCTGATCACTAAAACATGTCCAGTTGTCTCTCGGTACAGCACCAAGGAGGGTGTCCATTCCTAGCTGGGGCGGGGTCCCGGTCTCTTTCAGACGCCACGGCGGTTTCTCTGCGTGAAAAGTCTGTGACGATGGGGCATAAATGGCGGCCACCAACTTGGATGGCTTTGAAAAGGGGATTGGACCATTTCCTGGAGGAGGAGGAGGAGGAGATGTCAGTAACTGAGCCTGTGTGTGTCTGGATGTGTGTGTGAAAGAGAGAGAACCCGTCATCCGTTTCCCTGAGAAGCACCCGGTTTAGCATGTCTGTGGTGAGGTTTAATTATAATTCCATTGTTGTTATTTTTCCAAACAAGGTTAGAATTGTACGGATCTCCCCCCGCCTCCCTCCTGCAAAAACACCCCGATTTAAATGAGTAAAATCTGGTTTTATGTTTTTGTTTTAAGGTTTTTTTTATCCACCTCTTCTTGCCTTCATGCTCGAGGGCTACTCGGAGGCCTTCAGTGGGAGAAAAAGAACAGGTGGCGCCTTGCTCTGACTTTGCCCTGTTTTCCTTTCTCTTCTCAGAGGGCTCCGCAAAGTCCAAGAGGCAGACAAGACGTGCCGGGTGTTGGAAATTCCTCAGCTTGGTGCTCTTGCAGGTTTTGATAAGCATGATGGTCGTCGTCTACATCCGAAACTGCGTGAAAGCAGATCCGTCGGCCTCGGAGCCCTCCCCGCTCCTGGAGCAGCCCAGGAAAGGGTCCTGTGCCCCCGCCAGGAGGCCCCCCGAGATCACGATCCTCCTCTGGACCTGGCCGTTCAAGAAGTCCTCCCCGCTTCCGAAATGCGGCAGGGTCCTGGGCTTCCCGGACTGCCGCTTCACGCTCAACCGCAGCTGGTACCCGAGGGCCGACGTGGTGATCATCCACCACAGGGACGTCTACCACAGCCCCATGCTGCTCCCGAAGGGACCACGGCCCCCCTCCCAGCGCTGGGTCTGGCTCAACCTGGAGTCGCCCTACAACTCCTACAACCTCCATTTCATGGACAACCTCTTCAACCTCACCATGACGTACCGGAGGGACTCGGATATCTTCAGCCCGTACGGCTGGCTGGAAGTCCTCCAGAAACCTCGACAGGTCATCGTCCCGCCCAAGTCCAAGCTGGTGGCCTGGGTCATCAGCAACTGGAAGCCGAACCTCCGCCGGACGAAGTATTACCAGGTGCTGAGGCAGCACGTCCACGTGGACGTGTACGGCCACGGCCACATGCCTCTGCCGAAGGAGCAGCACTACGCCACGCTGTCCCAGTACAAGTTCTACCTGGCTTTTGAGAACTCCATCCACGAGGACTACATCACGGAGAAGCTCTGGAAGAACGCCTTGGCCGCCGAGACCGTGCCAGTGGTCCTGGGGCCGCCGCGCAGCAACTACGAGCGCTACCTGCCCCCGGACGCGTTCATCCACGTCGACGACTTCCCCACGCCGCAGCAGCTGGCCGATTTCCTGCACCGGCTGGACAGGGACCCAATCCAGTACCAGCGCTATTTCCAGTGGCGCTCACAGCTGAAGCCTTTCGCCTTCTTAAGTTGGCACATTCACTACTGCAAAGCATGCTGGGCCTTACAAAGCAGGCCCACACAGTACCAGACCGTGAGGAAGCTCAGCATGTGGTTCAGGTGAGGCGGCCGCCCGCTGGGCGAGGCAGCAGGCACCAGCATCCTTCGGCTGGCGGGCTTCTCCTGTAGCTGTGGGCTGCCGTGGTCAAGACGAGCGCTTCGCCAGCCGCCCTGGGCAGCTCGCGTGGCAAGTTGGGTCCCTCCTCTACGGGCGCCATCCCTTGTGGGGGGAAAGTCCCCCAACTCCCCGCATTTGTAGGGTTTGACGGACTCCTTTTCTGTCTACAGAAGATGCACCACAATGCGCCTCTAAGTTAATTTGGCCTCTTTGACGTTTCAGGTGTTGTCAGTCTTTTTGTAGGCAAGTAACAATTTTTGTCATGATTTTTATTGAGAGTGAGCGTTAATACACTTTGTTGTAAAGAAGCCGGCTAGAGATCATTACAGAAAGAAAGAGAGGAATAAACCGCCCGCGGCGCGCACCCTTGGCGGCCGCCCCAGAAGATGCGAACTCTGGGGTGAGCGTGAGGCTCAGTGTGTGGGTGTGAGCGGTCTTGCTCTGAAACAAAAGTGTTTTCGGTCCCAAGATGAGTGGTGGTGGTGGTGGTGGTGTTCCGAGATCTTATACAGAGCCAGCCAGCGTGTAGAATCAGAGAGCCGAAAGAGGCTCACCAGAGGTCATGTAGTCCACCCCCTGTTTAACGCAGGCTCTACACCACAGGTTGCAGCTACCGCTTGCCTCACTGGTGGCTCTCCAGCCTCTGTTGAAATCCCTCCAGTGAGAGGGAGACACCCCACCCACCCCAGCCAGGAAATCTGTTCCACTGCCCAACAGCCTCTCACTGTGAGGAGGCGGTCTCCTCACGTTTAGTGAAAATCCGCTTCCTGCTGGTTCTAGTCCTGCCTTCTTGAGCAACATGTATCGGTTAAAGGGTTAGGATTGGGGAGACCCAGTTTCAGACACACACACACACACACACACACTTCACTCAGCCATCAATCTCAATCTCTCTCTCTCTCTCTCTCTCTCTCTCTCTCTCTCTCTCGGCCTAGCCTACCTTACAAGGTTGTTGTGCAGAAAAAACAGAGTGAGAATCAAGTGGGGCTTCATGGAGGAAATATGGGATTTAACTGTGGGTCCTTTAAAGACAGATTCCACCCCCCATCCCAACCCACCCGCCCCTGAGATCCTTAGCTTGAGATGCTGGGATTTCAGTCTGGAGCGTTGTGCACACAAAGCCAGAGTTGTGCTGAGAAAACAAAACCCGCTTTTTGCTGTTCACACCTGAGAACGGTGTTTTTTTGGGGTGGGTGGGTCTGGGGCGTAAGGTGACCATAATAATCCAGAAAGTCTTGGGCCATTAAGGGTGGTTGATGTGACAAGGCAGTTGATGGGTTGGGACAGGTGTGAGCTAAAACTCCCAACGGAGCCCCCCAAAGCCTTTCATCTGCTCTGCATGTTTTCCCACCTAAAGGACTGGACAATAAAGTGTGTGTGTGAATGAGGGAGGCAGAGAGAGATTTCCCCTTCCTGTGAAGTCCCGTAAAATACTGATGCCCCCCATGGTCCACAGTGGCAGCAAAGCGTGGTCTGCAGGCCACCCGCTTTGCCCATGCTGAGCACGGAGGGCCAAAATTCCCGGCCAGCGGCCAGTTCCGCAGCAGAGTTTGGGGCTGGCGGGGGGGGGGGCAGCTGGAATTTCTGCCTCCCGGCGGCCGGCACCGACTCACTGCCTGTGCCGTCTTCCTCATGGCGGACCCCCTGCCTGCCTGCCTGCTCGCTCTCTCGCTCAGACAGGGTGGGCTGGGATCCCAGCAGCTCACGGTGTCCCGCAGTGCTTGGGCACATCCCGGAGCTGCAGGTCCTCCCGGGGCGACCAGGGCCGGGCGTAGCTCCAGCGCTGCAGCAGGATGCGGTTGAGGGTGTGCTCGAAGTTGACGTGGCGCCGGGCCATCAGGACGTATTCGCGCCGCTCGGCCAGCATGGGGCAATCGCAGGTGTTGGAGACCCAGACGTACTCGCGGTGGATGATGGGGAAGCGGTTGTGGTACGTGTGCTTCACCTGCACGTCGTAGCGCGTCTCCTGGCCGACGTAGCGCTTGGAGAGGATCCGGGCGCGGAAAACTGTGGGAGGAGGAGGAGGAGGAGGAAGATGGCACTAGGAGCAGCCAAGGCAGCCCTGCGGCGGGCGCCAAGAAGTTCGGAAGGTCCCTTAGCCCCCATTGCTGCTTCAAACTTCTCCGCCAGTTTTCCTTTATAGAACCCTTCAGCCTTTGAAGGGAGGGCTGCGTTTCTGTTGCCTCTGCCCGCCCAACAGCCCTGTGAGGTTGGCCACCGTTTGCCTTTTCATCCCCACCGTTCCCTGCAATGAATTCAATGTCAGGCTCACGGCAAGCCTTCTCCACAGCGATGCTGGCTGTGGGGTTGTGCGAGTTGCAATCCTAACACGTCTGGAGAGGGGAGCAGGTGCCTGAGTAGGAATTTAAACCTGGGACCTTTGGCCTGGAAAGCACGAGCTCTGCCCACTGAGCAACACTCCCTGCCTGCCACCGTTTGAGAAAATCACACCTCCCAAACTTTCCTTTCTATTAGGGTGACCCTGTGGAAAGGAGGACAGGGCTCCTGTATCTTTAACAGTTGTGTAGAAAAGGGAATTTCAGCAGGTGTCATTTGTACGCATGCAGCACCTGGTGAAATTCACAACAATTAAAGCTGCAGGAGCCCTGTCCTCTTTTGTTTCTGGTCCCAAGGGCAGGGCTCCTGCAGCTTTAACTGTTGTGACAAAGAGGGGATTTCACCACATTCTGGGTATATACAAACGACACCTGCTGAAATTCCCTTTTCTATGCAACTGTGAAAGATACAGGAGCCCGGTCCTCCTTTTCATAGGGTCACCCTACTTTCTATGCAGCTGCCAACTCTAAAGCCAAAATTCGTGATGGGGGAAACGGATTCCACAAAGGGCCTTGGTTTGCGGGGTCTTTCTCCCACCACCCCAGGGGGAGGAAGGGGAGGAGGTCCGTACCAAAGTCGCTGCTGCAGTAATGGCGGATGCGCTGCGATTTCCCCCTCGGCGTGTCACACTGCCTACACCTTCCTGCAGGACAAGGAGGACAAAGCCTTTCAGGGGAATGCGGGCTGAAGGGAGCGTGGAGAGAGACGCACCATTCCAAATTGGCTGCGGGCACGCACACACACACACACACACACACACACACACACACACTCTCTCTCTCCCTGCAACATCCCCCCTCCCCCGCTCTCCACCCCCGCAACCTTCATCCACATCCCTCGGTTCCTCCTCCTGGCCAGGAGACGTAGAGGTCTGTGAGCTTCCAGAGCGCCAGCAGAGCAGCCTCCCTGGAGCTGGCCAAGCCCAGCGGCCACACGGACGGGGAGCGTTCCACCAGCAGGACATGCATGCCACTGGACACCCTCCCACGTCCATTGAACCAGCAAGTGGTCGACAGAGGCGTTGCAGCAGCGAATTCCACAGCCGAACTCTGTGTGGCATGAAGAAGTCACATTCCTTCCCTCTGCTGTGACGATTATTATTATTATTATTATTATTATTATTATATTTATTTGTATCCCACCTTTTGCCCAATGCTGGGCCTCAAGGCAGCCTTACAAAGTTTAAAACATACATTGGGGGGACGGACCCATAAACGTTTAAAATACACAACAAAATTATAAGTCATTAACATAGATGGAGGGCCAGATTATTCTCCAAAGACCTGCTGGAACAGAAAAGTTTTAGCCTGCTTCCGAAAGCCCACCAAGGAGAGAGCCCGCCTAGCGTCCCCAGGAAGAGAGTTCCAGAGCACCAGAGCAGCCACCGAGAAGGGCCTCTCCCACGTTCCCACAAGCGTGCCTGTGAAGATGGTGGGACTGAAAGAAGGGCCTCTCCAGAAGATCTCAAAGTACGGGCAGGTTCGAGCCATAGAGGGCTTTATAGGTCATAACCAGCACTTTGAATTGTGCCCGGAAACAGACGGGAAGCCAGAGGAGCTGTTTTAACAGGGGAGTTGTTGTCTGCTCCCTGTAACCAGCCCCGGTCAACAATCTGGCTGCAGCTCTTTGAACCAGCTGGAGTTTCCGAACACTCTTCAAAGGCAGCCCCACGTGGAGTGCGTTACAGTCATCCAATCAGGATGTAACTAAGGCATGTGTCACCGTGGCCAGGTCCGACATCTCTAGGAACGGGCGCAGCTGGCGCACTAGCTTGAACTCTGCAAATGCACTCCCGGCCACCGCCGAAACCTGGGCATCCAGGCTCAGGGCTGAATCCAGAAGTACACCGAAGCTGCGGACCTGTGTCTTCAGGGGGAGTGTAACCCCATCCAGCACAAGCTGAATCCCTATTCCCTGATCTGCCTTTCGACTGACCAGGAGCACCTCTGTCTTATCTGGATTAAGCTTCAATTTGTTTGCCCTCATCCAATCCATTACTGCCAACAAACACCGGTTTAGCACAGAAACCGCTTCCTTGGAATTGGGTGGAAAGGAGTAGAAGAGTAGCAGGGGCCGTTCCGGAGCCTGAACATCTGAACGTCCGTATTTGTACATGCAAAGTTCCTTCCTTCCAAGAGCAATCTGAGAAGTTTCCCTCCAAACTACTTGGGGGAAAGGAGGCGAAACAGAAAGAGATGGAAAGAGAACATTTGGGGGAAATGGTGCCCCCCCACCTCAGCCCCACCCCACCAGAATCAGGGCAACTACCCCCCACCCCCACCCCTGGCAGAAGACCTCGGAGCTACCTGGCTGGGTGTCCGTCCTTGCTGGCTCTGGCGTCGCCTCCCCTCGTGGTGTTTTCTTGGTGGTGCCCCGGGCATTCTGGAAGTGGGGCGTGGCTGCCGTGGCGGGTGGGAGCGTGGGGGCCTCCCCTGGGGCCCCTCCCTCGGCCTCCCTGGTCTGGGGCTGGCGGAGAGCGCTGGCGTCGCTCTGGACGTGATGGGACTGGTGCTTTGGGAGCCAGAACTGGTACTCAATGCCCGGGTTGTGCTCCTGGAAGAGGACCTGACCCAGAAAGGGGGTGGGGGTGAGAACCAATCGTATTGTGCGCCCAAGGCAAAGAAGCCCCCGAATCATCCTCTCTGCCTGCAGCCACCCCACACACCCCAGCCTCCCGCCCCGGTAGCGCCCTGGACTCTGCTTTGCCCGTCGGTCTAAAGAACATAAGAAGGACCCTTCTGGATGAGGCCAAAGGTCCGCAAGGCGTGAACCCCTGCGGCTTTGCTGCCCTGCCAGGCAACCGCTGCTCAGCGGTGGACGACCCCGAACGTCCGCCCGCTGGGCTATGGTGGCTCCCGGCCGTGGACAGGCTCCCCTCCTCCGCCTCTGACTTCTTCGAGGGGTTCTCAGCCCGACTCACCATGACCCACACGTCCTCCTGGGTGGGCCCCACCGCCTCAAGGCTCTCCTGCGCGTCGCCCGTGCGAGCGTAATGCACCGTGGTGCCTGCCACGGCGTACGCGCCTGGCCAGTCGATGGACCATTCCCCGTTGATGACGTAGCGCTGGTTGGCGTTCATCAAAGCTGGGCCAGGGCAGGGAGGAGGGGGGAGAGAAAGCGGGCGGCGTGAGGCCTCTTGGGTTTTAGTAGCGTTTGTGGTTTTATATTGTATTTCGGGGTTCAATGAGCCGCATTGTGGGGCAGCTACTGTAAATAATGCCAAGAATAAATCAACGGGTAGAACCAGGCTGACTAACTGGGCGGGAATTCCAACAGGGCCCCAGATTTGGGCTAAGCGTGAGGCGTGACGGAGAGCCGTTCCGCAGCGGAAGGGAAGGAAGGGAGTCTTCCTTCGGGAGCCAGAACCGGTACTCAGTGCCCGGGATCCATCTCCGGGGTGGTGGTGGAGAGAACTGGGAGCCTTGGTGTCCCGGCGCAAGGACACAGGCCAGCACAGGCACGGGCAGGGGTGGAAGACGGAGCCCCGCGGCCGCCTCTGACCTACCGAGGTAGTTGCGGCTGTGGTCCGTCACCTTGATGTGCCTGGCTCCAGCCGGGATCCGGGTCACGTTCTTGTACCCGAAGAAACCTGCGGAGGGATCAGAAGGAGGCAGGTCACGTGCAGGGGGAGGGGAGGGGGCAGCGAAGGTGGGGAGACAGGCGAGGGGGCTGCTTCCATCAGAGGCACAGAGTGGGGCACGTTGGAGTGAAAGGGGTGGGGGCAAAGGGAACAGCATGGGGGGGGCTGGAGAGCGCTCACAGCAGGACTCACGACTCCGGGCAAAAGGGCTTTCCGAGGCTTCACAAGTAAAATATCCAGAGACAGCTCCCCAAACGGCACCTCGCAATGCTTCCAAAACTCCCCTTGGGAATTTCTCCCCGGATTTCGGGAGCTCCAAATTTGCTGCTCTTTCCAAAGCAGAACTGATGCATTAAAAATCCGACAGTGCGGCATTTTTTAATTTCCAAAGGTTGCACGGGACACGGCCTGCAGCTCCTGGTCCCAGAAGCCACGTGTGTCTGTGGCAGCAAAAACAGCCAGGGGCCTGGTGGCTCTTCACAGGCGAGGGGACGTATTCTGGCCCAAGCTTTGGCGGCCCTTTCCCCACTTCATCCGGTGCGCGGAGAGATTTGAGGCTCACGAAAGCTTTCGGCAGAGTAACTGAGAGTCTTCATGGGGCCGGAAGGCTCCTGGGTTGTTTTTGCAACGGCACAGCAGCACAGCTGCCCCTTGGGGGATCATCTGCCTTTACTGACTCAGGCGGTGGAACGAAACAATGCACAAAATGAAACCGATCTCGATTCGTTCCCCGGAAGTTTTTTTTTAACCCCTCCTCCCACCGAACCGGATCACATGCAAGTGTGTCCGTGTGTCCCAAGCAAGGCCAGCTCTAAGCGGAGAAGGTGTCGGAGGAGTTCCGGGGTAGGGAGGCAAGGGGCAGAGGGAGGGGGGGGTCGGGGAGGGAAAGAACACGCTACCGGGTGGGGGGGGGGAGGAGAGCAACAAAGCCAAAAGCCAAAGCATTCACCCACGGGGAACGTCAGGGCATTCAATCACCAGAGGTGGGGAACGCCGCCCGGAACACCCGCTGCACGAAGATGCACGACTCGTTCCTGCCGTGGCAAACGCCGCAGGCATCAGCTTGAGCTTCCGAGCCCAGGATCCCATCGCAACCTGCTCTCTGGGAAAGACGGCAAGGAGGAGGAGGAGGAGGAGGAGGAGGCATCAGACATGTCCAGTCGGGCTCGGGGTGGGGGCGTCACGGCCAAAGCTTCGGCCACGTTTTAATCTTTAGAGCTATGCATGAACGGCAGAACTGTAGCTTCCCAAAGGGATTCTTTGTCCTGCTAGAGACAGGTCCAATAGGCAGGGACCTTTCGGTGATGGCCCCGAATCTGAGAAATGCCCTCCCCGGAGAGACCTGTCAGGCCCCTTCCCTAAGCATTCGCGACTTATTTAAACAGGCTTTTCACCTCTCACAATTTGCTCCGTTTCAAATACTTCAACAAGTCCTTCCACTGTGTGGCCATCATTTAGGAATGTGCATGTTTCAAATGGTGCCTCCTTTACCTTTTCTTTGTTGTAACTATTTTAATGATTGGTGGGTGTCCATGTACTTCACATGCTTTACATATCAATTGTATTTTCAAAATTCAGGCAGAATTGCTTAAACAAATCAATTTTGACAAATGAAGCTATATTCCCCCTCCCTCAAATTGGAACAGGTCTTATTTAATTCCAGTTGTGAAACTCCCCACCACCACCACCACCACCACCACCACCACATTCTTCTCCTTGTTACATCCCTGGGAGCACAAGAATGCCTCCCCCACGTCCAGACGACGGCATGGGGGGGGGGGGTTCGACCCCTGGCAGGATCTCCAGGGAGGGCTGGGAAAGAACCCTGCCTGCATCCCTGGAGAGCTTATGCTGCCGGTCAGCGTCCACAGCAGTAGGCAGGATGGAACCCGGTTCTGAGTCAGGATGAAGCTGACCGCTGCAAACCCTCCAGATCTGCCTTCCACGGCCCCAGAGGAACAGCCCCCCCACCCCGCCGCCGCCACCGGGAGCCAAGGAATGTGCACACGAAGGACTCACAGACGCCCTGAGAAAACTACATTTCCCAGAGCCCCTGGCACTTGGGGATGGTGGCTTTTGTGTTCAAGATGCCAAGGCGGGAAGGACAGGCTAAAGAAGAATTTGGGGGTAGTGGAAATGAGCTCACTTCCCAATGGAGGGGAGCATTATGGGATGCATGTATCCATACTTCCAATCAGGCCGCATCAAACTTCGCCAGTATCACTAGCGTGAGTGTGTATCTTACAGACTTCTCAACGCCTTCAGGAAACGGCAATTCCCAAAACGCTTTGGGAGGAGCCACACCAGGGAAGACCGCAAACCCACTAATAGCATTATGAGTTTGGATAGGGAAGGTATAAACATTACGTTGGCCAGCGGCTGCACGCCTCCTTTAAAAGGGTCCCCTCCTGCACCGGCAGCATTTTGACCACCAGCAACCGATTCCTCCAGCTGCAGAAAAGGTCGCTCCACCCGCATGAAGGGCGGTTCGTTTATCTTTGCTCTCTCCGCCCCGCAGCTCCAACGCATCACAAAATGCCTTCTGTCCTCCTTCCATAGTTGAAATGGAGCGGGGTGCATTTTGCCCACCCATTTCCACACCCCAAAGTGTGACATGACTCACCAAACACTGGCCGCTGATGCAAAGGTCTCTAGACTCTGGGCTGCAACGGGTCCCGTCCAAAACCCTTCCAAAGGTGTAGTAGAAATTGTGTCCCACCGCGAGGCAGTTTAGGTCACAGATGTTTGGAGCTGGCAAACAGGGAGGCAAACGGGGTCAGATCGGGGGGAGGTAGGTAGGGGACACACACAAAAGATCCCAGGCGACGCTGGAGATGGACGGGAGAGACGTTGTCATGGGTTAGTGGCTATCACTCTCTGCCTAAAGATATTTAGGTCCTGCGTTTCATCTGTTGGGAATCTTGCAACCTCTCACATCTTCCAGTTACTGGAAGTGGGGGGGCAGCAGCATTACAGCTAGATCAGTGGTTCCCAAACTTTTTCAGGTAACCGCCCCCTTGGTTCCACAAACTCATGCCCAGTGCCCCCTAACCTACACTATAAAAATCATTACTCCGAATAGCGGTTTTCAACAACCCACTAAGGAAGATAACAACAATAAAATTCAAAACAGTAACAATTAATTGAATATTTATTCAAAATCTGAAGCACCCTCTGCAGGCTTGCCCAGGGAGGGAGGGAAAAGAGAGCGAACGCCTCTGTTTTGCAGCCAGCATGGCGGGGCACACCAAGCAGGGTCTGTCTCTTCATTAGCATTTTGTTGCTTTTGAAACATTTCAATTCACCATTAAAAGGGCTCTTCTTAAACGGCATTAATACATATGTGGCTTCTTCCCCGATATGGCTTGGGACCAAACTACCTTCTCCCATAAAAGTGTCCCTGGGTTTTAAGACCTTGTGGAGAGGCGCTTCTCGGAAAAGACCACCTCAAGCGCCCCCCTGACGCCCCTTTGCCTCTTAGCGTCCCCCTATGCAATCCCACCGCCCCCAAGGGGGGCAGTACCACCCACTTTGGGAACCACTGAGCTAGATAGTTCACGAGAATTTTGATCACAGCGAGCCTTAGGATCGCTATAGAACTAAATACGTTTCAGGTTTCTTTGTTTTCTTCCCCTTCTGCCGTTTTAGTAGATTTAAAATGTGTTTAATAATTAATCTCAGTCAGGTGTGCAGGTGGCCCCTCCCCCTTCCCCAGATGGCCCCGCCCCCTTCCCGCAGCCACCAATCACCGGGTGCAGTTTTCCCCGTTCTAAAAACTCAAAATGCTTTCCGAAGGTTCAGCTACTGGCATTAAGGCGTTGAAGCTGGTGCTTTTGCCTTGGGCCCTGCTCAGCACCAGGATGTGACCCATGGAAGCTTCTCCGAGGCAGAATCCGGCCCTTGGCATGGAAGGAGTTCTGTGGACCTCATCTAAGCGACTGAAGCTTTGATACCAGGCAAGCGGGGCTGAACTTACCTCCGTGGAACGGGACCCACTCGTACGGGGTCTGGCCCCCCAAGATGGGCTTGCCGTTGTAGAGGGAGCACTGGATCGCCCAGAAGGGAACGGAGCCAACGGGGCACTCCTGCTACGGGGAGGGAGAAAGGCTAGCGCAGGCCGGCAAAGGCTGTAGACGTCAAGGAAAAGGCAGACCCCGAGAGCCAGCCGGGACTGAGCGCTAACTGGATTTGGCCCCTTGCACCACCCACAAGGGTGAGCTGAGGGAGGGGGGAAACCCACCCACCCACCGGGAGCCTCCTTCCTGGCCCCACGCCTGCCCCCTGCCTACTGGCGACTGCTATGATGCACAGATGCCTCCCCTCCCTATTGGTGGTTGCTAGGCGACACCAGGGGCAGCACTCTCCCCTCAAAGCATCTCTGGACATTGCACCAAGCTAGGACCCCCCCCCCCAATGGGCCCCTTCCCTTCTCACCACCACGGCCACCCGCTGCCCTGGCTCCCTCTGGGTTGCTTGGCAGACAGAGCGCCAGGAGACTGCGGTGTCTCCTGCCCCTCCTCCTCACCACCGCCGTTGTCTGGGCCAGGGCGAGAGGCAGCAGGTGAACAGGCCCAGGGTGGCAGTGAAGAAGAGGAGCAGGTCCAGGGTTATCGTCCCCCAACTCTGGCCATGCAGAGAGACCCACGTGGCCGGCCCAACGCCCGCGCCCTTTGGTGATGCGCTCGGTTGCAGGCAAATACTCACGTCCCGCTCACACACACGATATTGCCTGGGCGTCCCTCGACAGAGCTCCTCCTCGGGGAACCTGCACCCAAAGAGGAAAAAGGGAGAAGCGGCTGAATTTCCCAGGGGTGGCCAAAGCACGCGCCCTCTTCCCCGTGGATGGTCCCACCGAGCCATGGTTGACGGTTCTGGCCCTTCAGGGTCAGGGTGGGTAATAGATTCCCATGTAAGGAAAACAACAACTGCGATCTGGGGGAAAGGGCCGGGTTATCCTTCCCCGACTCTGGCCACGCAGAGAGACCCCCGTGACTGGCCCAACGCCTGCGACCCTCCCTGTGCCTGGGTTCAGTGGGGCTCACGCCCAGGTAAGTGTGAGCGGGATCGAAGCCTTAGGTGGCAATCCTGCAGCCACTTCTCTAGGGGTAAGCCCCACTGAACTCAGGGGGACTTGCTTCTGAGTAGACAGGCACAGGATTCCTCTGCAAGTTAACCAATCTGTTCATCCTTGCGCGAGCCACGCAACGGACAGGGACGGACACGCGTCCCCACGCTGCCGCCACTGCCTGCTCACCTGATGCATCTCCTGGTCCGGAAAGAGGCTCCGTCCCCACATGTACTGGAACAGGCGCTCCAGCTGCCCCAGTGGGTCCACGCCCCATGGCTCGGCTGGCGCCGGTGGCGAGGCTGGTGGATCCCTGGCGCCTCGCCATCTGCCCCCTACTTAAAGAAAGATGTCAAAGTCAGCACACGCCGGAGGGTCCCAGGTTTGTTTAAACTACCAAGCAGAACATCTTGGGAACAAACACCTCCCACAATTCTTTTACGGCTGGCCAGCAAAAGAGATCTAAGAAAGCCCCTTGGAATAAAAGGAAATGGTCTCCACGGCCCATGTAAAGGAGGCCAGGTGGCCGGACCCCTCTTGGGAGGCAGTTCCGCGTCCTGGGAGCCACAGCTGAGAAGGCCCTGCCTTTCCTGCCTGCCTGTCACAAGTCTGGCGTTGGGGGTGAAGGAAGACGTCCGACATGGAGCAGAGAGTCCAGGCAGGAGTCGATCTTAGAAGAGGGGTGGGGAGGGGTGGGGGCTGTTCTCGAGATATTCTGCTTCTGGACCACTGAGTTTGGCCCTTCCTTGTGCTCTGTACGTGATCTCATCACCGTCCTGGCGGAGAGGAGGCAATTTCTCCTGCAAAGCAGCCCAGAGACTTGTGTTGGTTTTGCATTTCCCATGATGTTGCGAAACCACCATGAGACAAGACCACTTTTGGCCTCTGGTGTGATGATGCTCCTTGAATAGAGTCTTCACACGGACGCGCGCGCACACTCACACGGGAAGCAGGAGAAAGAGGGAGGGAGGGAGGGAGAGAGAGGGTACCCGGCCGTCATCAGCCCTTCCCCCTTTATGGAGCCCTGTCTCCCCAACGGAGGAGGCAGCCCTGGTCCCAGGGCCCTTCCGCAGAAGAAGCACGATCCCCTTTCATCCCATCCCCAAAGCCATTTTCTGAGTCTCTGCCTCTGTTCTTGTTTTTTGTCCCTTCCACTGGGTCCTATTAAATTCTGGAGTCTCCTCCTAACATCTGCTTTATTATCTCTTGCCAGAAATTTGGAACAGAGTTTTATAACGGGTTTCCCTGTTGAGAGCCTGTTATGTGGACAGAGCCAAACCAGCACGCACATATGCAAACACACACACACACACACACCAAGGTACCTCCCCAAATTCTCAAACTACAGGAAAAATGGAAGTTGGAGATGGCAGATAAGCTGGGGGGGGGGGGGGAGGGCGGCTTTTACTGGTCCTGGCCAAACGGTCCAGATGCAGATTTGGGTGTGTGTGTGTTTGTGTACAAGATCATGCTCAGAGGTTGTGCCTGAGAAGAATCTATCTTTGTTTATGACAGAAAGGTCAAAAGAATTAAATATTTATCGCTGGACTAAGCAACAGCTCCCAAAAAGACAGAAGCATCCAATATGTGGAAGGGTGCCAGGAAGAAAAGGAGCAACCAAGGAAGGCGTGTCTGCCTGCCTGTGTGTGAGCGTGGCGAGAAGATGAGCAGAAGAGATGGAGAAGGCCCTTCGTCACACAGCGCAGGGTTCAACTGTGGAACTCCCTTCCACAAGATGCAGTGATGGCCACCAATTCAGATAGCTTTAAAAGAGGGTTGGATAAATCCCTGGAGAAGGCTATCCACGGCTACTAGCCCTGACGGCTATGTGCTACCTCCAATATCAGAGGCAGTAAGCCTCTGAGCACCAGTTGCTGGGGAACATGGGTGGGAGGGTGCTGCTGCACCATGACCTGCTTTGTGGGTCCCTGGTCGACAGCTGGTTGGCCCCTGTACGAACAGAGGACCCTCGGTCTGACCCAGCAGGCTGCTGCTTATGTCCTTACGAATGCTGCTGGGCCAACGTAAAGGAAGGGGGCCATGGCCTCATCTTGCAAAAGCTGCTTTTCATGAAAACAAGACCCCCAAATCCCTGTGGTGCCAGGTGTGCTTTAAACCTGCAACACAGGAGCCCTCAGGAGCCTTGAACTGTACAAGGCAGGGGACCCTGGACCCCTGAACACTTACGGCATTGCCCATGCTCTGTGCTGAGTGACCCAAGTCTGCCCTCTTGGTGCTGTGCTGGACCAGAACAGATCTGACTGCCAGCGTTCTTTGCAAGAGCCCCAGAAGGCGGCAGGTGCAAGGTGGTCCGTGAGAAACTGGCCATCCGTCAAGTCCCCAGCGGACCACTCTCTGCCCCTTGCCAGCTTGTGACGGCCACCCGCAAGCCAGGCAGAGGCAACGAGGTCCCCCCCAGGGAGCCCCCCCCCGTACAAAACAGCTCTGGCGGGGGGGGGGGAGCCGGAACGCAGGGGAAGGTGGGCCGTGGCCTTGTTCCAGTAGGACTCTGCCCGTGGTTTTGTGGGAAGTCACCGTGTTCACAGCAGGCTGGTTGGAGTGGTGGATCCCAGCCTTGCGGAGTGCAGGCGCCATTCCGACCAGACCCCCCTCCCCGGGAATCCCCTCGGGAGCTCAGCTGCAACCCTCACAGTAGCTGCAGGGGCAAGAGCATTGTCCCAGCAAGATGCAAACGACCCCGGAGGGCTCCAGAGGGAGAGAAACCTCCTTCCTCATCTGGATCTTGTCTCCCAAGGATTCCTCAGACGCAGCAGGTTACATTCTTTCCGAGGCGACGTGCTCAGCGGGGCCGGTTCAGCGTTCTCACTCTCCGAGGAAGCACTGGAGTCACCAGCGGAAAGAGCAGGAGACTCCAGGAGACTGGCAAGGCCCCGCAGAAGGGCAGAATCGAGACCCCCAAAGAAGCCCGGGCTGCGATCTGCCTGACCGCCTGCTCTGGGACAAGAGGAGTGGGGGTCCCTCATGACCCTTGAAAAGAGGGCCCAGGCTCAAGTCAGGCCCTGCAGTAGCTCCGGCAATTTGCCACTGAAGCGTGTCGCTACTTCAAATGGGCAACCGGAGCATCAAGGTAAGCTTTGCAAGAGGAGAGCTGCTAAATGAGTGGCTCTCAAAGCAGGCTGTGGAGCCCAGGGTAGAACAATCACTTCCGTGGCTTAGCCTAGAGCAGGAGTGAGGCGGCCAGATCCAACCCTCTGGATTCCCCCCCTCCCCATTTTAAAAGGTTAGAAGCTAAGAGATGCCGTGGGATGATGATGGTGATCATGATGATGATGTTGGGCCCAGCCCTTCTGCCTCCGGTCCCGCCCACCACTGGGAAGCCCCTCCGCTTCTCCAAAATGGAATCTCTCCTTCGGACTGAGAGAGGCTCCTCGGCCCGGCTTAGGGACTGGTTTGACGTACAGCCACCTTGGGAGGAAAACGAAGGTCCGTCCCTGGGGAGGCAGCCTGAAGGGTGCTGCTCGGATCCCCACGGAGGAGGTTCAGATGCAGCTAACAAGAACGGAAGAGCATCAGAAGAGCCCTGATGCTGAATCAGGCCCAGGGTCCATCCAGTCCGGGACTCAGTTGACACAGCGGGACACGGTTGAACCCACAAGCGGGACACGGGTGCCACAGCCCCCCACCCCCCGCAACTGGTGCACCCAGGCCTACTGCCTCTGATCCTGGAAGTTGCATTTAGCCATCAAGACCAGTAGCCAGGAATTGATCCCCCTTTTAAATCAACCAGTAAGTACTGAGAGCCCTCCTGTTGATTGGCAGAGAGGCCGGGCGCCCCATCACCACCTGCGCTGGAATGACATCACGCCACCCACGCAAAGGAGACCAGCCGCATGTCCTCATCAGCGGCTGGAGAGTAAGTCCATTGAGCTTCATGGGATTTACTTCTGAGTTAGCGTGCCCAGGCTTGTTGTGCATGAGTTGTTGGAGCCAAAGTGCTGGTTCAAAGCCAGGAGCTGAGCTCTGGAGTGGCTGTGAAGGAGCAAGTTCAATCCGCCAATTAGCCACCAGTGAGATCATTTCTGCAAGACGTTCCAGATTGTCGAGATAGAAGATACGTTGGGAGCCAAATTAACAGACCACAAGCAGAGCTGGGGAGGGACAGGGAGGGGGGGCTCACATGGGCTGTCATACATGTCAGCAGCGCGTACATGGCAGGGACTCCGATGTCCATGGGGTATGTGGGTGGGCTTGCCTCGTTGGGTTTTTAAATATGGAGATTGGAGTCCATTGCTGAACCTCGCAAATCTCTCCGTGATACCACAGCTAAGCCCTGTGACACATGAAATGATGATAACCTGGGCATGTACCAAGTGCTGTTCCCCTGCCCAGGAGGTAAAGTGCAGGATCTCCTGAACGGCAGAGATTAAGCCATGGCTAGTCGACTTCACATGCCTCGAACAGATAAAACCCTCCCAAAGCTGCCCAGAAATTAAGTGGAAATGCAGCACGTCCTGCAGGGCTTGGCTGCTCCTCCCAAAACTTGCTGGTTTGATGAACTCGGGGCTGAAATGTCGAATAAACACAGAGGGATAAAGAGGTCAGTGGCTGCTGAGCTGGGAGCTGAGCAACCGTTGGGTGACCTCCAGCACCATGCCAAGGGAACAGGGGCCGAGTCCGTGGGGCTGCCGGTTTGGTCCTCAGCTGGGGGGGGGCTCCCACCATCTCCCCCGTGGAGGGGCCGGCCAGCGTCAGAGCCTGCCCGAAGCCCCAACGAAAGCAACCCCCAGGGAGAAACCCCCTGGCCAGGGAAGGCCGGTGCGAGTCACGCGGGGCCTGTGATGCCGAGCAAACGCAGGCCCTGCCGCCTCCGGGAAACACTCTGCCCCCCCCCCCGTACCTCACAACAGGGGCCCAGACCTCCCTGCGGCTCCTACAGCCCTGGAATGTTTTCTGTTCCTCACAGCGGACCTTTGCCTCGGGTGTCTCCTGTGGAAGACGAGGGTGTTGACAGACGCCTGGCAGGGAAGTCTCTCTCTGGGCCCTTAGGACTTACCTGAGCAGCGCATGCAAAAGTCAGCCAGATGAGAAGCAGAACGCTCCAAGGAGAAGAGGGGTGCCTGTGGGGGGGTTGGGGAGAAATGAAATGTGCCATTGGAATTATGGTTCCCAAAATCCTGCAGCTAGAATCAGAAGTACTCTGACCCAGTCTCCTTCTAGCCTAAGACACACACACCCCCCATCACACACACACACACACACACATCCTTCACTGCCCCTTTCTCTCCAATCAAACTGGCAGGTCTGAGGGAAATCCCTTAAGAGTTTCATCAGGGAAATTTCACTGGTGAAATGGAAGAAGTTCCCCCGTAACCCTTTTGGTCTTGTAAGCTAGAAGCAGAATTCTCACAGGCAGCTCCCACTTCAGGGGTGGGTGGGTGGGGGCTGTTTGGGTGCATGGACAACGTGGACACGGACGTGGTCAGTGTTGTCCCCTCCCTTTTCCTGACCACACATGGTCACCACACACATTTTGAATCCAGTTCTTCTGGGCACCAGTTTAGCATCCTGTGTCCTGCCTGTGTGGTTGAAATCACTTTCTGGTCACCTTCACAACCTTGCAAACTTGATTTTTCTATTCAATTTCAAAGTCGAGTCGGTCAGTTTCGAAACCCAGGCTAGAAAGCCATGGAACCCTCAACCCTCCCAATATTTAAAGGGCCTCCTTTGATTCATACGTCCCAAATGCTGTTTTCCTCAAGGGGAGAAGGGGAGGCAGCAGTTAAAACTGACACACTGTGGATCTGTTTCACCGCCCAGCCCAGCCACCCCCCCAGCCCCCAAATACAGAATCGCACCATCTCAGAATGCCCCTATTCCAACATAGGGCAATGATATTTTTAAAAAAGAAATAAACCCCTTGAGCAGCAGTAAGAAGATGTCAGACTTAGAGTTAGCGCCTGCATTGTGTGGGTGGGGTGGTGGGGGTGGGGGTGGGGGTGGGGGTTGCGGAAGAATGAAGGGACAAGCAAACATGCCCCAGGTGATCCCGAAAATGCAGGATGGATGAAATGCAACTGGAAACCCGGCTCTCTCGAATCTCTCACGTACGTACGTATGTACGTACGTACGTGTGTGTGTGTCTGTCTGTCTATCCATCCATCCATCCATCCATCCATCCATCCATCCATCCATCCATCCATCTATCTATGGCTCCATGCACCTCTACAGCTGCATTCCTGCCTTTCTCGTGTGCACACCAAGTGGCAGCCATGGAACGTGCCCCCAGCTATAGAACTATGAACATCTCCACACAGCCCTCTGTTGCTGAGGGCTCTTGGAAGCAAACTGATCTCTCTGCAGGGCGAGCTCTGACGGCAGCGGCCCGCTCCATCCATGGCAAGGGACCCGGCGCATGTTCAGAATAGCTTGGCAGCGGCAGAAAGGCCTTCAGGAGCAGCTGTGTCCAGGCGCGCCTGCTATGGGCGATCGTGCCGCTCTGAAGGTGCCGGAACAAGTCACACGTTCCTTTGCTGAGTTCCCTTGCTGTCTTGAGGTGGGTGAACGGTTAAAAACAAAGCAACACGCAGGCACACAAAGAAAACACACACTACATAAAATTAAATTAAAAAGCTATCCAGAGCTGGCTTAATCCAGGCCACTGAATGCCAAGTCTGCAGCCTGAAATTAAAAGGGGCCTCTTGGGGAAAGATGTCCCACAGAAGCGGGACAGCCGCTGAAATGCCCCTCTAGGTCGCCTCTCTGCAGTCTGGAGTTTGGTGCACGGATGGTGCAGTCCCAAGGAAGGTGGGCTCTCAATAGCTGGAGAAAGGAGAGGAGGTAGCAAAGGGGAGCACGACGACAGGTCTCCCTCCCTCCCTCCCTCCCTCCCTCCAACTGCTCTCTTTTGCCATTTAGAACGAGACACCTTATTATCCTCTGGGAGGCTGCAGAGGCGAGGAAGGGAGGGGATTCCATGGAATTCACGTCTTCTGCTGAAATGCACATTTCAACGCCAGCCGGCTCTCATTTATAGCCGAAGGAGGCAAGATGCAGAGATGTTGTTGTTGTTGTTGTTGTTGTTGTTCGTAAGCAGCCCTTGCGGCGCTGTTTTGCTTTTTCTAAACGTGCTGACATGTCAATGCCTGCATGGAAGGCCAGCCGGAGTTCCTCTGCCCCTCCGAGAGAGGTGGGAGGGCAGCCCTTCTGGCATCCGCCGCCCACCGGCCCTCAGGGAAGACCCCAGGCCCTTGCCCGGACAGCTCCGGCTTTGTCGGCTGGCTGGCTAGGCCAGGATCCCAATTCTGCCGCTTGAGCCTGCCAGGCACACAGGGGGCAAAGAGCGCAGGTAGCGCAGCAGGCCAGGCACCAGACCCCACCCCGCTGTCAGTCCTCAGTTCGAGAGACGCACCCCTGTGGATACAGGGAGGAAGGCCTGTTGGGAGAGGGGCCGAGAGGCCACGCGATACAAGCCGTGTGAGGGTGGGCCGTCGCATTTCTGTGACCCTGCACAAGTGGACGGGGCCGCAGCTCCGTGCCAGAAGAGCCACTGCTGGGCCTGCAGAAGGCCCCGGGTTCGACCCCCAGAAGCCTCTCCAGGTAGAGCTAGGAAGCAGCAGCGGCTCTGAAACCCTGCAGAGCCGTTGCTGCTGCCAGTCAATGCCGGCAATACTGGGCTAGGGGGACAGTGGGTGGGCCGGGTGGGGGAGTCCCACAGCTTCCCGTGTTCCAGTTTACAAAATAAGTGTAAAACTTTATGGCACCCTTGGATTTTCTCCCGTTTCTCATCCACACACGTATTTGCTGACGTTACACATGCTCCTTTCTCCAAAAAGACACAGGAATAGCTCTTGCACATGTGTTTCATTGAATCATAGAGTAGTAGAGTTGGAAGGGGCCTATAAGGCCATCGAGTCCAACCCCCTGCTCAATGCAGTTTGTATAGGACTCACCAGGGTTCCTTCCTCCACCAGAGGTGTTAAATTGGACTTACTGTGTCAGGCGGCTTCTGTGCTTATTTTGAGGTTCGCATAAAAGTCACGGCCTTCGAATCTCATGCATTTCGTGGTCCGTATATCATCTTATGCACCATATATACATGTGTATGCCTTTGTGCATGTGCGTGGGGGTGGGTGATCTGTAGCCGACTAACACACAGACCCAGCTGACTGCAGACCTTCTGGGCTCCTTGGAGTCCCAAGCAGCAAACCCAGATCATGCGCAGAGAAAGGACTCTGCACATGCTCAAGGGAAGGACTCTCCCCTTACATTTATGTTCCCCAGTCGGTTCCCACACAAGGAGGGAGGGATCTTTCTGGCTGGGGTTGTGCCCCGAAGCATTTTGGCTCTGGCTGCAGCTGCCAAATTTATTCTGGCATTTTGATCTGTGGGCGGCAGAGGACAAAAGCAAGCAGAGATAAGATCCCACGTGCTCCTGCCCTGGAAAAATAAGATAAAAGCCAGAAGTGAAGCCCACGAGGGCCTGCGGGTCACTCTGCTCTTGTTTCAGCAGCCAGAAGTGCCATTAAAAGTGAGCTGGTGGGCAGGATGGGCTTCCCAGAGAGAGAGAGAGAGAGAGAGAGAGAGAGAGAGAGAGAAGAACGCGGCAGCATAACACTCCCGGGGATTTTTCCGTGCGCCGTGAGTCATCCGGAGCTGTAGAGTGTAAAGCTGGTGGAATTTTGTCTTTCATCGCTGAAAGTACCGCGTCTGTTTGGAGCAGCCCTCCTAAATTAATCATGATCAGGCGGGTCCACGGGCCCACTGGAATGTACACATGCACACGCACAGTTTTAGCATGCACAACACACACCTTCTCTGCAGTTGCTTGTAGAGCAGAGGGGGGCCTGCTTAGAATAATCACAAATCTCCTCTACAAATCAAGGTTCTAGTCCTGTGGGTGAATGAGATGCTGGCGTGCAGATTCACAGATGGTCAAGAACATCAGAAGAGCCCTGCTGGATCAGGCCAACAAGAGCCCAGTATCTGATTCGGCAGTGGCCAACCGGATCCCTCAAGAGGAAAGCCAAAAGCCGTGCACCAAGACAAGGAGCTCCCCTCGTGGTTCTTTGCCCCCAACACCTGGGATTCTGGAGCAGACTTCTCCTGAACATGGAGTTCCTACCAAGCTGGCTGAGTAACGTGATGCAGTATTCTTTAATCCTATGGGTTTAGAGAACTCTGTTGTAGTTGTGGAGGTGGGGGGGGGGGCTTCCCACCTGGCTTAACCCTTCCTTCCCCAGTGCCACAGTTCTAATCTGGACCCGGCTCTTTATTCATCATTGAAAAACAAAAACGCTGGGAGAGGAGCCAGCCTGGGACCTCTGAACGCCACACCTGCTTCGGCCCGCAGCGCCTGGCCATGGCCGTAGCTTGTGGAGGTGAGTTCCGTAAGCCAGTTCTGCACTGCACCACAAAGCCCTTTCTTGGTTCTGCCTTGAGGGATCTAAGACCTCCAACCGCTGGGCCTTTGGGGCTGGGGAGGACACCCGAGGCTGGAGAGGAACCATGGGCACCAAGGGAGATCCAGGTGTGAATCTCGCCAGCACTCGCTGAAGGCCTCCTGCCCCCAGGAAGAGCACTTGCCTTCACCACACTGGGCGGGCTCAGGAGCGGCTCGTTCCCCGGCTCTGTTCTGACCTGAGTTTGGAAGCCCCCAGGTGACCCCCAGGGAAGAGGGGAAGCCCTCTGCCGCTCCAGCGCTCCCATCTCCCAGCACGAGGAAGGGCAGACTAATTCACATAAAGAGTTCTGGTCAGGCACCCCGTAACTTTGGCGTGACACACGGGAAGGAGCTTAAATCAGGGGTGGGGAGCCTTAGGCCCAGGGCGCAAACCCGCCCCACCCGCCCTCCCAACCTAGACCTCCACTGGCTTACAGGGTTGCAAGGGGAGGCATTAATGAGCCCGTTGTAATTTGGGGGCTTGGTCCAAAAGGCAAAACGTGTCATCCAGTTTTGGCCCTTTCACAGGTGGGGGAAACTGAGGCTGAGGCAGAGCCCCTGCGGCTGAGCACAGGGCAGGATCGGAACCAGGTACAGGGAATGGGTGGCAGCTCCCTCTCCCATGCTCCCGCTGGGAGATCTGTTAGGTGGGGGGGCAGAGGAGAGGGGGGCGCTCCACCCATGGGTCAGGCTCAGAAAGCCAGCCGAGGGCTCAGGCGGGACTCCTTTGTGGCCAGCCCCGCGTGCCCGGCAGAGGTCAGAGGCCGGTGGGAACCAGACGCTCCCAAACAGGCTGCCAACTTCGAAAACATGCAGCTCTCTGGAGCTCACTGCCAGCCAAGCACAGCTGGCATCCTCCTGGGATAAACGGGGAAAGCGATGCCTTCCGCCCGCCCCCGCCCCCAACCATCCGTCCTTCCTCAGGACACCTCTACGTGCAGCAGTGGAGCACGTGCCGTGGGCTAGGGAGGGGTCCCTCCCTTCGGGATCTGGTGTGGCTTTGGCCAATTCGGGGTATCTCTGCCTCTCCGCCGGTCGCCCAGAGGGCCAGGAGGAATGTCACTGCCGGCAGGGTGTCCCCTTCCTGCACACCTGGAGACGCCAGACGGCGCTGAAGGGTGCAAGAGGTGTGCGTGTCTCAGACACGCCAGGGGGGCAGGCAGCACGGGGCGGGGAGGGAAAGTCGCTCAGGAAACATAAACAAGATTTAGGAGGCATGAAATATAAGTGAGCAAGAAAAAGACATTAGGGTCCCCCCCGCCCCGCCCCGCCCCGGTCTCCCATCTCAGCCCCAGGGCTCTGGAGGGGACAGCGAGGCTCAGCGCTGGGCCTCTGAGCATACGCAGATTGGCTTTCCCTCCCTAGTCTCCCTGGGTGGGGCATCCAGGCAGGCCCCATCCTGCCCAGCACCTTTGAGTCTGCACAGACCCTCCTTGGGTGCGGCAGAGTTCGTTACTGCGGAGGCCGCGCGTTCCCACACCCTGCCGCACCCGAGGGTGCTCGGCTCTTTCCGAGAGAAACAGGGGCAGCAGTCACGGGCCATGAGCCACAGAATGCTCACCCAGGTCACAAAGGGAGCCGCGTCTCCAGAGCCAGGAGGCTTTTCTCCAGAGAACGATCCGCCAGGATTTCACGGTGCCCTTTCCTCAACAGCACACAAACCACAGAGGCTGGATCTCATTTCATTGCCCTGGTCAAGGAAGTGGCACCTCCCACCCCCACCCGTGTCACCGTTGTGGCTCAAGGAGAGGAGCCACGGCAGCTCCGCGGAGCCTCCTTGTGCAGGAGCCGTCTACCTCCTCATACCGGTTGTGGGGCGGGGAAGAAGCGGAAGGGAGGCACGCTTCTCATCTGGCTGACCACCGTTGGGAACAGGGCGCTCGTCCGGCAGCCTCTGCGGCTCTCTGCTCATTCGTGGCCCGCCCCACCTCAAACGCGAAGTTGGGATTAGGATGTGCCAACCCTTGAGCCCTCTGGATGCTGCTCTGAAAAGGGAGCTTGGCCTAATGGTCAGAGCCGGTGTATGCGTGGGCTTGTGCGAGAAGGCTTCCACAGGCGGGGAGGGGGCAGCCGCCGGAGAGAGGGGCCCAGAGAGACCCGCAGCCCCCTGCCGCCCCCTCCCCGCCTGCCCTCAGCTGAACGCCTCCAGCCGCTGAGCCTCAGTTTCCCCGCATGAAGCCATGGAGCGCGTCGCCCCCGGGGCCCACTGCACACTACTCACCAGACGCCGCGGGCGCCCGACGCCGGCTGCTGCTGGCTCAGCCCGCTGCTGGCGCCCGGCGGGGCTCCCTGCCTCCATGGCCCAGCGTCCGGGGCCCCCCGGGGGGACGCGTCTCCCGCCATGCCGGGGCCCCTGTCCCCTGCTCCGGGGCGCGGCGCAGCCTGGCCCGCCTCAGCCGAGCGCAGCATCCGCACCGCGGCTCGCGCAGCCAGGCGCCCTCTGCGCACAGCGCCGCTGCATGCTGCTCGCCCGGCTGCCCTGGAGCTGGAGCTGGAGCCGCGGGGGTGGGGTGGGGTGGGGGGGCGTCCCGCGGGGGGCGGGCAGCCAGAGAGCGAGCGAGAGCGCGTCGGTGGTGCTGCGATCCGCCGCCGGGACGTGGCCGCGTTCCTGACACTGTTCCTTCCACCCCGCCGCAACTGGGGCTGCTGCGCAGAGTCATACGGAAAGGGCGGCTCCGGGGTTAACCCTTCACCGCCATCCCCCCGCGAGGGGTCGCTTCGCAGACGCCCTTCCTTCGGGGCTGAAAACAGTCCCGGGGGGGGGGGGGGGGCGAGAGCAGAGCAGGGAGAAGGGGGCGCCGGGCAAGCGAGGCTATAAATACATGCCCCTTTGGGGTGGGTGCGTGAGGGGTGGAGCACGAAGGTGCCTAGTCTGGCGGACGCCCGCACCCTCGTTCTGGACACTTTTTATTCTACAGAATGACAAAGCAAATGTACCTTCACCGCGATTCCCTCTCTTTGGTCTGCTGTTCTATATACACTTCCCTGGGAATAAGTCTAACTCAGTGGTTCCCAAACTTTTTCAGGTAACCGCCCCCTTGGTTCCACAAACTCATGCCCAGTGCCCCCTACCCTACACTATAAAAATCATTATTCAGAATAGCGGTTTTCAACGACCCACAAAGGAAAAAATAACAATAAAATTCAAAACAGTAACAATTAATTGAATATTTATTCAAAATCCGAAGCACCCTCTGCAGGCTTGCCCAGGGAGGGAGGGAAAAGAGAGTGAACGCCTCTGTTTTGCAGCCAGCGTGGCAGGGCACACCAAGCAGAGTATGTCTCTTCTTAGTGTTTTGGTGCTTTTGAAACATTTCAATTCACCGTTAAAAGGACTCTTCTTTAACGGCATTAATACATGTGTGGATTCTTCCCCTATATGACTTGGGACCAAACTACCTTCTCCCATAAAAATGTCCCTGGGTTTTAAGAACTTGTGGAGAGGCGCTTCTCGGAAAAGACCACCTCAAGTGCCCCCTTGCCACCCCTTTGCCTCTTAGCGTCCCCCTATGCAATCCCACCACCCCCAAGGGGGTGGTACCGCCCACTTTGGGAACCACTGGTCTAACTGAACACAACAGGACCAACTTCTGAGTAAACCTGCTTGGAGTTGTGTCATATATATCTATATCTAGCTAGACTGTGAAGATAGATTTGCAAGGTCTGAGCTGCGATATCAAACTAGTAGCATTTGACACCGCTATTAGGAAAAGCTTCGCTTGCAATTGGCATAAACTTTGTAAGAGCCAAGCTGCAGGAGTTTCACATTCCTTGCATGTATCTGGGCTCCTCTTCAGGTTAAGTCTGCACGGATACCAAATATTCTCTTACCTGGGAATAAGTCCCATTGAACTTAATGGGTGTTACTTACTTCTGAGTAGATGTGTATAGGTTTGCACTTTAAGGCTAATTTGTAAGAGCTGCTGCTGGGGGAGGAGATGTAATGTTGTAATTAAAACAAACTTTGCAAGATCTGAGCTGCTGTATGACACTTACATTTTCCACTGTTCCTTAAAAAGATATGGTAGAGCTGGAAAAAAGTGCAGAAAGGAGCAACTCAAATGATCCGGGGGCTGGGATTGTTCAGCTTGGAAAAAAGGAGGCTGAGGGGGAGACATGGCAGAGGTGTACAAAATGATGCCTGGTGTGGAGACATTTTTCTCCCTCTCTCAAAATACTAGAACCCCAAAGAGGTCATCCTATGAAGCTGTTTGGTGAGAGGTTCAGGACAGATCAAAGGAAGGACTTCTCCCACAAGATGTGGTGATGGCCACCAGTTTGGACAGAATACACCAGTTGGTGGGGAACATGGGTGGGAGGGTGCTGTTGCACCTGTGTCCTGCTTTGTGAGTCCCTGGCCGACGGCTGGTTGGCCACTGCGTGAACAGAGTGCTGGACTAGAGGGACCCTGGGTCAGATCCAGCCTCAGGGCTCCTCTGATGTAAGAACATAACTAGCACCTAAGAACATACGCTTGGGTTTCCTCAAGTGAATTAAGATAACCAAGTGGAACTGTTAGAAGCTGATTGTCTCTGGTCAAACAGGTACCTGGTAAAGATTCAGTTCTTAAAAGAAGCTGCATCAACTTGGCTTTCCAAGTTTAGCTGCAAAGTATAATGTTCAGCACAGAACAAGAGTGGGGGGTGATGGTTAGAACTTGCTATTTTAGGCTTTGGCACATGGCAAGAACCTGAGTTTAGCTTTTCTCTCTCTTTTTGAACAAATTCAGAAATGGACTCTGAATTGAAAATATTCAAGCCAGATTAATTGGGTTTGATTTTTGGCTCAGGTCAGGGGGCGGGACTTCTGGGTCAAAAGGGAGGGAGGAGCCTGCGAGCACCTCTTTTGAACTTCCAGACAGGGACCTGCAGCCCAGGGAGATTCTGAGCCTGGGGCCTCAGAGAGCCCTTTTGTCCTCCTCCTTTCCCTCTGTGCGGTTCTGCCAGAAAAGCAAAACAAAAAACACTGAGCTGGGGAAGAGGGAGCGCCACCTTCCTGGTTCAATTCCAGTCCCCAGTGGAAGAGTCCAGGAACTTGACAGAACAACAGCCAGAGATGATAACAGGCCTGTTGCTCACGATAAGCAAGATGAAAGGCAGCGGGCGGCTTGCAGGGCATGTGGGCAAACGGGCCGAGGCCCACCTGTCAGCCTCCGAGGCACCCAGGACAGCTCCCTTGGGAATCCAGCAGCGGGGGGGGGGGGACGAGGACGCACAGGGCGTGTGTGTGTGCGCGCTGCGTGGCGGTGGGGATCCAATGCGCTCTTGGGGAAAAGGGGGAAAGGGCAAGCCCAGACGCGCAATCTCTGGGCTGGTTTGTTGCTCCCGGATGGGATCCAAGGATGCTGTCACATCCAGCTGTTCTGAATTTTGTGTACGCGTGGGTGTGGGGGTCGAGACAGATGTTTCAATGCTTCTAATCCCTCAAATCTTGCATGCCGGGGCACCTGCCAAGGTCCACCGTGGCACTGCTGAGTCCACATCATGCCACTCCTGTCACGCTCGCCGTGGGGAGGAGGGGCAGCCATCTCCCCATAGACATGTGGTGGGGGAGGCGGGCCATCTAGTCTGCCCTGTGCTCACTGCAGGAAATCCAGAGCCAGCTCATCTCCCAACGGACAGCTGCCTGGCCTCTGCTTGAAGACCCCCAGTGAGGGAGACCCCACCCAGCCACCCGCTTAGAGCATGGGTTCCATTGTAGTACTGCTCTCGCTGTGAAGAAGTTACTCCTAATGTCCCACCACCATCTCTCTCCTGTAACTGAAGCTCATGAGGACTAGTCTTTCGCCCTTTGGGACAGCAGAGAACAACACTCTGTCCTCCCCTGTGGGGCAACCCTTCAGAGATTTGCAGGGGGCTATCAGAACAGCCCCAATGGCCCGGGTCTCCTCTTCGCCCCGTTAAATAAGCACGCGCACACGATCCAGCAGCGAAGACCCCCTGGGGCCCCTGGGCTTCTTGCTTTGGGGTCCTGGTGGGGAACGGGGCCAGGAAGAGGCTTCCACAACCCCCTCTTTGTGGTTGCTCCCCTGGGGAACATCTGGGCTGCGTACTGAGGGAAACAGGCTTTTGGCCAGGCACGTCTCGCGTGAGTGGGAAGATTGTCCAGACAGACGCCCAGCTGGCTGTAACATGCCTGGTGTCAAACAGAAGGGGGCTTTCTAGCCAGGGGGTGGGGGTGGGGGGTTGCACCTGCGTAGCAAAAAAAAAAAGAGCCAAGAGAAGAGCGTGAGAAAAGGATGTATCTGCAAACCAGAATCGCTGCAGCAGAATCTGCCTCCCTCCCCCCCCTCTGGGTGGCTGTTGCTTCGCATCCATATTACTCAGGCAATGAGGGTCTCCTCTCCTCCAACAACTCTGTGGGGAGAACCGTTCCTAGCCACGAGACCTGTTCAGCAGCGGAAGATGTGGCCGGTTCTCCGTGACTAGAGGCGCTTCCGCAAATATTGCTGGCTGCTGGCCAGGGACGCTGCAGAGACTTCCGGCACTGCAGAGGCTGCCTGGACTAGATGACCTCTGAGGCCCTTTCAAACCCTGTGATACCATGAATGTGCACTGCTGCCCACGGCTGGGACAGAGCTCCACCGAGCTGCCTCCCCGAGGGCTCTTTGGGCCCAGCACTTTGCCTGTGCTTTTGCATGCCTCAGCCTGCCCCCCCACAACATCTGGACCTAACAGAAACCCCAACTCTGGACCCAATATTCCCCAGAGCACAGCGGCATCCCAGGGGAAGGTGTGAGGGGAAGTGATCTCTGCGCCAGGAAAAGGGATTTGAGACTGCAGAGCAGAAGGAAGAGCCAGCAAGCGGCTGGAGGGGCCCTGACTCCCCCTGCAAGGGGCGTGGAGGCCCGCAGCAGGCAGGCAGGCAGGCAGGCAGGCAGGCAGGCGGGGCTGAGCCGGTGTGCCGACAAGGCAGGGGGCGAATGGAGGCTGCACACTCTCCCCCCAGCAAGAGCAGAACGGGAGCCCCCGGCAGGCCCAGCGGGGCGGAGGGTTTGCTCTCTACCTCCACATAGCCGTGGGCCTGGCCATCCGGCCGTGAACACGGCAGGGGAACCAGAGAGGTGCAACAGCTGCAGCCCCCACTGTCTGTACACAAATGCACAGAGCATGACGGGAAACAAACGGGATGAACTGGAATGCCTAACGCGGGGTGGTAGGTAGTTTGCTAGGCCTCCTTGGGACCTGGCGGGAAGAGCCCCATGACTGGAACCGAGTCCTTGGAGGGCAGGCCTTGTTCCGAAGGAACAGACCCAGGAATGCCGGGTGGGGGTGGGGGGAGCAGCGTTGCATGCAAAGAAGGCTCACACCTGTGTGGAAGTCCCTGGACCTAAGCCTGCAGGCCTCTGGGTGAGGACAGGCGAGGGGCGCCAGGGCTGCTGCTGTCCTGGCTGGAAGCTACTGGTCACCCGGCCAGTGGGAAGACACAGGTGAGGCTTTGCTCCAGCGGAGGCCAGCACCTCCACAGCAGTGAGCACGGAGGACGGCAATGATCCAGACATCTGCTGGGAGATCAACCCTCTGCTGCAGGTGATCCAAGAAGCAACAGAGGACTGAGAAGTTCAAGTCCGCTCTGGACTTTAGCAGCAGAAGAGCTATCAGAACCATTTGCATGTAAACAAGTGAAGTTTTTCAGCCTCCCTGAAGCCAGATTTGTTCCTTAATGGCACATATTTCCAGTAGGTATGAAAGGCGGCGGCTGCCTGAATTAAAATATCTGGCAACAGGGGGTTCAAGATGATATTCTGCTTAATTTTGCCAGTCATTTTGCTTTGGAAGATGGAAGTTTTCTGGGGTCACACTGGAACAGACTCATGTGGCCGGCAAGGAGCTGGGATTTGGGGGCAGAGGGGGGGGGGGAACGGAGCCAGTTTTTTTGGGGGGGGGGGGCGCTGAAGAAGGGCGGGGCTTCTTCGGAAAACTTGGGAATTTGGTCTGCAAAGAACGTCCTTCTGGGGCTGCCGTAGCGCCCTCTGCTGGCGGATTTCCCCGCTGCGCCTCTGCTTTGATATGGAATTGTGCGGACTGGGTTGCGGGCCTTGCCGTAATGTGCGAACCCAGCGCAGACGCTTCAGCGTGGTTTCTTAGCCGTGTGCAACCCACCCTAAGAACCCACGGCGTGTGGTAGGGTTGCTGAGCGTGGCTTGTTCTCAGGGTGTTTTGTTGTGACGCCCAAACCCGGCGGCTCCTTGCCACCTCACCGGTAGCCTCCACCCACCCCGGGGTGGCCAAAAAGGCACCTTGGGAGGGCTGTAACTCTGTCGGCGCTTCCTTCGGTGCGTCTGGACTGTGCACCCAAAACCATCTGCGATCCTTTGCAAGCGCACAGATCCGCCTGCCTGCTGCCTGCAGCTCCGACCCTGTCAGTTTCCTGGCACGTGGCGTCATAGAATCCTAGACTAGCAGAGCTATATTACGTCCACAGCCTTCCTACAGTCCACAAGGGAGGTTACTTGCTCCGCTTTAAGGAACTCCCAAACCTGAGACGCATCAGGAAAGGGACGAGGCCAATCTGGGCATACTTGTGAAGGACTGGGGGGCGGCTACCACTAAAGAAAACGCAGCGCCATGTGCGCAACTCAGCAGCACATTCAGAGAAACAAAAGCTCCGAAAAGGAGCCCTGAAGCAGCCGAGCCGCTGCAACGCCCCACTACGGCAGCGTGAGATTCTCACTGCTTTCACGCCTGCTTCTTTCTGTCCATGGATTTGTGTTGTGTTGACTTTAAACAAACATGGAAGGAAAACGGCCTTGCAAACCAATTGAGGTTTAAAAAACAAACCAAGCAAAACAAGCCAAGCCGAATAGAGAAAACATCTCCCGCCCGCCCCCGCCCCCTTTAAACGCTGTGACAGTGCAAAAGAAGCCTCGTCTGGAAGACGCCCCCCCCCGCCCCAGTCTTGGGGGACGAAATTGCTTGTGCCCAGTTTGACAAGAGGCTGCGTGGATTGGGCCCCCAATCCATTCTCCCCCTCGCTCCCAGACCCCCACCCCACCCACCAGACCCTTCCCAGGTTCCCCAGAGAACGAGCGCGGTGGGGGAGGGGAGAAAAAGGGAGTAGGCCGGGCAGGGGGGAGGGCTGTGGCTTCCACCCTCCCAAAACCACAGTCAGGCCCTGCTGCTGCGGATCGTGCAAGGACAGGCTCTTTCTCCGGGGCGCCCCTAGCAAAGATCGGGGGCGGGAGGGGGCGCAGAAGAGAGCGAAAGGGAGTCGGGGAAGGGTTAAGGCGAGCGAGAGGGAGGGAGGGAGGCCAGGCTTCCTGGAGGGGCGGGGGGGAGGCGGAGCGAGGGGAGGGGGCTGCGCCTGGAATCCGAGGGGCCGGGGCTTCCCCAGGAGCATCCTCTGCCGCCCCCCACCCACCCACGCCGCTCCGCCGCCGCCGCCCCCCAGATCCAGTGAGTGTGAAGTGCCTGGGAGGGGGCCGTGCAAGGCGGGGGCCGGGAGTCCCCAGGACGGGGGAGGGGAACCCGCACCCTGCACGGGGGCAACAAAAGGAAGGGGGCGAACCAGGGAGCTGGAACACCCCCCCCCGTCCGCCCCAAAGGGAGGTGGGCTGCGCAGCCGGCTCATCTGGGGCTCCGGCGCGACCCCCTCCCCCACATCTCGGAGGGGGGGGTCTCCCTCCCTCCCTCCCTCCCTCTCTCTCCTTTGTTAAGGCAGGAGGCCGCGGAAGCCCCTTCCAGGGAGGGTGGAACAAAAGCCGAGCAGGACGGAGCCCCCCTCGGCAACCGGAGCCGGTTTCAAACCAGTTCGGGGCTGGGAAGAGGGGAGCAGACCCAGCCGTTGTGGGCCGGGGGGGGGGGGGCGATGGGTGGGCGGGGCTAGGGAGGCTCCGCGCCCCTCCCCTCCAGCCCCCTGGGGTTTCCCTCTGAGCCCTGGGATCCCTCTTCCTGGCAGGGTGAAGCCCCCACCCCGCAACACCCACCCCTGAGTTTCTGGAGCAGCATCTCTCCTCTGGCAGGGCGGGATCGGCCCGCGGACTCCCCCCCCCCCCGCCAAATTAACGTGGTCTTTTTGGCAGCAGCGCCAGGCGACCCTCCCTCGGTGGCCGGAGATGGGAGAACCAGGCCCGGCTGCCCCCCGGCCAGGAAAAGCCCCCCCAGGGAGCAGCAGCAGCGGGGCATTCTGGGAGCGGACCGTGCAGAAGATCCTGGGCGGGGGGGACCAGGGCGCCAGCCCCGACGTCCAGCGCCAGCGATTCCGGCAGTTCTGCTACCTGGAGGCCGAGGGCCCCCGGGAGGTGTGCAGCCGCCTGCACCACCTCTACCGTCAGTGGCTGCGGCCCGAGCGGCACACGAAGGCCCAGATGCTGGACCTGGTCATCCTGGAGCAGTTCCTGACTGTCCTGCCCCCGGAGATGGAGAGCTGGGTCCGGGAGTGCGGAGCCGAGACCAGTTCCCAGGCGGTGGCCCTGGCCGAAGGCTTCCTTCTCAGCCAGGCGGAGGACAAGAAGCAGGACGAGGAGCAGTGGGTGAGAGCCGTCTCCCTCCTGGCCGCTCCCGGGGGCTCCGGGGTCGTCATCCCCCCCCCCAAATCCCCACCGGTTGGCTGAGCTTTCTCAATGCACGTTTATCTGCTTGCACATTTATATTCTGCTTTGGCAGGCCGAAGCCGCAAGACACCCACACCAATGTGAATGCCTTCCAACTGACCCTGCCTCATGCCTGCCGCTCTTTCCTTTCCTCGCCCCTCTTCCAGGTGCAGGAGATGTTCGCCAAAGGGGCCGTGGATCTGCCCACGCCAGAGGAGGCATCATCGGACCCCAGGCGGAGGCCCCCGTTCAGGGGGGCTGTGCAAGAGGTTGCAGGAGGTGCCCCCTCGCTGGGTAAGGGCCCAGGGCGGCGAATCTCAACTGGTTGGCCACCGAGTCTTGTGGGCTCCTGACATCAGGGGACTCTTTTACACACACCCCCTTGCTTGTGGGAGGGTGGGTGTCGCTCCAGCCTCTTCCATCAGCTCAAAACCCTAGTGTGGAAAGGTTGTTTTCTGCGCAGGGAGCCGAGACCCGGAATCATAGAATCATGGACTAGCAGAGTTGGAAGGGGCCTACAAGGCCATCCAGTCCAACCCCCTCTCAATGCAGGAAGGTGGCTGCTGCCCCCCCTTCTGTGTGGTGTGAAGGCCCTTTGCGCTGTTGGCTGAAAGGAAGCCTCAGAATAGGGGAACCAAATAAAATTCACTCTTCAAAGAGGCATGTGAAAAAAGCCCAACGATAACATCCGACTAAATTCAGCGAGAAAACTAGCAGCATACAGTCTCTGCTGAAGGCCTAAGCGAAGTGAAACATTTTCACCTGGGAGGCTGTATGACGGGGGGGGGGGGGGGGGGGAAGGCTTAATATTTAAAAAAACCCTAAGGTTAAATTAAAGTAACAGTAATCTTTATAGAAGCTGCTGCTGTCAGGGAAAGCATTTTTAAAAACGCAACACCTAAGAGAGCCTGGTGAAAGGGGCACAGGGATTGCAGGTGAATTATTGGTGTTTTCGACATGACTGCTTGTTGAAAGGTGATCAGCGAAGGGGCTGGGGGGACTTATTGGGCAGGGCTTCCGGGTCTTGGGGCAACCATAGAAAAGGCTCCGTCCACCCTGCCGGACCTCCGGCACGGAGCAGGGCCTCCACTGAGGACCTCCAGACCTGGTCCGCATCCCATTGGTGGAGGCGATGCTGAAGAGGCCAGGGTCATAATTGGAGGGGTGCAGAGCAAGCAGAGGTCCCCAGGTGACCTTCACAGGTGGGAGAAGGTGATGGGTGCGAGTCCTGGGCAGCTCTGGACCAAACCTGTGATCGACGCCTGTCCTCCTTTCCCTAGGAAGCAGCAGCGCAACCCTGGGGATTCATTCCGGGCCTTCTCCAATTTGGGATGGAGCAGAAATGGTTTCTGCGCCATTGCCGGATCAGGTAGGGCAAGGAGAGCAAGCGTCCTGGCCGGGAGAGGGCCTCTGCCCCCTGCTCATGTCCCTGGGCCTCCGTCCCTTTCCTTCGGCTCTGCTGAGGCTGCCCCACAGGAGCGCTCCGGGAGCAAGGGGCAAAGCGTCAGATCCTGCAGGAGGCCGCCTTTCTGCGTGGCGACATTACCTGCTTTCTTCTCCTTCCTTCAGTGTCCAGTGAGCTTTGAGGAGGTGGCTGTGTATTTCACGGAGGAGGAGTGGGCCCTGCTGGATCCGGCCCAAAGAGCCCTGCAGTGGGAAGTCATGGTGGAGAACTATGGGAACCTCTCCTCTCTGGGTAAGGCTGCCCCCGGCTGCCCTGACTGGCTGATCCCTCCCTGGGTCGGTCCTGGGCGTTTATGTCCCACCCTTCATGGCTGCTTGCAGCACTCAATCAAAAGTGTAACGAAGCCATAAGAGGAAACCCAGCGGGATCCAAAACTGTAACGAGGGCAGCACAAGACCCCCCACCCCCCGCCCAGGAAATGTATACGGCTCAGCTGAGACGGCGCCAGGAAATAAAAGGGTCTCTGCCGGGGGCAGGAAGCTATGAACGGGCCCCAGGCCAGCCTCTTGGGCAGCGGGGGAAGGGGGACGGGGCATGCCGCCCTCGGATGCCCCCATGGAGAAGGCTGGTTCCCTCATTACCATCAGCCACACCTCAAAGATGGCCGGGGAACATGGATACTGCAAAACAAAGTCAGGTACAGGTGGGGGCCGGCAGCCCTGAATAAAATATGCCACAAACCTCATCTACAGGTTCTGATGCGCATAACAGTGCATGAAAAGCCCAAGCAAGGATCAACATGCGAGCCCTAAAAGGGTGCTCTGCTCCGAGCGCAGCTGCAGCGAGAGACCCGCTCGGTCCACAGAGCTGACGGGAAGCGCACTCCACCCCCGCCAACCGTCCAGGCTGCAAGGGCTGCGGCGCCCCTGCAAGCCCCTCTCCCCATAGGGCTCAGCGGCAGAGGCCCGCCTGGAGGTCCCTGGTCCCATCCCCGGCGGCAGCATCTCCCGGGAGGGCTAGGAAAGGGTCCCGGAGAGCCTCTGCTGCCGGTCAGTGTCAACCATGCTCGGCTAGATGGTCCCAGCTCTGTACGGGGCAGCCCCTGATATAGCCCCTTATGGGAAGGCCGCCTGGCCCCAGCTGGGCAAGAGGGTCCATTCCCCACTCGGCCCGTGGCTCTGGTCTTGTCGGTCTGGCCTCGCTCTCATTGACGTGAGCTTTCTCCAGGAGACAAGGAGCCTGGGTTTTACTTGGCCCTTGGAAGCTTCACGTGCCTGAAAGACGGCACCACGCCAAGAGACGCTGCTTAGGGGAGGGGTTGGGGGGCATTTCAGGGGCCTCCGGGTGGGAGGCAGCTGCTCTGTCACGGACAATGTGGCACCCTCTGCGCCCTGGGCTTGAGGCTTGACTCCCCTCTGTCCCCGCAGGCGAAGCGATGGAGAGCGCTGGGAGCTCTGAGCTGCAGAGAAAGAAAACGGAAGCACAAGGGGAGCAGCCGTGGAGCCAGAAACCCGCCTGGCCGGCAGACGCAGACGGCCCTGAAATCCCCCTCCGGGACGAGTGCTGGGCAGGGGCCGGCCGGCCGGCGCTCCTCCCTGCACGGGCCAAAAGCTCCCCCAGCAAAGCCGGCCTGAGGAGGCACCCGAGAGCGCACAAGGGAGGGGAGGCGGTGCTGAAGTGCTCCGAGTGCGGCAAGAGCTTCAACCGGCGCTACAGCCTCACGCGGCACCAGAGAGTGCACACTGGGGAGAAGTGGTGGATCTGCCCCGTGTGCGGGAAGAGCTTCAGCCAGAGGTACCACCTCACCCGGCACCAGAGAATCCACACCGCGGAGGAGTGGTGGATCTGCTCCGTGTGCGGGAAGAGCTTCCGGTGCAGCAACAGCCGAATCCGGCACGAGCGGATCCACACCGGGGAGAAGCCGTTTGAGTGTTCCGAGTGCGGGCGGCGCTTCAGCGAGAGCTCGACCCTGTACAAGCACCAGAGGGTGCACACGGGGGAGAAGCCCTACAAATGCCTGGAGTGCGGCAAGAGCTTCCGCCAGAAGATCAACCTGACGAGGCACCGCACCGTCCACACGGGGGAGAGGCCCTATCCGTGCGCCGAGTGCGGCAAGAGCTTCAGCCAGAAGGTGAGCCTCACGCTGCACCGCACCATCCACACGGGGGAGAAGCCCTACAAGTGCGCCGAGTGCGGCAAGAGCTTCACGCAGAGGATCAACCTGACCTCCCACCAAAGGACCCACACGGGGGAGAAACCCTACCAGTGCACCGAGTGCGGCAGGCGCTTCAGCCGCAGCAACAGCCTGGCGGATCATCTGAAGCACCACGTCCGCATTCAGTGCGTGGAGCTCCCGCCCGAAGAGGAACCCTCGGACCAGTAACACGCAGAGTTGCAAGGGAGGGGCGCCGGTGCAGGCTGGAAACGCCGGGTGGGTGCGGGGGGAGCCCAAAAAGGGTCTGAGGTGGAGCGGGAATCCTCCGCTTCGGGGATTCACACCCCTGGAGGCGGCGTCTAAAGCAGGCCTTCCTCAGCCTGGGCGTGCTTCTGGGCAAGTGCCCTGACAGGCAGAGCGGCGTCCGTCCGTCTGTCCGTCCGTCCTCTGCGCCGCTGTCCCGAGCCCCTCATGCAGGCGGCAGGGATAACGTCCTTCCTGCAGGGTGCGTTGCTGCGAGCAGGAGGACGCTGGATTGGGTCCTGACGACGCGACTTCAGGTTAAGCCCCTCTGAAATCAGGGGGACTAAATTGTGGTGACGAGTCCTAGTGAGCGCAATGGGGGACTTCAGTCTGGACCCAAACTGCGGATGGGCTGCATTGGACTACAGTTCCCAGCCGCCCTTGATGGATGATGGCAGCTGCGGTCCAACCACCTCCAGCTGGCCACGCGTTGCCCTCCTCCCCTGGTGCAGGATGGGAAGATGCCCCCCGCTTCTTCGTTGCCATTGGCTGAAGGAGCGCAGGAGCCGCGAGCTAAGGGAAACAGGGGCGCTTGGGGGGGGGGTGTCGGACGGAGGGGACCCGGGGGGCAGCGGCTGCACCCTTTGCCTCCCAGGAAGAACGTGGGCTGGGGCTGGGGGAACTCGTCTGCCCCCTCCCTCCGCCAGAGGAGAAAGGAGCCGCAGTGCACCGCCTGCCTTCACACACATCGCCCCCTCTGCCCCCCTTCTGCATTATGGCCTCTTAGAGGGCGAAACGGTGGGCTAGGACCTCCCCTCTTCCTCTTTGCATATCTGTACAGGGATTGGGGGTCCCCCCCCAGTTTTTCTACGTGGGAAATACCAGCGGTAAGGAAATCCTGCGTGGCTTTGGAGGGGACTGCCAAGTCCCGTGTTTGCCCGTGCACACGCAAGCCTTCCACCTTTTGCAGCATTGGGGGTGCGGAGCGGACTTGTGACGCTGGCGCCCCGGAAAAGCTGGCACCCCCATTCTTCTGGGGCTTAGCCTGAAATAAGCAGGGCAGGGGGTGGAGGATGGGGGACCCGGATCCCTGGGTGCTGGGGGAGGGGAGGATCCCCCCCACCTCGACTTCCAAAGTCCTGCCTCCGCTTTACATCAGGGGCATGTTTTGGGCAGGGGGAGGGAACTCAAGGGCGTTATCCTCCTCCCTCTCACAGTGGTTTGTAAAAACACAAGTCTCCCGATTCCTCTCCCGCAACTCCAGGATCCCGGTTTGTGGGCAATATTGGTTTTAGGTGTCTTGCAAATGAGAAGTTGCCGTAAACACTTTTCCTGCCACAGATGGAGGCTTGATCTGATTGCCCTGAGATTCATACATAAGATTTGGGTGCCCCCCCTCCCCAGAACCCTTCGAAATTATACATCGCTGCGTTTTTCTTATGGTCTCCAGCTGTCAGTTGATATTGATAATAAAACGTATTCATTAAGAACGTGCACTTCAGTGCGTCATTTATGCATTTCAGCTCCAGTTAAAATCCTCCCAGTCATTGCGTGCAAGTGAGCGTGGGGGCTCTGCACCTCCTCATCTCTACCGCCTTATCCGCTTTTTCCCTTTGTGTTTGGTTCCTCAACATTGTGAGTTCCTCGCAGGCAGAGACTTGCCTTTCCTCTCACAGCGGCCGAAGCCGCCCATCAATTCCACCAACACCTGTCTGGGCCTCTGCCGCCCTACCCATGTCATGGCACCCAAATGTCTCCCAGTCCCAGGCCAGTGGCACTTAATAAAAGGCCGAGGCCGATGTAGCAGGGCGGCACGGTCTCTGTTGATGACCCTGGACTGGACCGACCTCTGCTGGGGAAGCTCACCTGGAGGAGCTGTTGTCTCAGCAACACACAGAGGCCTTCTGAAGGCCGGGCCTGCTCTTCCCTGATTCTACAGCTGCCAGCTCCTCTGGCACGGACTTAGGGTAGTCAGGCTCTGGCGGTAATCATGTCCTCTGGTCCCATGTTGGGACATGATGTCTCAATGGATGAGCCCTCCTCCACCTTGGAGTCATCGCTAAGCTTTTTGTGGAGCCGCATTAGTTTCCTCTGTTGTCTTTTCTCTTTTCTCCTTGTTGGAATGGTTTGTAACTGTGCCTTTAAAATTTCCTTTTCTAAATACTCCCAGCCATCCTGCACTCCTTTTCTCATTAGGCTCACTTGCCACGGGACCTTACTTATCATAGTTCTGAGTTTATTAAAATCAGCTTTCCTAAAATCCAGAGTACATGTATGGCTACGCTCGACTTTTGTCTCCTTCATAATCAAGAATTCAAGTATGACGTGGTCACTTTCCCCCAGAGTTCCCGTAACTGCCACTTTATCCACTAAGTCATCCCTATTGGTCAATATCAAGTCAAGGATTGCCGATCCTCTAGTTCCTTCCTCCACTTTCTGTAGGAGAAAGTTATCACCCACACGTCAGGAATTTCTTGGAAGGGCCGCTTTTGGCAGTATTTGTCTCCCAACAGATATCAGGGTAATTGAAGTCCCCCATCACTACTACATCACACTTCCTTGAAACACTGGCAATTTGTTTCTCAAAAGTTTCGTCCTCATCTTCTCCTTGATTGAGTGGTCGGTAGTAGACTCCGATTATCATGTTCTTTTTATTCCTTGCCCCATTTATTTTAATCCAGATGCTCTCGACGGGGCTCCCAGGCTCATCTGCCTGTATTTCTCTGCAGGGATAGGTATTTTTAACATATAGTGCAACTCCACCTCCCTTTCTAGTTCTTCTGTTCTTTTGGAACAAGTTATATCCTTCAATTGCTATATTCCAGTCATGGGAGTCATCCCTCCCTCCCTCCCTCCCTCCCTGCTGCCCTTGATTCTGGTGTTTAGATGCCTGGTCCCACAGGCGATCTCGAGGGGATTCCCCTGAGCTTTGGCAAGGAGGAAGAGGAGGAGGAGAAATCGCTGCAGCATTTGTACTTGCATGAATTGGACAAATTGCAAGAACTCACTGCTGCGGTTTTGATGTCTTTACCGAGTCAGCGAGGGGGCAGTTGGGCTCGGCAGATTTAACTAAAGCAACACCTTCGTAAGAGCCAGGATCAAGGTATCCTTTCTCCGAGGGTAAGAACAGGGAGCCCGTGGAATCGGGTGGGGTGGGGTGCATCACTGCCAACGCCATCTCCCGGGCATTGGTGCCTCTGGAAGCTGTGAGGGTGGCTGAGATGCAGCCGCAGCAACGGAGTCCTGTGTCACCTGAAAGACTGAACACTTTTATTATGGCAAAGGCTTTTGTGGGCTACTTTCCACTTCATCAGAGGCATGAAGGGCTATCCTAAATGGCAGAAACAGACACTCGAGGGGGCATGGGAAGCGGGGGAGAGGACAGTTGTAACAGGGGAGGGCAGAGGGAAATGAAACGCAGGGAGCAGAGACAGTGGCACACCCAGTTCTTAGCCATTCGCAGAGCCCACCAGGCCTCCTGGGACGGGAAAGCTCATGAATCCACGTAGACCAAAGGGAATCCTGCACCCCAATTCAAGCCACGGGTGGAACTCCTGATGCAAGGGGCAATTCTGCAGTTTCACGCTGCCGCCTCCCTTTGAAGGTCCTTTGCTCAGGGAGTCCCAGTGGCGGAATCATTCCGGTTCATTGACGGATTGATCAAAGCATCAATTATGGGTATGATCAGGCCTTGCTACAGATGCAACTGCAGAGTATGACGAAGATGTAGCAAGGATGGGGAAGGTGGGGAGGCGGAGGGAGGAGGGCAGCTGCTTGTAACTTCCTTTCTCTAAAACACTTTCATGCCCCCAGCCCATCTCATCAAAGGGTGATTTCAAGGGAGGCCTACAAAGCAAAGGAAGAAGCCACTCAATGCGACACACGCCAAGGAGAAAAACCTCCAAACGGACCAGAAGTGTATAAACGTCCTTGGTAAATAAAACAGGATCTGGCCCAGCCCCTGCAGGGGAGGCGCTGCGTCGCCCCCAAACACAGCCTTCAGGGTGGGCATGAGATGGTCGTGGGGAACCAGAGAGAGAGAGAGAGAGAGAGAGAAGCAGCCAGCCTGGCTCTAGCCAGGCTGGGAGGGCTGAATGGGGAGGGGGGCGCTCTGGGCACCTCAGCAAAGAAGCATGTTGTTTCACATGGGGGGGGGGGCAAGGGGGAATTGCTTGTGCAACCCTCCCCCACAGTGCATGGCACCTTTAAGGCATAAAAGGAACCTTTTGCCCCTCTAGTCCGCTGGACTCCGTGGTTTCCCTCTCAGTACCAACATGGAAGGCTAGTGCCTTTGGCCATTCAAGCCAGCAACGCTCTATGGCTCCTTTCAAGATAAAGGTTTTGAGAAATCATGGAGTTCAGCTGGCTAGAGTGGCACAAGACCAGAGAGCCACCTTCTAATGAAAAGCTGGGGCGGGGGTGGACAGTTAAGACCCTGATCAAGGAGATAAGGGGGAATTAGGGAGGATTCTGTTGGTGTTTGTGGGTCAGACAGATGGGGGGGCAGGGTGCCTCCAGCCTCAGCCATGGCTGCTTCCGGCCAAGCCCACCAACTGTCCCCTGCAGCTCACCCAGTATTTAAATGCAATATTATAGCACAAATCATGGGGAGGTCAAAGAAATGGCTGCAACTGAAATGTAGTATCGGGCTCCAGCAGTGTCCTGTTGGCTCACAGCGCACACCTTGAGCAGCTCACAGTATGCATGCATTTGCCCCTGTGGCTTGCACTCACATAGTCCCTTGGAGGCAACGTCTATTCACCGCAGGCGACCAGTCGGGGTGCCCAAGTCTCAGATCCGCCCTCCTTCACGGCCCACCCTCGGCCATGCCAAGGGACATTCCTGCTGCACTTTGAGCACTGGCAGAGTCAGGCCTTCCCTTGCATGAATTTGTTGTTGTTTATTCGTTCAGTCGCTTCCGACTCTTCGTGCTTATTAAGTTTTGGGTAGACAAAGAAATTATAATTATTCATACCCTTTCTCCTGGGTTTGAAAATGTCAGAAGAACTCCCCACATTCTAGTCAGAGCTGGGGTTTACAGGATCCCCTGCTGAGTGCATCCTTCTTTGATGCGACTCTAGGTGTCTATTTTGATGGAACCCCATGCCACACTCGGAGCATTTGTAAGGCTTCCCACGAATATGAATTCTTCGGTGTGAGTTGAGGTGGGTGCTCTGGTTGAAACTCTTTCCGCATTCTGAGCATTTATAGGGCTTCTCGCGTGTGTGAGTTCTCTGATGCCTTTTAAGGTGCGGGCTCTGGTTGAAGCTCTTTCCGCACTCCAAGCATTTATAGGGCTTCTCTCCTGTGTGAATCCTTTGATGCACTTTAAGAATCCTGGTATCACTGAAACTCTTTCCACACTCGGCACATTTGTAGGGCTTCTCCTGGGTGTGAACTCTTTGATGCACTTTCAGGCTTCTGCTATCACTGAAACTCTTTCCACACTCAGAGCATTTGTAGGGCTTCTCCTGTGTGTGAATCCTTTGATGCACTTTCAGGCTTCTGCTATCACTGAAGTTCTTTCCACACGCAGAGCATTTATAGGGTTTCTCCCCTGTATGAATTCTCTGGTGGGATATAAGGATTATGCGTTGACTGAAACTCTTTCCGCACTCAGAACATTTAAAGGGCTTCTCCCCTGTGTGAATTTTTTGATGTATTTTAAGGTTTCCGCTATTGCTGAAAGTCTTTCCACACACAGAGCATTTATCTGGTTTCTCCCCTGTGTGAATTCTTTGATGCGATTTAAGAATTATTCTTTGACTGAAACACTTTCCACACTCAAAGCACTTATAGGGTTTTTCTCCTGTGTGAGTTCTCTGATGTCTTTTCAGGTGCGTGCTATGACTGAAACTCTTTCCACATGTCGAACATTTATAGGGCTTCAGCCCTGTGTGGATTCTCTGATGTTTATTAAGATTTGAGCTCTGGCTGAAACTCTTTCCACACTCAGAGCATTTATAGGGCTTCTCCCCAGTATGGATTCTTTGATGCGATTTAAGTTCTGGGCTGCGACTGAAGCTCTTTCCACACTCAGAGCACTTATAGGGCTTCTCCTCTGCATGAATTCTTTCATGTCTTTTAAGGTTTCTGCCGTCACTGAAACACTTCTCACACGTGGAGCATTTGTAGGGCTTCTCCCCTGTATGAATACTCCTCTCGTGCCATTGAAGACTTAAGCTATGACTGAAACTTTTTCCACACGCGGAGCACTTATAGGGCTTCTTCCCTGCATGGAGCCTTGGATGCAAGCTGAGGGCTGAGCTGTGGCTGAATTGCTTCCCGCACTCCAAGAGTTTAGACGTTTTCTCTCCTAGGTGGGTTCTTTGATGTTTAATAAGGTCCGTTGGCTGACCAAAGCTCTTTCCACACTCAGAGCATTTCAAGAGTTTCGCCACGTCGCCACCGTCCCTAACGTCCCCTTCACAAGGTTCTTCCAGGATTGGGAGGACGTGGAAGTCCGACCCCTCGAAGGCAATGCATTTGCTCCCCCACTTCGGTTTCTCTTCCACTCCCATTCTCTGCGGCTCACCTTCTCTGCTGCTGTCCTGGCCATCACCTGTGGGGATCGGAAGAGAGATCAGGGACGAATCGGGAACAAGCGCCACGCATGGCACCTCGGGAGGGAAGGCAGAGCTGGCCAAATATACGAAGCCTCCTCTTGGTGATCGATAGCACAGGCCAGCAACGTGGCCCACAGAGCGTGGGACACTTTGCATGCCTACGGCCCTGGCATCTACGAGGGGAGGCCACGCCCACAGCGAGCCCAGGAAGGCCACTTCCGCCCGTCAAAGCAGGTAACGCGGGGCGAAACGTCGGCATGGCCTTCAAGGCCCGGTCGGCCACAGACGGTTCTCCCTCAGTGTAGACACGCGCTGCCCCTTTCCCCGGGTGAGAGAGTCTCTCCACCTGCTCGTCCCCGGCCGATTCTCTTCTGGCAGATCTCTCAAGCACACAGTGGGCGGCATTTAGCCAGAAGCCACCGGGTCTGCCAGGGGGGTGCAGCGCCTGACCCGAGGGCTCCACCACGCCTGGGCACGTACCGGCTGATTCCTCGCCTTCATCGGAGTCCTCAGCCAATGGATCTTCTTGCCCGGAAATGAGCTCTGCTCTGGGAACTGCAAGCCCTGTCAAAGAAGGCAGAAACGGAGAAATCCAACCTTAATGGACATTCGGGATTTAATACCGGCTGGCCTGAAGTCCCATCAGGGTCAGAAGAAGGAGAGGTAGGTCTGGCAACTCCAGAGCGGGGCAAAAGGTCCCTGCTTGGATCCAGAAGTATCAGTCTGCTAACAGAAGCCGGCCGCTGCTTGGCCACTGTGCTGTGCGATCACGCGCAAAGGGCTGGCGGGGAGAAGGCAGCAGGCGTCTCCTCCGTGGGAAGCGAAGCCGCCATGAGCAAGGGGGGAGGGGCCCTCTAAGAACACGCCCCTCCCTCCCAGGCTGAGCCAGGAGGCCCTGGCCCACAGGCAACCCCCCACCGCGGCTACGAAAAGGAGGCGAAGTTAGGAGCAGAAGAGCCCCCCGCCAGCTCAGAAGAGGGGGCGGTGGGTGTTTTGCCACGTCCCGGAGGGCTGCAGGTACATCACCTCCCACCACGCTGAAGCAACAGGCATCGTCAAGGAAGCCGGGGGAGGCAAGAAGGCTCCGTTGTGAAATGAAAGCCTGGCTGCCATCCCACCCCATCTGGCTGCAACAGAGGGAGGCAAGTGGAGGGGGGGCGGCACCCACAGCCCCAGAGGTCTCGCTCCCCTCTCTCCGCTGCTTCCCTTCAAGGTGGCCACGAGAAGGCCTGTTCTGAGCCCCTCCAGCACGTTCTGGTTCCTGCCTGAGCCCCGGCGGAAGGCTCCTCAGCTCCGTGCTCTTTCCATAAAGCAATTATAAACAAATGGGAACGAAAATGGACAGAAACATTGGCAAATGAGAATACAAGAGTGAATAGGATGCAATAGGAGGAGAAGGAGGAGGAGGAGGATTTGAGGAAGAAATCACTGACAACACTTCTGAACGCATCAGAACCTCGAAGGGAGGCAGTTAGATCACCGGATGAGAACTGAGTTAGACGTGCGCTACAGGGTGAGGGAGCGGAGGGCCTCTGCAGAGGGCCCTGGGGGGAGAATGCGCTTGTCGCCACTGTGGGGCTCGCAGGACCAGAGCTGGCTTCTGCAAGAGGGCAGCCTGAAGATGTGTGGCAAAAGGAAATTCGGTTCTACGCTTCACTGTTAAATTAAAAACATACAAGGCACCAGGACCAGGTGGCCAATGCAGGGCGCCTTACCCAGAGAAGCCAGGTTCCGGCAGTGCCACAGGTCTCCTGCGTGACGCCCCCGGGGGGACCCCTCTGGCCTGGATCCAATGGAGCGCACGCCTCCTCCTCCGTGAAATGCGGTGAAATGCACCGCCATCTCCTCAAAGGTCACCAGATCCTGACGGAAGAAGAAAAAGCTGCACACGTGTCCTCCTTGCAGGCAACGTAAGCATCTGAAATGTCAGCCAAGGGGAAGGGTGGAGGAGGCTCTTCTGGAAGAGGCAAACCTTTATCGGCGGCGGTCAAAACCTCCCTTCCCCTTTCAGAGGAGGAGGGAAGAGGCCGCCACCTCCTTCAGGCTCGGGGAGAGGTGCCAGAGGCAGAGTGCCCAGCCCCAGCCCCGCCTGCCGGCCTCCTCAGGGACCCCTCTCCTACCTGTTCAGGCTGCTCAGAAGCGGTTTCCATCCCTCCACAAAGAGAAGGGGGCCGGCAGGGACCTCTGAGCATGATTCCATTTCCTAGGAGGGAGACAACAGGGGGATAGTTCATACTTCATAAGCATTTTCCATTTCAGTTCCCTTTCCTCGTGAGAAATCAATCTTCCTCCACTTTGAGCATAACTCAAAGCACGGCTTTGGATGCTAGCAAAGCCTTCATCTCTTGGGAAAGCAACCCCTCCTTTGCAAAGCATGTCAGAGGGGCGAGAGAGAGAGAGAGAGCAGAGCCCCCTCCCAGGCCCAGGTCCAGGTCCCCAAGGGGCACGGAGAATTAGGCCTCTCCCACAGAGCGGGGCCACGTGGAAGCAGCCCTCCAGACCACCGTTACCCAGCGAAGCGGTGCTTCTGCCGCCCTCCTGCACGATCCCTCTGAGCAGCGGACGCGGAGTGGAGCCGGACGGAGCCTTCCGTGCTTCAGGCGTCACGTGGGCCAGCGTCCCCTGCACCTGCAACAGGAGCGAGAAGCCCAGGTGATTAAGAGGGACAGGAAAAAGAGAGGCCCGGGGAGGGGGGGAGGGGCTGGCCACGGCCCTGGCCCACCCAACGTGCTGCCACCTGTTCACAGCCGTGCCCTGGGCACCGAGCCCAGAAGATCGGGGGTCTGGCTGGGGGCAGAGCGTTCAACCCTGGCCTCAAGACAAGGATGATTCCCCTGCCAACTGCCTCGGGACCCTCCACGATGGGCCTGATCCACACCCTGCCGCTGTTGGATTGGGGCATTCCTCTTTGGGAGGACAGCCAGGGGAAGCCCTGGCTGGGAGAAGGCTCCATGTGTTCTCTGGAGCTCCGTCCAGATCTGTGCGCCACCCCACCACCCCGTCTCACCTGCTGCTGCTGCTCCTCCTCCTCGTCCGGCTTCTTGTCCTCCTCCTCCTCCTCCTCCTCCTCCCGCTCCTGCTGCTGGCTCAGGAGGAAGCCTTCGGCCAGGGCCACCGCCTGGGGAGTGGTCTCCGGCGCACACCCTCTGACCCAGCTCTCCATCTCCGGGGGCAGGACGGCCAGGAACTGCTCCAGGACGACCAGGTCCAGCATCTGGGCCTTCGTGTGCCGCTCGGGCCGCAGCCACCGGCGGCAGAGGGTCTGGAGGCAGCTGCAGACCTCGCGGGGCCCCTCGGCCTCCAGGTAGCGGAAGCGCCGGAAGCGCCGGGCCTCGCAGCTGCCCGCGGGGGCCTCCTGCCGCCCCTCCTCCGGCTCCAGGCTCTTCCGCAGCAGCGCTCGGGCCCAGAGCCCCCCGCTGCCGCCGGGCTGCCCGTCATGGGGGCCGGGGGCTGCCGGCTGGGGCTCAGCAGCCGCCTCCTGCTCCTGCTGCTCCTGCTTGGGCGACTGGGGCGGCTGCAGCTCCGCCTCCAACAGCGCCCGCAGCATCTCCTTGCTCGGCGGCCGGTTTCGCTCCGGAGGGAAGGAGGGCTGGAGCGGGGGCGGGGGGGACCACATGCCGCCGGGGCCCCTGGCGGGCCAGGAAGGAGGGCTCAGGGGGGCTCGGGAGGCAGAGGGGGGCGGGGGGCTCAAGGGGGCGGGGGGCTCAGGGACCCCCGAGGCACAGACCCGATCGCGGGGAGGGGCGCCCCTAACCCTGCCCCCAAAGACCCCCAAGGCCAGACCCCCTCCCCTCCAGCAGGGGCGGGGGGGGTGCTGGGCCTCCAGGTGGGTGGGGGCCCCACTGGTGCCTCCGCACTCACCGCCAGGCGCCCTGGGAGGCTCTTCGGAACCCCCCCCGTCCGCACCCATCCACCTACCCACCCACCCACCTTCCTTCCTTCCGTCCGTGCTTCTCCCTGCCCTGTAGGTGCCCAGCAGGGGGCGCCAGAAGGACTGAGCCCCCCTCCGCTCCGCTCCGCCCACTTCTAAAGGCAGCGGCTGCCAGGAGCTTTGGGAGTAGGAGGAAGACTGGCTCTCTAAGGGTTAAAGCCACCAATGGCTGCTGTCCTAGAGGGGGCTCGCGCGTGGGGCGACGTCGCTTCCGCCCAGCCTTCCGGTGGGGACGAGGCCCGGGGCGCGTGTGTGTCTGGCTCTTCCTGCTGAAATCCCCTTTTCTACGCAACAGTGAAAGATACAGGAGCCCGGTCCTCCTTTTCATAGGGTCACCCTACCTAAGCACAGGCCTCAGTTTGTATTCCCCAGGGATGCTCCTGGAAAGAGAGGCGGTGGAGGCTGGGTGGGTGGGTGGGTGGTTCATCACACGTCACTTTGCCCTCCCACTCCCACTCCCACTCCCACCCCAGACGGGGCAGGGAGCCTGGCCAGGCGTCTGCAGGCACAGTGGGGCTCAAGGGCTCAATCCAGCATCTGCAGGTAAAGTCCAGTCACTGACCAGAAGACCCGCAGGAATTTTGAGGTGGACAAGTTCTCTTTTCAAATGCTGTTAGGGCATGCCTGGAGGAAGGGTAAAATCTTGGGTAGACATCTGGCAACCCGGGGATAAATTTTATACCGCACCATTTTGTTTTGGGCATATAATAGTTTGTGTTGTGATGCTTCAATACATTGTATTCTATTACCATCAGGTATGTTTTTTTCTGTGTTTTTTCCTTGAATATTCACAGTGAAAGGTCCTAGAGGAGTAAAAGTAGTCTTATCTAATAGGAAATTGTATAAAGAATCCAAAAAACATGTCGTATTTAGTATAGGTATACTGACAAGAACAGAATATTATGAAATTCAGTATTAGCAACTGCGCGTATATGCCCAAAACAAAATGGCGTCCTACAAAATTTATGCCCGGGTTGCCAGATGCCTACCCAAGATTTTACCCTTCCCTCAGGCATGCCCTAACAGCATTTGAAGAGAAAACTTGTCCACCTCAAAATTCCTCCGGGTCTTTTGGTCAGTGACTGTTAGTAGGGCTGTGAGAGGCAACAGCCTCTTCCAGTCAGTCAGTGCAGACCGGACCGAGCTCCCTGGACTGTGCTCAACACAGCTCCCTAAGTCGCTCTTTGGTTCGTCTCCTTGTTTAGAACCAGGAGGAACAGAAGCTACTTTGCCTTTGAGGGAAGGCTGGGGCAGATCATGCGTCAGGATAGGTGCCTGGAAGGAGACTGCAGTCTAGGGAGGAAAAGACCCTCGGAGCACTGCTCACCGGGGAGCAAGTAAGTCTCACAAGAGAGCAGCAAACAAAGCTGAGCGCTAGTTAAGAGCGAGTAAAATATAAATCCTTTGCGCCATTGATTAAATTTCAGTGCCCCCCAAATAGTCACCCAACCTGTTGTTTTGCAACATGTCTCTGCTATGCTACAAATAAGGAGGATGAGGCAGGAGGGGAAGAAACCTTCCTGTGGCCCTTTTTTTTTTACTAGTTATTGGCTGGACGTCCAGTCGGCAGATCCTTGTCCACAGCAGAATCGGGGAACAAATACCAGGAGAGCAATCCTTGCAGTTGGAGGTGGCATCATGTAATAAATAAATAAATAAAAAATAAATCATCCAGAGTATGGAGGTGTTTAATGGGAAGAACGTCATGTCCCCCTTTACTGGTGGAAGAGGAAGGACATGTCTACTGGGCAGTTGCGGGGTGAGTGGGGAGAAAAGTTTCCTCACTGAGGCTTAGTTTTTTTTATATATATAATTTTTTTATTTGTTTTCTACACTATATAAACATACAACATTACAATAGTAATAATAATAAAAAAAGAAACATCAAACAACTGCTACATACATATTGAATAAATGTTGAGTACATATATGTTGAATAAGTATTACCTATACATTATCCTACTACAACATCATCATTCTTAACATAAAAGTGCACCCCCCACCTCGGGATCTATTCCTGAGTCCAAAATCTGATCGTTTCTTCTGCTGGCGGTTTCCCACTTCCCTTAGTAAACACGAATATTAGGAACTGTTTCCAGATTCCTTCAAACTCATTTATTTTAGTTACGCCTTTTCTCCACTTAATATTACATGATCATCATCATCATCATCACCTCTTTCTGGCTCATGGCGGTTTTTCTCTAGATGGACACGAAGGCCATTGCCAACTCATGCTGTCTTTTACAGAGTCAGGTATTTCCTGACAATTGTGCATGTTTTCAGTATGACTGATTTCTGGATCTTGGTGTGGATGTATTTTGGTAGGCCCAGTTTCTGAAAGTTTTCTGTATATTTTTTTCATGTGATGCGAGTGACTGATGTGAGTAATGGAAAAACTGCGCCCTTGTATTAATGGTATTTATTACATTTATATACCGCCCCATAGCTGAAGCTCTCTTGGTGGTTTACAAAAAACAAAACAGTGAACGTTTAAAACAAATATAATTTAAAAGCAGAAAATGCATAAAAACAGTCAATATCCATTGAAAACAACCATTTTAGGGTCAGTTAAAAAACTCTGCATATGCTGTCCAATGAATTATAGAGATGACTTATACCGATGAGGCCTCTGCAGCTGGCTCAGATCAAGCACCACAGATTACAAAGGTGTTCTATTTCTCAGGCTTTTTCTACAATGACAGGGGCCCATTCATGAAAGGCTCCATTCACAAATCCAGTATAAGGGTTAACTCATCTTTTGGCCAAAAGTGGACTCACACGGATGGGTGCAGGCGGGTGGGTGGTGTTGAAACCACGTGCTTCATCCAGATCTCAAACGACAACGGGACAGTCCTCAGCAACATATAGGGGTGTGGGCCAGTCGTGTCCTTTCGGAAAGTTCTCCCTCAAACATAACGACAACAATAACAATAATAGAAAGGACGTTATTGAACGGTACATAACAGCACGATCAGCAAGAGCACCGTTTCGTCCTTAACGTACAAACAGGCGTCGCTGGCCTGCTCCCCTCCACCCTCCCCGCCGGAGCTGGCCTCTTACCGGCGGGCGGGCGGGCGGGCGACCTCCTCTCCATCCCACGGCGAGGGCTCGCGGCTGGCAAGGGGCAGCAGCACAGGCCGGAGGGGGGCGGCTCCCTCCCTGAAGGCGCCCAACCACCCTTCACCCGGCTGCCCTCGTTGCCTCCGCGGCGGGTCTTTAAAGCTAGCGGCGCTGGCGGAAGCCAGGCAGAGAACCACAGGCCGCCCCCCCTCCGGCCGCCAAAGGGTCCAAACGGTCCCTCCTGGCAGGAAGACCTTCCAGCTGCATTGGGAGGGGGGGTGGAAGACGACCCCCTCTCCCGCAGGGCAGAGCTCCTCTTTCACGCAGCCCGGCCTCCGGGGAGGGAAGAGGCTCCGCCGCAGTGCTCAGGAGGAGCCTCTCCCTCCCTCTGCCCCCTGCGCTCCGGCCACAGTCCTGGGGGGTGGGGGCAGCCCCGCGGGCGGCGCTGCGTGGCGATGCCTCCCCGGCAGGCAGGCAGGCAGCGACGGAGAAGGGGCGGCGGGCGGCAGGGGGGCGGCGCGGCTCTCTCGGCTCGCCCAGGACCAGCGGGGCAGCAAGCGAGGTCTTCGAGGTCGCGCAAGTCCGAGGAAACCACGGAGCGCAACAGCGAGCCCAGCGGCAGCGGCAGCGGCAGCCTCCTCGAGCGCCGAAACCAGACGCAGGCAGGAGCGGGTTGCTCCGGCGCAAGCCCAGTGGAAGGGAAGGAAAAGGCGGACCTCGGCCACGTTGGGTGTGAGAGGGAAGGCGGAACTTCCGGGCAGGAAGGGAAGGAAAAGGCGGAGCGTCCACTGAAGGCGGCCATGTTGGGTGTGAGGGCGAAGGCGGAACTTCCGGGCAGGAAGGGAAGGAAAAGGCGGAGCGTCGCCCGACCGCGGCCATGTTGGGTGTGAGGGCGAAGGCGGAACTTCCGGGCAGGAAGGGAAGGAAAAGGCGGAGCGTCGCCCGACCGCGGCCATGTTGGGTGTGAGGGCGAAGGCGGAACTTCCGGGCAGGAAGGGAAGGAAAAGGCGGAGCGTCGCCCGACCGCGGCCATGTTGGGTGTGAGGGCGAAGGCGGAACTTCCGGGCAGGAAGGGAAGGAAAAGGCGGAGCGTCGCCCGACCGCGGCCATGTTGGGTGTGAGGGCGAAGGCGGAACTTCCGGGCAGGAAGGGAAGGAAAAGGCGGAGCGTCGCCCGACCGCGGCCATGTTGGGTGTGAGGGCGAAGGCGGAACTTCCGGGCAGGAAGGGAAGGAAAAGGCGGAGCGTCGCCCGACCGCGGCCATGTTGGGTGTGAGGGCGAAGGCGGAACTTCCGGGCAGGAAGGGAAGGAAAAGGCGGAGCGTCGCCCGACCGCGGCCATGTTGGGTGTGAGGGCGAAGGCGGAACTTCCGGGCAGGAAGGGAAGGAAAAGGCGGAGCGTCGCCCGACCGCGGCCATGTTGGGTGTGAGGGCGAAGGCGGAACTTCCGGGCAGGAAGGGAAGGAAAAGGCGGAGCGTCGCCCGACCGCGGCCATGTTGGGTGTGAGGGCGAAGGCGGAACTTCCGGGCAGGAAGGGAAGGAAAAGGCGGAGCGTCGCCCGACCGCGGCCATGTTGGGTGTGAGGGCGAAGGCGGAACTTCCGGGCAGGAAGGGAAGGAAAAGGCGGAGCGTCGTCCGACCGCGGCCATGTTGGGTGTGAGCATGGACCCCACAGGCCCCTACGAAAGCCCCTTGGCACTCCTTATTTCCTGGGCTGAGGCAGCAAGACGCCCTGTGTTCTTTCAGGGCAGGGGAGGCGACAGCCCCCCGCCCCCCCTTCAGGCGGGCAAAGGAAGCTGGCCGTGGTAGAAACCGCTGAGGCCGCGCGGAGGAGCAGCGCCTGACCTCTCCGGCCTGGCTCGGCAGTGTGGGAGCTGCTGCCTCCGCCGCCGCCTCCCTCTGCGCTCTCGCAGGGCGCGCGCGCGCGTGGGGGTTGCAAGGGGTAGCCTGGGACTTCTGGATGTAAACAGTGGCTGCTGGGCCCCTTCCAACCCAAGGGACAAATGTCCCTTCGGAGAAGGCTAGCCATGGCTACTAGCCCTGCTGGCTATGTGCTACCAGTTGCTGGGGAACATGGGTGGGAAGGTGCTGTTGCACCCTGTCCTGCTTTGTTGGTCCCTGGCTGACAGCTGGGCGGCCGCTGTGTGAACAGTGTTCTGTATGAAAATGCACTTGAACTACTTCTTTTTTAAAGAGTCGTTTGGCGGGGGGGGGGGGAGAGGAAGAGCAGGAAGAAGACCCACACACGCACACACACACATGGGTAGGAAGACCCACACGGCAGAGCTCTTGTTCTCTTCTATCCCCAGGCCTGGCTGGAGCACCAGAGGGACCAGTTCCAAATCCATGAGAACAACTTCCTGGCCTTTGATGCCATGTGGCACGCAGCGCAGGGCATGGGCCGGGCGATCCAGGGCAAGACCGACTATGGCCTCATGGCCTTTGCTGACAAGGTGTGTCGAGGGGCAAATCATGATGGATGAAGGAGGGATGGGAGCTGCGGGGCAGGGGGTGGGTTTGACCTCTGCGGTAAGAGGTGGGTTGGTGAATGGCTGCTCCCCATGCCGGCACCATTCACACGGCTCCCCTGTAATCCTCAGCAGCGTTTCGCCTGGGCTGACAAGCGAGGCAGCTGGGGATTACGTGGCTGCAAGACAAGAATTATGGAAAAATACACCGTTAGCTAGGCAAAAAGTGGATCCCGATGTTAAGGGATAAGCTGTGATCTGTGCAGCTTTAATATTTAAGCCAGCCTTCCCCAAATTGGTGCTCTTCCAAGATTTTGGACCACAATCCCCAGCTTTCCATTGGCCCTGCAGGCTGGAACGGATGGGTGCTGAACTCCAAAACATCTGGAGGGCACCAGGTTGGGGCAGGCTGATCTAAACCCACGATTATAGACAAATACACCAGTTTCTAGACCACAGCTTCCTATTCCTTGATACTCAAAATTTTCAGCGTAGAATGAGCCAAAAGAGAAATGCCACTTCAAACAAGTAGAAATTCAGATTACAATCTTCTCTTACTCATTTATTACTTGCTTAAGGCAAAAAAGAGTCTAGAAGAGACTGACAAAAAAACCCTAGTTGCTGTCTAGGAAAACCACAAGCAAAGTTGAGTACCATCCCAACGTACAAGAGAAGCGCAATAGCGCCAGCAACCCTCAGTGGCTTTCAAAAAGAACACTGATACTGCAATCGCTGAATCAGCCCACTATGACCAGGTTGGCATGAGCTGCAGCTCATGCCTCATCATCCGTGTGGGCAGGGCTTGTTTTGTCATCTGAATCCAGGTGGCAAGCTTGTTAGAGAGGGAGATGAAATTCCAGAGACCCAACAACCCATGGGTTATTGTTGTTTTTATGTTTCTGATGATTTTTGAATTTTGTATGCTTTTTTAATGTTTGCTTTTAAACCTTTGTAAACCGCCCAGAGAGCTTCAGCTATGGGGCGGCATATAAATGTAACAAATAAATTATTGGAGGATTTTTTCCCCATCCAACAAGCCAAGACCGCCTGGGCTCCGACCACACGACAAGCGCAGGATGGGGGATTAGGCAACCGGTACCCAGCATGAGCCGCTGCATAAACAAAGCACCCACCATGGCTTGTTGAAGTGATGGTGATCGTGCGAACTGGCCCAATGGCTTGGATCCTAAAGATCACTTATGGAAGTTAACAGTCCTTTGCTCTCTCCCCCCCCCCGCCCCCCCGCAGCCATCTCTGCCCCTAACAAAAAGCTCTCCCCAAAATTGTTGGATATGGTACAGGGGGGCGTCACACAAGTATCCGTGATAGGGCTAAGTCCCCTCTGCTTCAGGCAGCCTCCCACATTTTTTTCAGGAGCCCCCACCCTCCAGAAAGGCTTTTCAGGAGTACAGGTGGGTGCAGAATAAAACCAGTGTATTTTGCCAAGCACTCAGCTGGCCCAGCCAAGCAGGGCTTGGAGAACCTGCAGGGCGAGCGCCTTGCACGGTCTGCAATCGCAAGTGGCATCTGCCAGGTGCTTGTCAGGGCAGTGGGCTGATGATGGCTGTACCCTGAAACCAAGGGTCAGGTTCAAGGCCTTTCTGATTTCTTCTGATTTGATGTAATGACATGGGGCCCCAGCTAGGCCCATGCCTGTGTTGGTGGTGGGTAGAACTTGATGATCCGTGATGTTTGGGACCAAAAACAGGCAAGGCCAGGGTTAGGGGTTAAGATATATTTTGGGGGGTGGGGGGGGGAAGATAATTTTTTTTATTTAAAAATATACTACCAGATCATATTACAAAAATTATACAAAAACACATACAAAGCATATACATTTCACATGCAATAATTTCTACAAAATTATGCGTGAAGCATTTGTTTAACTTTTACATTATGTATACAAACTAAAATGTGTTAAACTGAAAACCAACCTTTATTAACTTTAATTTCCTTTTATTGGCTATTATCACTTTTATTGAATCATGCGATCCCTGGTGTTGTCCCTTTTTTTCCAGGGCCAGAATTTTTGCCACTGTGCGCTACTCATTCTTTCTCGTTCTACCATGGCTAAAGTATCTATTTTATTTATAATAAATCCTACTGTGTGTTGTATATTTTGTTCTGACTTTTTTGTTCTTTGTACAGAGAAGGCGAGGATCACCATAAGTTTAATTAATCTTATTGTCATCCATGGTACATTCCTCCATTCTACCCCTTTCTTTTTTGAGCTGAGTTTTATAGGGCCCTTGATTGCATTTGGAGGGGGGAGGCCAGACACCATAGTCTCCCAATGTTGGTCCTTTAGGGAAGGCCATTGTAGCACCACCGATAATTGTTCCCATGTTCTCCTAGCTGACGGACATTGTTTTACAAAATGCTCTACTGTTTCTTTACAGGGACGGTCAGCAAAAGTGACTCGTTTCCTGCATTCAAAGTTGGACAAAGTTGTTCAATTTCTTTAAACCACGGGTTAGCTGCGTTTACGTTTAAAACCTGATGATACGCTCTCCATCTGCTTTCCCACAAATGGTACGGCACCCTTTTATCAATAAAAGTCAGGAGAGGGTATTGTGGCTTTTTTAGATAAAGCGACGAAGACTGTTTTTGTTGTTTTTTCCCTTCTTCTTGCTTATAGAGGTTAGAGGAAGAGTTAGGTTGAATATTTTTTTAGGTTGAATTTTTTTATTAAATTAAAATCTTTCTACATATAATTTTACAACTACATTCAAGATACCATCACAAACATGATACTCTCTCTTGACTTTTGGTTTTACTCATACACTTGCTCAGTCCCTAAAGTTACCACTAATATATCATTCAAGTTATATTCACTAATGACATTTCTGTATAACCTTAAGTAATCAGTGCATCGGCATTGGATAAACAAGGCCAAAGTTTCCTCCATTGAACTGGGGAAATCCTTCCTTTCTCTTCTCTACTAATGTTTTTAATTTTTGTCTGAACAAAAGTTACAGCACTTACTTCATTCACCAAATACTTTTCCTTAATCTCCCTTTGTCTTTGGTAAACTAATGCCGTAATTATAAACAGGTTAATCAACCTTATTATTATTATTATTTATATAGCACCATCAATGTACATGGTGCTGTACAGAGTAAAACAGTAAATAGAAAGACTCTGCCGCATAGGCTTACAATCTAATAAAACCATAGTAAAACAATAAGGAGGGGAAGAGAATGCAAACAGGCACAGGGTAGGGTAAAACTAACAGTATAAAGTCTGCACAACATCAAGTTTTAAAAGCTTTAGGAAAAAGAAAAGTTTTTAGTTGAGCTTTAAAAGCTGCGATTGAACTTGTAGTTCTCAAATGTTCTGGAAGAGCGTTCCAGGCGTAAGGGGCAGCAGAAGAAAATGGATGGAGCCGAGCAAGGGAAGTAGAGGCCCTTGGGCAGGCGAGAAAAATGGCATCAGAGGAGCGAAGAGCACGAGCGGGGCAATAGTGTGAGATGAGAGAGGAGAGATAGGAAGGAGCTAGACCCTGAAAAGCTTTGAAGGTTAACAGGAGAAGTTTATATTGGATTCTGAAGTGAATTGGAAGCCAATGAAGAGATTTCAGAAGCGGAGTATTGTAGTCCACGGTACTGTAAAAAAGGATCGCACCACCTTTTTATCCTCTTCCCATCTTCTTTTCCGAGGTACTTGTTTCCTGGGTCCATTCAAAGGAGGCGTGGGCTCATTGCCTGATGTGATCGTTTCCCAATCTTGAGAAGCAAGATCAGCCCAGTCCAGGGCTGTGGATATCGCTTTCCATGTCGCAAGTGATGCAGGGCAGTCTTTGACAAAGTGTTGCACTGTCTCTTTTTGCACTGTCCCTTTTACAATAGCTGTTCTTTGACATTGTAGCCTTGGGCAGGTTTGTGCCGACTCAGCCAGCCACGGTCTCGTCCCTTGTAGATTATACACTTGATGGTATAATCTCCAACTCAAATCCCATAACTTAAACGGTACCCTCTTATCCTTAAAATAGTCAATAGGATACATCGGTTACACATAATTATAGCTAATTATACATTACAATTACAGATGTCCATACAGGCAATAATCCCTAAGCATATCCAGTTTAAGTTGAACCAGTCTTCTGGCCAAAAGTAGACTCACATAGATGGGTGCGGACAGGTGGCGTAGAAATGACATTCTGTATCATGTGGAAACGCAGCCCTGGGTTTCATCACCTTATGGGTTAACCAGGGCCAGGAGAAGGATGGGGGGCGTACCACCCCGTGGACTCTTGGACCTCTGATGCTGTCCTTCTGGGAAGGCTGCCTTGAAGTTGCGTATTGCAACGATTCCACTCCCGCCTAGAATGCCTCTTAGACAAAGCGGGCGTAGGGGAGAATGGAGCTCTCCTAGGGCAGCATTTCACCCCATGCTTTTCGACAGCTACATGAAACCGCCGGGAGAGGTACTCCAGGGGAGCGGGCTGAGGCAGCAACCAGGACACCTCGCTTCGCCGCTCCTTCTCAGCTCAGAGAGCTGAGGCCGTGGAAGCTCTGAACCAGCGCCTGGGCAGGAGAGTGGGCTGGATGAGGGCCTATGAACCGAGAGTCAATCCAGACGCAACGTAAGAGCTATTTGTGGGCGGTTCATCGATCCGGTTAAGTGACAGTCACCTTGTTCTGGAAGGGGTTTTTCAGGCCTTCTAAAGGGTGAGGTCTGCCGTGCGGAGATGATGGCGGATCCGTCCTCGCCTGCAGAGGCACAGGCTCCCTTGGGGGCTGAGAGCACCACCTGTTCAAGGAATCCTTTTTACTTCTGATTAGTAGTTATTTTAGTTATTATTGGACTCTTAGTGATTTTCTCTCCTGTTGCTTTTAGTTTAGTGAATTTATTTCCATTGTCTTGGCCGGTTTTATTCTGTATTAGCTGTAATTTCTTTTAATTTCTTATTCTTTTAAATATTTTATACACCAACTTTGGGCTTGGGGGGAGTTAAAGTGCAGTAAATAAAAAGAAAAAATAGAACTAAATTAAAATAAGCTACAACTAAAATACAAAGGGAAATAAAAAAAAACTGTGACCCCCATTGAAAGCCGCCTCTGAGCCACTGAGGGAGCCTGTGCCTCTACAGACAACGGTGGAACCGTGACCATCCCCACCACAGAAGTCACCCTTTAGGAAGTGTGTAAACCCTCCCTTTACAGAATAGGGTGAATGTCACTAAACCGGAACGATGACCCACCTGCAAACAGTACGTCTGTTCTGTCTGGATTGAATCTGAGTTTCTTGGCCCTCATCCAGTCCATTCTCCTGCCCCTGAGCTGGTTCAGAGCTTCCACTGCCTCAACCCTATGAGCTGAGAAGGAGAAGCACTGGTGAGGCCTCAGGCCGCGGCCCCGGTTAACGTCTCCTGGCGGTTTGATGTAGATGTTGAGAAGAATGGGAGTCAAATACAATGCTGCAGCACCCTGTAGCAAGTCTTCCGTAGGACAGAGCCATCATCCCCTAACACCTCAGTATTCTAGACGAGAGCAGAAGCCTCGCAACACACGACTTCCCACCCCCACTCAAGACAGCCGTCGCAGGTGGAGAGCATAAGAGGACCAAGAGAGTCCACGGGTTGCAGGTCCCCTATCCTTCTGCCGGCAAAGAGACGGGGACAGCAGCAGGGTTGCACCCCCCCATCCCTCTCTTGGCACAGGTCGACCCAAGAGTGACCCCCCTTCTCTAAAACAGGAACAGATGACTCATGACTGTGACCCCCTTGGAGCTGCCTCCCATAAAGCTTCAAAGATTATTAAGGTATTTCTAATTCTCAGTTGTTCTCTGCAGTTATAGATTTTATTCATTTATTTATTAAAGTTTTATACCGCCCAATAGCTGAAATTCTCAGGGCAGTTCAAATGTGCATGCACGCAATAATCCATTCGCATGTGCAGTTCAAGGTGAACCAATCTTCTGGCCAAAAGTAGACTCACACGGATGGGTGCGGACGGGTGGCGTTGAAATGACGTTCCTTGTCATGATCCAGAACACGAAGGCCAGGACCGTCCTCAGCAACACGTAGGGGCACGAGCAGTCTTGTTCCTCCTGGAACTTCTCCATCAGGGGAAAAAAGGCAGGAACTTATTTAACAATCCATCACAGCGAGACAGGCAAGAATACCTTTTTGTCCGTTACATAGCCAAATAAACACCTGACAAACAGAAGTTGCCTCCCTAAAAATATCCCCCCCTGGCTGCCTGAACTGGCTTCTCAGAAATAAAATTCTGCCCACCTCACGGCATGCCTTTAAAGTTAGAAGAGCTAGTGGCAGCGTGGCAACAATCCCAGTCACCGCTGGCAAAGGGGAAGAGAGCCAAAGTGGGGCAAGAACAGAACCCAAGGAGTGAGGAAGTGCAGGAGAAGCCAGAGCAACTTTAAGGACGTGCCGTTGACATGGCGGGCTACCGAAAGAGAGGCTGTGCGAATTCACAGGCGTACCATGTGCGAATTCAAGAGCGTATGTAACCTAGGCTCTTAACTTTCCTGCCCCCTCGGCTGCCTAAAAATCCCTCCACCCACGCTTAGCTTGACCTTGTATGGCACCACACACCAGAAAAAGTAACTTAGCTGTTTTACTCGATCTGACGACCTGTCCGCCTCCTGCTGTGTCAGCTGGAAAGGGAAACCGTCGTCTTACTGCTGGTGAAAGGGTGCCGTCCGTGAGAAAGCCGAGTTGTTGCAGCTTCTCGTAGATCTGGGATAGAGAACATCAGGCCTGCAGGATCCGCTCTCCTTCTGAGAAAAACCCTGCGAACCACCACCCAGGATGAGTTGCAAAATAGGAGTGCAGGAAACTAAGAATATGAGGCCCCTGCAGCTGGCTCGGACCAAGCATCAGAGGTTATGAAGGCGTTTCTATTTCTCGGGCTTTTTCTACAATCGCATGCGTGCAATAGTCCATTCACAAATTCAGTACAATGTTTAACAAACCGATTGGCCGAAAGTAGACTTCCACGGATGGGTGGTGTGCAGACGGCATTCCTCATCAAGATCCGGAACATTAACGCCAGGACAATCCTCAGCGACGCAGAGAGACTTGGGCCAGCCATGATCCTTCTGGATTTCGCCTTCCAACAAAACGAGGGGAAGGTTTTGAACGGCACTGCAAGACACACAAGGATACTGTTTCCATGCTCAAACGAATGCACGCCACACAGTATTTGTTTTCTGAAACCATCCACTCCACTGGCTTCTCTAAGATGGAACCCCCCGTCCCCCGCGGCACGCCCTCAAAGTTAGCGGAGCTTGTGGAAGCGTGGCAGCAATCCCAGTCACCGGGGGCGAAGGGAAAGAACCCAAGGAGTGGGAACCCAAGGAAAAGCGAGAGCAACTTTGAGGGCGTGTCCTTGACACGGCAGGCTACCGAAAGGGACCTGAGCGAATTCACGAGGGGCATGATACTTTTTGGTATCTACACTCGTCACCTTTCATGCATGGCCCTCGGTAGTCCAAAAGCCCCCCCCCCCGCACACACGGAGCCAGATGTTCTAGAGCACCTCCCCCAGAAGTCATGACTTAGCTTTTGTAGTCCATCTGAGGAGCTACCGGCCTCCTGCAGCCTGGGCCGGAAAGGGAGACCACAGATTTATCTCTGGTGGAGCAGTGCCATCCAGGAGGAAGCGGAGCTGTTGTAACATCTCGCATATGTCAGGTCGGCGGACTTCGGGCTTGTAGAATCGGCTTTCTTTCCTGGAAGAAACCTGGGACCCAACACTCAGAGCCAGGTGCAAACTAGACATACCCTAAGAAAATGGGAGCAGGGTGTCCCCGAGCACCTCCTCAGGCCCGGACCCAGTGGAGATCCCTATCACAAACAAGCCCGTCAGCTTCATTGGCCAACGGCTGGCAGAGTGCGATGGCATTGGCCGGGGCTACTTACTGATCTAGCTGCCCCGTTGAGACCAGATGAACTTCTGTATCATGTGGAAACGCAGCCCTGGGCTTTGTCACCCGATAGGTCAACCAGGGCCAGCAGAAGGATGGGGGCGTGGCGTGCCACCCCGTGGACTCCCTTGGACCTCTGACGCTGTCCTTCTGGGAAGGCTGCCTTGAAGTTGCGTATTACAAAGGTTCCACTCCCGCCTAGAATGCCTCTTAGACAAAGTGGGCGTAGGGGAGAATGGATCTCTCCTAGGGCAGCATTTCACCCCATGCTTTTCGACAGCTACATGAAACCGCCAGGAGAGGTTCTCCAGGGGAGCGGGCTGAGGCAGCAACCAGGACACCTCGCTTCGCCTCTCCTTCTCAGCTCAGAGAGCTGAGGCCGTGGAAGCTCTGAACCAGCGCCTGGGCAGGAGAGTGGGCTGGATGAGGGCCCGTGAACCGAGACTCAAGCCAGACGTAAGTGCTATTTGTGGGCGGTTCATCGATCCGGTTAAGAGACAGTCGCCCTGCTCTGGAAGGGGGGTTACAGGCCTTCTAAAGAGTGAGGTCTGCCGTGCGGAGATGATGGCGGATCCGTCCTCGCCTGCAGAGGCACAGGCTCCCTCGGGGGCTCAGAGCACCACCTGTTCAAGGAATCCTTTTTACTTCTGATTAGTAGTTATTTTAGTTATTATTGGACTCTTAGTGATTTTCTCTACTGTTGCTTTTAGTTTACTGAATTTATTTCCATTCTCTTGGCCGGTTTTATTCTGTATTAGCTGTATTCTCTTTTAATTTCTTATCCTTTTAAATATTTTGTACACCAACTTTGGGCTTTGTGGGGAGTTAAAGTGCAGTAAATAAAAAGAAAAATTAGAACTAAATTAAAATAAGCTGCAACTGAAAAACAAAGGGAAATAAAAAAAAAGCTGTGAACCCCGTTGAAACCCACATGATGAAAAGCCACTCTGAGCCACTGAGGGAGCCTGTGCCTCTACGGACAACGGCGGAACCGTGACCATCCCCACCACAGACGTCACCCTTTAGGAAGTGTGTAACTTCCCCCCCCCCTCCAGAACAGGGTGAACGTCACTAAGCCTGAACCATGACCCACCTGCAAACAGTACGTCTGTTCTGTCTGGATTGAATCTGAGTTTCTTGGCCCTTATCCAGTCCATTCTCCTGCCCGTGAGCTTGTTCAGAGCTTCCACTGCCTCAACCCTATGAGCTGAGAAGGAGAGGCACTGGTGAGGCCTCAGGCCGCGGCCTCGGTTAACGTCTCCTGGCGGTTTGATGTAGATGTTGGGAAGAATGGGGGTCAAAAAGAGCCTTGAGGCGCCCTGTAGCAAGACTGGCGTAGGACAGAGCCATCATCTCCCTTCAGAATTCTAGGCAAGAGCAGAAGCCTCGCAACACACGACTTCCCACCCCCACCCAAGACAGCCTTCCCAGATGGTTAGCATAAGAGGACCAAGGGAGTCCACGGGGTTGCAGGTCCCCTATCCTTCTGCCGGCAAAGGGACGGGGACAGCAGCAGGGTTGCACCCCCCTCCCCATCCCTCTCTTGGCACAGGTCGACCCAAGAATGACCCCCCTTCTCTAAAACAGGAACAGATGACTCATGACTGTGGCCCCCTTGGAACTGCCTCCCATAAAGCTTCAAAGATTATTAAGGTATTTCTAATTCTCAGTTGTTCTCTGCAGTCATAGATTTTATTCATTTATTTATTAAAGTTTTATACCGCCCAATAGCCGAAGTTCTCAGGGCAGTTCAAATGTGCATGCACGCAATAATCCATTCGCATGTGCAGTTCAAGGTGAACCAATCTTCTGGCCAAAAGTAGACTCACACGGATGGGTGCGGACGGGTGGCGTTGAAATGACGTTCCTTATGATCCAGAACACGAAGGCCAGGACCGTCCTCAGCAACACGTAGGGGCACGAGCAGTCTTGTTCCTCCTGGAACTTCTCCATCAGGGGAAAAAAGGCAGGAACTTATTTAACAATCCATCACAGCGAGACAGGCAAGAATACCTTTTTGTCCGTTACATAGCCAAATAAACACCTGACAAACAGAAGTTGCCTCCCTAAAAATATCCCCCCCTGGCTGCCTGAACTGGCTTCTCAGAAATAAAATTCTGCCCACCTCACGGCATGCCTTTAAAGTTAGAAGAGCTAGTTGCAGCGTGGCAACAATCCCAGTCACCGCTGGCAAAGGGGAAGAGAGCCAAAGTGGGGCAAGAACAGAACCCAAGGAGTGAGGAAGTGCAGGAGAAGCCAGAGCAACTTTAAGGGCGTGCCGTTGACACGGTAGGCTACCAAAAGAGAGCCTGTGCGAATTCACAGGCGTACCATGTGCGAATTCAAGAGCGTATGTAACCTAGGCTCTTAACTTTCCTGCCCCCTCGGCTGCCTAAAAATCCCTCCACCCACGCTTAGCTTGACCTTGTATGGCACCAGACACCAGAAAAAGTAACTTAGCTGTTTTACTCGATCTGACGACCTGTCCGCCTCCTGCTGTGTCAGCTGGAAAGGGAAACTGTCGTCTTACTGCTGGTGAAAGGGTGCCGTCCGTGAGAAAGCCGAGTTGTTGCAGCTTCTCGTACATCTGGGTTAGAGAACATCAGGCCTGCAGGATCCGCTCTCCTTCTGAGAAAAACCCTGCGAACCACCACCCAGGATGAGTTGCAAAATAGGAGTGCAGGAAACTAAGAATATGAGGCCTCTGCAGCTGGCTCGGACCAAGCATCAGAGGTTATGAAGGCGTTTCTATTTCTCGGGCTTTTTCTACAATCACATGTGTGCAATAGTCCATTCACAAATTCAGTACAATGTTTAAACAAACCGATTGGCCGAAAGTAGACTTCCACGGATGGGTGGTGTGGAGACGGCATTCCTCATCAGGATCCAGAACATTGACGCCAGGACAATCCTCAGCGACGCAGAGAGACCTGGGCCAGCCATGATCCTTCTGGATTTCGCCTTCCAACAAAACGAGGGGAAGGTTTTGAACGGCACTGCAAGACACACAAGGATACTGTTTCCATGCTCAAACGAATGCACGCCACACAGTATTTGTCTTCTGAAACCATCCACTCCACTGGCTTCTCTGAGATGGAACCCTCCGTCCCCCGCGGCACGCCCTCAAAGTTAGCGGAGCTTGTGGAAGCGTGGCAGCAATCCCAGTCACCGGGGGCGAAGGGGAAGAACCCCAGGAGTGTGGAGGTGCAGGAGAAGCTAGAGCAACTTTGAGGGCGTGTCCTTGACACGGCAGGCTACCGAAAGGAACCTGAGCGAATTCACAAGGGGCATGATACTTTTTGGTATCTACACTCGTTACCTTTCATGCGTGGCCCTCGGTAATCCAAAAGCCCCCCCCCCGCACACACGGAGCCAGATGTTCTAGAGCACCTCCCCCAGAAGTCATGACTTAGCTTTTGTAGTCCATCTGAGGAGCTACCGGCCTCCTGCAGCCTGGGCCGGAAAGGGAGACCACGGATTTATCTCTGGTGGAGCAGTGCCATCCAGGAGGAAGCGGAGCTGTTGTAACATCTCGCATATGTCAGGTCGGCGGACTTCGGGCTTGTAGAATCGGCTTTCTTTCCTGGAAGAAACCTGGGACCCAACACTCAGAGCCAGGTGCAAACTAGACATACCCTAAGAAAATGGGAGCAGGGCGTCCCCGAGCAGCTCCTCAGGCCCGGACCCAGTGGAGATCCCTATCACAACCGAGCCCGTCAGCTTCATTGGCCAACGGCTGGCAGAGTGCGATGGCATTGGCCGGGCCTACTTACTGATCTAGCTGCCCCGTTGAGACCAGATGAACTTCTGTATCATGTGGAAACGCAGCCCTGGGCTTTGTCACCCGATAGGTCAACCAGGGCCAGCAGAAGGATGGGGGCGTGGCGTGCCACCCCGTGGACTCCCTTGGACCTCTGACGCTGTCCTTCTGGGAAGGCTGCCTTGAAGTTGCGTATTACAACGGTTCCACTCCCGCCTAGAATGCCTCTTAGACAAAGTGGGCGTAGGGGAGAATGGATCTCTCCTAGGGCAGCATTTCACCCCATGCTTTTCGACAGCTACATGAAACCGCCAGGAGAGGTTCTCCAGGGGAGCGGGCTGAGGCAGCAACCAGGACACCTCGCTTCGCCTCTCCTTCTTAGCTCAGAGAGCTGAGGCCGTGGAAGCTCTGAACCAGCGCCTGGGCAGGAGAGTGGGCTGGATGAGGGCCCGTGAACCGAGACTCAAGCCAGATGTAAGTGCTATTTGTGGGCGGTTCATCGATCCGGTTAAGTGACAGTCGCCCTGCTCTGGAAGGGGGGTTACAGGCCTTCTAAAGAGTGAGGTCTGCCGTGCGGAGATGATGGCGGATCCGTCCTCGCCTGCAGAGGCACAGGCTCCCTCGGGGGCTCAGAGCACCACCTGTTCAAGGAATCCTTTTTTACTTCTGATTAGTAGTTATTTTAATTATTATTAGACACTTAGTGATTTTCTCTCCTGTTGCTTTTAGTTTAGTGAATTTATTTCCATTGTCTTGGCCAGTTTTATTCTGTATTAGCTGTATTCTCTTTTAATTTCTTATTCTTTTAAATATTTTTGTACACCAACTTTGGGCTTGGGGGGACTTAAAGTGCAGTTAAAAAAAAATTAGAACTAAATTAAAATAAGCTACAACTGAAATACAAAGGGAAATAAAAAAAACTGTGACCCCCATTGAAAGCTGCTCTGAGCCACTGTGGGAGCCTGTGCTTCTACAGACAACGGTGGAACCGTGACCATCCCCACCACAGACGTCACCCTTTAGGAAGTGTGTAACTCCTCCCTTTCCAGAATAGGGTGAATGTCACTAAGCCGGAACGATGACCCACCTGCAAACAGTACGTCTGTTCTGTCTGGATTGAATCTGAGTTTCTTGGCCCTCATCCAGTCCATTCTCCTGCCCGTGAGCCTGTTCAGAGCTTCCACTGCCTCAACCCTATGAGCTGAGAAGGAGAAGCACTGGTGAGGCCTCAGGCCGCGGCCCCGGTTAACGTCTCCTGGCGGTTTGATGTAGATGTTGAGAAGAATGGGAGTCAAATACAATGCTGCAGCACCCTGTAGCAAGTCTTCCGTAGGACAGAGCCATCATCCCCTAACACCTCAGTATTCTAGACGAGAGCAGAAGCCTCGCAACACACGACTTCCCACCCCCACTCAAGACAGCCTTCCCAGATGGAGAGCATAAGAGGACCAAGAGAGTCCATGGGGTTGCAGGTCCCCTATCCTTCTGCCGGCAAAGGGACGGGGACACCGGCAGAGTTGCACGCCCCCCCCCATCCCTCTCTTGGCACAGGTCGACCCAAGAGTGACCCCCCCTTCTCTAAAACAGGAACAGATGACTCATGCCTATGACCCCCGTGGAGCTGGATCAATTATTAAGGCATTTCTACTTCTCAGTTGTTTTCTGCAATTACAGGTGTCCGTACAGGCAATAATCCTGTCGCACATCCAGTTTAAGTTGAACCAATCTTCTGGCCAAACGTAGACTCTCACAGACGGGTGGCTTTGAAATGACGTTCCTCGTCTTGATGTATAACACGAAGGCCAGGACAATCCTCAGCAACACGTAGGGGCGCGAGCAGTCTTGTTCCTCCTAGAACTTACACATGGGGAGGGGGGAAAAAAGGCAGGAACTTATTTAACGGTCCATCACAGTGAAACACGCAAGAATACCTTTTTGTCTGTTACATATCCAAACAAAACACCTGATAAACGGTAGTTGCCTCCCTAAAAATATCCCCCCGTGGCTGTCTGAACTGGCTTCTCAGAAATAAAATTCTGCCCACCTCACGGCATGCCTTTAAAGTTAGAAGAGCTAGTGGCAGCGTGGCAACAATCCCAGTCACCGCTGGCAAAGGGGAAGAGAGCCGAAGTGGGGCAAGAACAGAACCCAAGGAGTGAGGAAGTGCAGGAGAAGCCAGAGCAACTTTAAGGGCGTGCCGTTGACACGGTAGGCTACCAAAAGAGAGCCTGTGCGAATTCACAGGCGTACCATGTGCGAATTCAAGAGCGTATGTAACCTAGGCTCTTAACTTTCCTGCCCCCTCGGCTGCCTAAAAATCCCTCCACCCACGCTTAGCTTGACCTTGTATGGCACCAGACACCAGAAAAAGTAACTTAGCTGTTTTACTCGATCTGACGACCTGTCCGCCTCCTGCTGTGTCAGCTGGAAAGGGAAACTGTCGTCTTACTGCTGGTGAAAGGGTGCCGTCCGTGAGAAAGCCGAGTTGTTGCAGCTTCTCGTACATCTGGGTTAGAGAACATCAGGCCTGCAGGATCCGCTCTCCTTCTGAGAAAAACCCTGCGAACCACCACCCAGGATGAGTTGCAAAATAGGAGTGCAGGAAACTAAGAATATGAGGCCTCTGCAGCTGGCTCGGACCAAGCATCAGAGGTTATGAAGGCGTTTCTATTTCTCGGGCTTTTTCTACAATCACATGTGTGCAATAGTCCATTCACAAATTCAGTACAATGTTTAAACAAACCGATTGGCCGAAAGTAGACTTCCACGGATGGGTGGTGTGGAGACGGCATTCCTCATCAGGATCCAGAACATTGACGCCAGGACAATCCTCAGCGACGCAGAGAGACCTGGGCCAGCCATGATCCTTCTGGATTTCGCCTTCCAACAAAACGAGGGGAAGGTTTTGAACGGCACTGCAAGACACACAAGGATACTATTTCCATGCTCAAACGAATGCACGCCACACAGTATTTGTCTTCTGAAACCATCCACTCCACTGGCTTCTCTGAGATGGAACCCTCCGTCCCCCGCGGCACGCCCTCAAAGTTAGCGGAGCTTGTGGAAGCGTGGCGGCAATCCCAGTCACCGGGGGCGAAGGGGAAGAAGCCCCCACGGGTGCAAGGACAGAACCCAAGGAGTGTGGAGGTGCAGGAGAAGCTAGAGCAACTTTGAGGGCGTGTCCTTGACACGGCAGGCCACCGAAAGGGACCTGAGCGAATTCACGAGGGGCATGATACTTTTTGGTATCTACACTCGTTACCTTTCATGCGTGGCCCTCGGTAATCCAAAAGCCCCCCCCCGCACACACGGAGCCAGATGTTCTAGAGCACCTCCCCCAGAAGTCATGACTTAGCTTTTGTAGTCCATCTGAGGAGCTACCGGCCTCCTGCAGCCTGGGCCGGAAAGGGAGACCACAGATTTATGTCTGGTGGAGCAGTGCCATCCAGGAGGAAGCGGAGCTGTTGTAACATCTCGCATATGTCAGGTCGGCGGACTTCGGGCTTGTAGAATCGGCTTTCTTTCCTGGAAGAAACCTGGGACCCAACACTCAGAGCCAGGTGCAAACTAGACATACCCTAAGAAAATGGGAGCAGGGCGTCCCCGAGCAGCTCCTCAGGCCCGGACCCAGTGGAGATCCCTATCACAACCGAGCCCGTCAGCTTCATTGGCCAACGGCTGGCAGAGTGCGATGGCATTGGCCGGGCCTACTTACTGATCTAGCTGCCCCGTTGAGACCAGATGAACTTCTGTATCATGTGGAAACGCAGCCCTGGGCTTTGTCACCCGATAGGTCAACCAGGGCCAGCAGAAGGATGGGGGCGTGGCGTGCCACCCCGTGGACTCCCTTGGACCTCTGACGCTGTCCTTCTGGGAAGGCTGCCTTGAAGTTGCGTATTACAACGGTTCCACTCCCGCCTAGAATGCCTCTTAGACAAAGTGGGCGTAGGGGAGAATGGATCTCTCCTAGGGCAGCATTTCACCCCATGCTTTTCGACAGCTACATGAAACCGCCAGGAGAGGTTCTCCAGGGGAGCGGGCTGAGGCAGCAACCAGGACACCTCGCTTCGCCTCTCCTTCTCAGCTCAGAGAGCTGAGGCCGTGGAAGCTCTGAACCAGCGCCTGGGCAGGAGAGTGGGCTGGATGAGGGCCCGTGAACCGAGACTCAAGCCAGATGTAAGTGCTATTTGTGGGCGGTTCATCGATCCGGTTAAGTGACAGTCGCCCTGCTCTGGAAGGGGGGTTACAGGCCTTCTAAAGAGTGAGGTCTGCCGTGCGGAGATGATGGCGGATCCGTCCTCGCCTGCAGAGGCACAGGCTCCCTCGGGGGCTCAGAGCACCACCTGTTCAAGGAATCCTTTTTTACTTCTGATTAGTAGTTATTTTAATTATTATTAGACACTTAGTGATTTTCTCTCCTGTTGCTTTTAGTTTACTGAATTTATTTCCATTGTCTTGGCCAGTTTTATTCTGTATTAGCTGTATTCTCTTTTAATTTCTTATTCTTTTAAATATTTTTGTACACCAACTTTGGGCTTGGGGGGACTTAAAGTGCAGTTAAAAAAAAATTAGAACTAAATTAAAATAAGCTACAACTGAAATACAAAGGGAAATAAAAAAACTGTGATCCCCATTGAAAGCTGCTCTGAGCCACTGTGGGAGCCTGTGCTTCTACAGACAACGGTGGAACCGTGACCATCCCCACCACAGACGTCACCCTTTAGGAAGTGTGTAAACCCTCCCTTTCCAGAATAGGGTGAATGTCACTAAGCCGGAACGATGACCCACCTGCAAACAGTACGTCTGTTCTGTCTGGATTGAATCTGAGTTTCTTGGCCCTCATCCAGTCCATTCTCCTGCCCGTGAGCCTGTTCAGAGCTTCCACTGCCTCAACCCTATGAGCTGAGAAGGAGAAGCACTGGTGAGGCCTCAGGCCGCGGCCCCGGTTAACGTCTCCTGGCGGTTTGATGTAGATGTTGAGAAGAATGGGAGTCAAATACAATGCTGCAGCACCCTGTAGCAAGTCTTCCGTAGGACAGAGCCATCATCCCCTAACACCTCAGTATTCTAGACGAGAGCAGAAGCCTCGCAACACACGACTTCCCACCCCCACTCAAGACAGCCGTCCCAGGTGGAGAGCATAAGAGGACCAAGAGAGTCCACGGGTTGCAGGTCCCCTATCCTGCCGGCAAAGAGACAGGGACAGCAGCAGGGTTGCACCCCCCATCCCTCTCTTGGCACAGGTCGACCCAAGAATGACCCCCCTTCTCTAAAACAGGAACAGATGACTCATGACTGTGGCCCCCTTGGAGCTGCCTCCCATAAAGCTTCAAAGATTATTAAGGTATTTCTAATTCTCAGTTGTTCTCTGCAGTCATAGATTTTATTCATTTATTTATTAAAGTTTTATACCGCCCAATAGCCGAAATTCTCAGGGCAGTTCAAATGTGCATGCACGCAATAAACCATTTGCATGTGCAGTTCAAGGTGAACCAATCTTCTGGCCAAAAGTAGACTCACACGGATGGGTGCGGACGGGTGGCGTTGAAATGACGTTCCTTGTCATGATCCAGAACACGAAGGCCAGGACCGTCCTCAGCAACACGTAGGGGCACGAGCAGTCTTGTTCCTCCTGGAACTTCTCCATCAGGGGAAAAAAGGCAGGAACTTATTTAACAATCCATCACAGCGAGACAGGCAAGAATACCTTTTTGTCCGTTACATAGCCAAATAAACACCTGACAAACAGAAGTTGCCTCCCTAAAAATATCCCCCCCGTGGCTGCCTGAACTGGCTTCTCAGAAATAAAATTCTGCCCACCTCATGGCATGCCTTTAAAGTTAGAAGAGCTAGTTGCAGCGTGGCAACAATCCCAGTCACCGCTGGCAAAGGGGAAGAGAGCCAAAGTGGGGCAAGAACAGAACCCAAGGAGTGAGGAAGTGCAGGAGAAGCCAGAGCAACTTTAAGGACGTGCCGTTGACATGGCGGGCTACCGAAAGAGAGGCTGTGCGAATTCACAGGCGTACCATGTGCGAATTCAAGAGCGTATGTAACCTACCCTCCTTAACTTTTTTGCGTAGCCCTCTGCTGCCTAAAAATCCTTCCACCCACGCTTAGCTTGACCTTGTATGGCACCACACACCAGAAAAAGTAACTTAGCTGTTTTACTCGATCTGACGACCTGTCCGCCTCCTGCTGTGTCAGCTGGAAAGGGAAACCGTCGTCTTACTGCTGGTGAAAGGGTGCCGTCCGTGAGAAAGCCGAGTTGTTGCAGCTTCTCGTACATCTGGGTTAGAGAACATCAGGCCTGCAGGATCCGCTCTCCTTCTGAGAAAAACCCTGCGAACCACCACCCAGGATGAGTTGCAAAATAGGAGTGCAGGAAACTAAGAATATGAGGCCCCTGCAGCTGGCTCGGACCAAGCATCAGAGGTTATGAAGGCGTTTCTATTTCTGGGGTTTTTTCTACAATCACATGTGTGCAATAATCCGTTCACAAATTCAGTACAATGTTTAACAAACCGATTGGCCGAAAGTAGACTTCCACGGATGGGTGGTGTGGAGACGGCATTCCTCATCAGGATCCAGAACATTGACGCCAGGACAATCCTCAGCGACGCAGAGAGACCTGGGCCAGCCGTGATCCTTCTGGACTTCGCCTTCCAACAAAACGAGGGGAAGGTTTTGAACGGCACTGCAAGACACACAAGGATACTGTTTCCATGCTCAAACGAATGCACGCCACACAGTATTTGTCTTCTGAAACCATCCACTCCACTGGCTTCTCTGAGATGGAACCCTCCGTCCCCCGTGGCACGCCCTCAAAGTTTGCGGAGCTTGTGGTAGCGTGGCAGCAGTCCCAGTCACTGGTGGCGATGGGGAAGAAACCCCCACGGGTGCAAGGACAGAACCCCAGGAGTGTGGAGGTGCAGGAGAAGCTAGAGCAACTTTGAGGGCGTGTCCTTGACACGGCAGGCCACCGAAAGGGACCTGAGCGAATTCACAAGGGGCATGATACTTTTTGGTATCTACACTCATTACCTTTCATGCGTGGCCCTCGGTAATCCAAAAGCCCCCCCCCCGCACACACGGAGCCAGATGTTCTAGAGCACCTCCCCCAGAAGTCATGACTTAGCTTTTGTAGTCCATCTGAGGAGCTGCCAGCCTCCTGCAGCCTGGGCCGGAAAGGGAGACCACGGATTTATCTCTGGTGGAGCAGTGCCATCCAGGAGGAAGCAGAGCTGTTGTAACATCTCGCATGTGTCGGGTCGGCGGACTTTGGGCTTGCAGAATCGGCTTTCTTTCCTGGAAGAAACCTGGGACCCAACACTCGAAGCCAGGTGCAAACTAGACATACCCTAAGAAAATGGGAGCTGGGCGTCCCCGAGCACCTCCCATCCCTCTCTTGGCACAGGTCGACCCAAGAGCGACCCCCCTTCTCTAAAGCAGGAGCAGATGACTCATGCCTGTGACCCCCTTGGAGCTGCCTCCCATAAAGCTTCAAAGACTATTAAGGCATTTCTACTTCTCAGTTGTTCTCTGCAGTTACAGATTTTATTTATTTATTTATTAAATTGTTATACCACCCAATAGCCGAGTCTGTCTGGGCGGTCCAGATGTGCATGCAGGCAATAATCCATTCACACATGCAGTTCAAGGTGAACCAATCTTCTGGCAAAAGTGACTCACACGGATGGTTGCGGACGGGTGGCGTTGAAATGACGTTCCTCATCATTATCTAGAACAGAAAGACCAGGACCATCCTCAGCAACACATAGGGATGCGAGCCAGTCATGTTCCTCCTAGAATTTCTCTGTTGGTGGGGGGGGGGGGAGGCAGGAACTTATTTAACTATCCATCACAGCGAGACACGCAAGAATACCCTTTTGTCAGTTTCATATCCAAACGAAACACCTGACAAACAGTAGCTGCCTCCCTAAAGATATCCCCAACCCCCCTCCACGTCTCTGCCTGAACCGGCTCCTCAGAGACAAAATTCTCCGCGCCTCACGGCATGCCTTTAAAGTTAGGGGAGCTAGTGGCAGCAATCCCAGTCACCGCTGGCAAAGGGAAGAGAGCCCAAGGGGTGCAAGAACCGGACCCAAGTGTGCGGACACCCGAGTGTTAATGTGTGTCTGCTTGTCCGGGGAAATGGACACTCTAGATTTTACATCGGGGGAATTAATCCTGGGTAGGAATGTCTATGATAAATGCCTTTCAGTGTATTATCCTGAAATAAGGTAACTGCAATCAGGGTTACTTACTCTCAAGCAATCTTACAGCATGAGCAACCCTGTAACAAAAATGCTGTCAAAGCGAGAAGGAACAGCCCATGCATTTCACTCTACCAATGCCCAGAAAAGCACAACACTGACACCACCCACACAACCATCCTGCTAAGGGGGCTACGAAGCTACTCACTGTTGTTTGCATGCATGACAGGCGCGGAGGCAGCCCGGCTCTGCTTTCGCATTCTACTTCACAAAAACACCCAACAAAACTATCGCTGCAGGCGAATCTGCTCTTTATAGGTTCCTTGGGTTGGCCTCGCCCTCCCATCTCCACCTGTTACTCCTCCCCCAATCATTCAATGAAACTTAAGCCACGCCTCCAATTCCCAGCTGAAAATGAAGGGCAGCTAATGCCAATCCTTCCATCTCCAGCCGTGAATTGGAGGCGTGGCCAAAGTTTCATTGAATAATTAGGGAGCGGCAATAACAGGTGGTGATGAGAGGGTGTGTCCGCCCCAAATCACAGGGCAGCGGAGAGATATAAAGGCAGGCTGCGTTCAGCTCCCCTTTGCAAACGGAGGGCTGTGTGTAGGGACTCGGGTCCCGCTCTGTGTGTGTGCAGGGTTCTGTGATTGGCTGGCTCAGGGCTTTAAAAAGGGAATTGGGGCTGGCAGGTGGTTGCTGGCCCCAGAAGACGCTGAAGGTGAGCGGGCTCCGGAGGTGAGTCACGAGGGCTGCAGCAGCTCGCTGTCTTTCAGAGCTTGTAATGGGGCTTAGTTGGAACACTCTCCTCCCCTCCGGAGGTCTCGTTCTGCTGTTTTTTATTCCCTCCTTTTCAAAGTGACCCCCTTAGTAGCCTCTTCCCTATCATGTGGTTGGGGGGAGCCCGAAAGCAACAGGGCTGGAGGGGGGATGGGGAGGCTGGGGCTTCTCTCTGGGCGGGGGCTGCTGCTGCTGCTGCGGCGTTCTCCCTGCAGCTGCTTCCAAGGGAAAGGCGGGTGCTATGCATTTGCCAGCCTGCTCTTTTTCAGTGTTTCTTTCTGCCTTCTCTTAAGTTTAGGGTGGGGGTGTCACTTTTTATTCGCCTTCAGCTCTGTGCTTTTGGGTACAGTGGCAGGCTGGGATATAAAGGAGGCTTGTAGGCGGAGAATGTTTCGGAGGCGCCAAGAAGCCTCTGCCCTGCCCTAAGCGGCAGCGGAGCCTTCCTGGGGCAGCTTTGCTGCTTTGTGCCTTCAGCGCTGCCCAGCGAGGGCTCCCTCTCTGGCTTCCTCTTCAGCTGGTGTCACTCCTGCTCCCTTTCCAAATCTAATTTCTCACGTATGTAGATGGAGCAAGCTTACATTTTGGGGACACTGAGTCAGGTATGCTCCACCCTGGTCTGTAACTGAGGGCTGACACGGTTTAGAGCAGGGGTGTCCCACCGGGTGCCTTCCGGGTCCTTTTGAGGCTGAGAGTCTCCCCGCCTGCCTTTCAGTAGAGGGCTCCTGCCTCTCCAAACAGCAGTCCGTGAGACCAGGGTTTCGTGTTTGGCACCAGTCCGGAGGAGGGTTAGAGTCTGTCCACTGGGGCAGAGAGTGGCAAAGAGGGACACCTTTTCCTTTGCTCCTCCCCTGTGCCGGCTGCTGGAGCTTTCCTGGGTGGCGAAGAGCCTGTTGCAATTGATCCCAGCGAGAGGGTGAGTTGTGACTTTACGGGTGCTCTGGGGAATGGGTGCAAGACCCTTTGAAAGCAAAGTGGTTTTCATCTGCCACAGCTGCGTGAGTGGGCTCAACTCCAGCAATAACCCTTTTTATTTTCCTAGCATTTTAACAGTCTATAAATAAATTTTAACTTGGTGTTTTAAATTTGTAGTTTTGCATTGCTGCTGTTTTTATCTGGTTGAGCTTTTATATTGTATTTTGTACTATGGTTTTATACTGTTGTTATATACTTTGAATGTTTTTAATTTTTGTGAACCGCCCAGAGAGCTCCGGCTATTGGGCAGTATAGAAATGTAATAAATAAATAAATGAACAGTGAAGGTGTTGGGAACTCCACCTGGTGCAGCTGTGCTGGAGATGTAGATTCAGTGCTTGGTTATAGGCAACCGGTCACTTACATGTAGGGGGGTGGGGGGTGGAGTTTGACAAACGTTCATTGGCTTCCCCACCCCTCCCCCCAGACTCCACTCCTCCTTAGGCGAACTAGACTAACGTGGCCTTCAGCAAGTCAGGCCAGCGAGCAGATTTCCAGTTTTTCTGAATCTGCGAGTGCGATGGTTGTAATCTGGAAATCATGTCCATTTCAGCTGTAATTTCTGCAATTTTCATGAATCGAGGCTGTAATTATGCAAGTATGTGCAAATTGCAGGTGTAATGTGTGCAACTTCCAACTTGTACAAATTATGACCAAGACCAACCCTCTGCCCCTTGAACCTGATAAAACCACACGGCTCGATTTATGGAAGCAAGCTGAGTTGGGTGCAACTCAGACGTCCCGTGAGCCCTAAAAGGACCAGATTTCCTGGCAATGCACATCCCTAGCCGAGACACGTGCATCTAATAAGGAGTTCATGCATTTGAAAATTCCTGTTTGAGTGAAGGGTGGGTTGCTGTTGGGTCGGCCTGTGGCAGGTGAGGGATGGGGGCTCACAACCCTCCTTTTGTCCCTGTTTCTTTGCCGGGAGAAGGAGACAGGACCGGCAATGCTGTGGCCTCTCTTGGACCACTTGGGAGCTTACGCTGGTGGCAGTTACGCTGTCCGACTGGGAAGGCTTCCTTGAGTTGGGGTGTGAAGTTGTGTGTTGCAAGGCTTCTGCTCCTGACTAGAATTCTGCAGGTGGTGGTGTTTGGGGATGATGGCTCTGTCCTACGCCGGTCTTGCTACAGGGGGGCCTCAGGGATGTATTTGACCCCATTTTTCTCAACATCGACATCAAACTGCTGGGAGATGTTAACCAGAGGCAAGGGGCTGACCCCTCACCAATGCCTCTCCTTCTCAGCTTCCAGAGGTGAGGCAGTTGAACCACTGAACCAGCACACGGGCAGGAGAATGGACTGGATGAGGGCCAGTAAACTCAGATTCAATCCAGACAAAGCAGACATACTGTTTGCGGGTGGTTCATCATTCCGCCTTAGTGACATTCACCGTGTTCTGGTGGGGTGGCGGCCTACAAACTTCCTAAAAGGTGACATCTATAGTGGGGATGGTCATGGTTTCATCATCGTCCATAGAGGCACAGGCTCCCTCAGCGGCCCAGAGTGGGTTTTTATCACGTGCGTTTCAACAGAGGTCACAGTTCTTTTGTTTTCGTTTGTGTTTTAATTGTATTTTGTTTTAGTTTTGTCTTTTCTTTTTTGTTTTACTGCACTTTTAATCACCCCCCATCCGAATGTTCTTCAGGTAGTGTACAAAATACTTTAAACAATAAGAAGATATTAAAACAGAATAAAACAGGCCAAGATTCAAACAATTGAACTAAATACACTAAACTAAAAGCAGCGGTAGAGAAAAACAGTAAAATAATTAAGTGTTAAATAATAATTAAAATAACTACTAATAAGTAAAAAGGATTCCTTTAACAGGTGGTGCTCTCAGCCCCCAAGGGAGCCTGTGCCTCTGCAGACGAGGACGGATCCATCATCATCCCCACACGGCTGACCTCACCCTTTAGGAAGCCTGTAACCCCCCTTCCAGATCAGGGCGACTGTCACTTAACCGTGAACTGCCCACAAACAGTATTTCTACGCTGTGTGGATTGAATCTCGGTTTATGGGCCCTCATCCAGCGCTGGTTCAGAGCTTCCACTGGCTCTTCTCTATGAGCTGAGAAGGAGAGGTGAAGCGAGGTGTCATGGGTGATGCCTCAGCCCACGCCCCTGAAGACGCTCTCCCGGTGGTTTCATGTAGATGTTGAAAAGCACGGGGGTTGTGTGTTAAATACCGCTGTAGGACAGATCTCTTCTCTCCCACCCCCACTTTCTCTAAGAGGCATTCTAGGCAGGAGTGGAAGTGTTGCAACACGCAACTTCACAGCCCAACTGAAGACAGCCTTCCCAGAAGGATAGCTTGAAAGCTGCCAAGAGGTCCAAGAGAGTCCACAGGGTCACACAAACCCATCCTTCTTCGGGCCCATCGGGTGAGTAAACCCACGGCTGCATTTCCACGTGATAGAGAAGCTGCCCTCAACAGGGCAGCTAGGTCAGTAAGTAGCCCTGGCCAATGCCATCACACTCTGCCAGCCGTTGGCCAATGAAGCTGGCTGCTGGTGGATGGATGGGCTCGGTTGTGATGTGGATCTCAACTGGTTCCTGGGCTGAGGATGTGCTCAGGGAAGCCCTGCTCCCCTTTCCTTAGTGTATGTCTAGTTTGCCCCTTGCTCTGAGTGTCCCAGGTTTCTTCCAGGAAAGGAAGCCAATTCTGCCATCCTGAAGTCCACTGACCCAAGATCTACATGATGTTTCAACAACTCCCCTTTCTCCTGGATGGCCCTGTTCGATCAGCGATAAGCGATAAATCTAAGGCCTCCCTTTCCAGCTGAGGCTGCAGGAGGTGGGCAGCCTCTCAGAGTGACAGCAACAGCTAAGTTCTGTGTTTTTTTGTGTGTGGGTGCTAGACCACATCAGTTGATGGGTGAGCAGGGATGTTAGGCAACCGTAGGCTATGCATGAAAATGTACTGGGCATTGATCTTGTTAGCTCATGAACTGGAAGATCAAATTCACACGGCACCTTTTTCAGTAGCCTGCTGTGTCAATGGCAGGCCCTGAAAGTGGCTCTCGCTTCTCCCACACTCCATGGATTGTTTTCTTGCACCCCTTGGGCTCTTTTACCCTTCTCCGCTGGTGACTGGAATCTCTTCCACAAGCTCCGCTAATTTCAAAGGCCTGCCGTGGGGCGGGGAGAATGAGGCTGGTTCAGTAAGGGGTGGTTGGTTGGTTGGCTTTACGAAGGGCAATACTCTCCGGCCTGGGTTCAGGTACATCACAAGCTTTGAATGCTTGCTGTGATGTGTCGTTCAGCAATTTCTTCCCACTTCTTTTGGAGGGGAAGTTCCAGAAGGATCCCGACTGGCCCACGCCCCAATGCCTTGCTGAGGACCGTAGAGGTGTTTGCGTTCGCGATCACGGAAGGCAATGACTTTTCAACACCACTCATCCCTGTGAGTTTGGCTCCAGCCAAAAGGTTTTTTTAAAACACATATTGGATTTGTCAGTTACTGTATTGGGTGACACCTCTAGTTGTAGCCGAAGGCTGAGTAATTAACTTGCATTCATGAGCTTCAATGCTTGATCTGAGCTGGGTTCTTGTAGGATTCAAAGCCAATCCTGGAGAAGCTGAACTCCAGGGGCTGAGATCTGCGAGATGCTGCACACCTTGTCTTTCTCATGGACGACATTGTCTCCCTTTTCGGCCAGGATTGCAGGAAGCAGAGGGCTTCTCAGAGCGCCTACAAAAGCTAAGTCATGACTTTTGGGGGAGGTGCTCTGGAACTTCTGGCTGTGTGTGTGTGTAGAGGGATTTCAGGTTACCAAGGGTAACGAGTGTAGATATCAACTTCATGAATTCAAGTATCATACCCCCTGTGAATTCACTCAGGTCCCCCTTTCGGTAGCCTGCTGTGTCAACAACATGCCCTTAAAGTGCCTCTATCTTCTGCACTTCCACACTCCTTGTGTTCTGTTCTTGCACCCCTTGGGCTCTCTTCTCATTAGCCACCGGTGACTGGGATTGCTGCCGTGATTCCACCAGCTCCACTAACTTTAAGGGCGTGCCGTGGGGGGCAGAGGGTTCCACCTTAGGCCAGTGGACTGCGAGATGGGTGGATGGTTTCAGAAGTGAAATACTGTTTGGCATGCATTCGTTTGAGCATGGAAATAACAAAATAGTATCCTTGTGTGGTTTGCAGTGCCATTCAATACCTTCCTCTTGTTTTGTTGGAAGGCAAAATCCAGAAAGATCATGGCTGGCCCAGGTCTGCGTTGCTGAGAATTGTCCTGGCGTTTATGTTCCAGATCATGATGAGGAATGCCGTCTCCACACCACCCATCCGTGCGAGTCCATTTTTGGTGAAAAGGTTTGTTTTACTGAATTCGTGAATGGATTATTGTATGCATGTGATTGTAGAAAAAGCCTGAGAAATAGAAACGCCTTCATAACCTCTGATGCTTGGTCTGAGCCAGCTGCAGGGACGTCATATTCTTAGTGTGACTTTCCTGCATGTCTATTTTGCAACTTGTCCTGGGTGGTGGTTCACAGGGTTCTTCTCGGGAGGAAAGCGGATCCTGCAGACCTGATGTCCTCCACCCCAGATCTACGAGTAGCTGCAACACCTTGTCTTTCTCATGGATGGCAGCGTTTCACCAGCAGTAAGACGACGGTCTCCCTTTCCTGCTGGGACTGCAGGAGGCGGACAGGTCATCAATCTATTAAATCAGCTAAGTCGTTTTTTCTGGAGTGCGGTGCCATGCAAGGTTGAGCTCAGTGTGGGCGGAGGGATTTTGAAACCATCGAGGGCTAGGCAAAAAAGTTAAGGAGGGTAGGTTACCCTTTTGCCGCTCAGCTTTCTCATGAATGGCAGTGTTTAACCAGCAGTAAGGCTATGGTCTGTCTTTCTAGCTGACACAGCAGGAGGCGGAGAGGTTGTCAGATCGAGTACAAAGCTAAGTTACTTTTTCTGGTTTGTGGTGCCATACAAGGTCAAGATAAGCTTGGGTGCAGGGATTTTTAGGCAGCAGAGGGCTAGGCAAAACAGTTAAGGAGGGTAGGTTACACACATTCATGAATTTGCACATGGTACGCCTGTGAATTCACACAGCCTCTCTTTTGGTAGCCTGCCGTGTCAATGACATGCCCGTAAAGTTGCTCTAGCTTCGCCTGCACTTCCACACTCCTTGGGTTCTGTTCTTGCACCCCTTCTGTTCTCTTCCCCTTCGCCACCGGTGCCTGGGATTGCTGCCGCTACCTCCGCTAACTTTAAAGGCATGTCATGGGGTGGGGAGGATTTTATCTCTGAGAAGCTGGTTCAGGCAGGCACGGGGGAAGGGGGGGATGTCTTTAGTCAGGCAAGTACTGTTTGTCAGGTGTTTTGTTTGGATATGTAACAGACAAAAAGTTATTCTTGCGTGTCTCGCTGTGATGGATCGTTAAATAAGTTCCTGCCTTTTCCGCCCCCAGGGGGACGTTCTAGAAGGAACACGACTGGCTACGCCCCTACATGTTGCTGGGGACGGTCCTGGTGTTCGTGTTCTAGATCATGACGGCAAACGTCATTTCAATGTCGTCTCTCTGTATGAGTCTACTTTTGGCCAGAAGATTGGTTCACCTTAAACTGTATGTGTGAATGGATTATTGCCTGTATGGACCCCTGTAATTGTAGTGAACAACTGAGAATTAGAAATGCTCTAATAATCTTTGAAGCGTTATCTGATCAAGCTCCACGGGGGTCATAAGCATGAGACATCTGTTTCTGTTTTAGAGGAGGGGGTCACTCTTGGGTCGACCGGTGCGAAGAGAAGGTTGGGGGGGTGGCGTGCAACCCTGCTGCTGTCCCCGTCTCTTTGCCGGCAGAAGGATAGGGGACCTACAACCCCGTGGACTCCCTTGGTCCTCTTATGCTCTCCATCTGGGAAGGCTGTCTTGAGTGGGGGTGGGAAGTCGTGTGTTGCGAGGCTTCTGCTCTCGCCTAGAATACTGAGGTGTTAGGGGATGATGGCTCTGTCCTAGGGAAGTCTTGCTACAGGGTGCTGCAGCATTGTATTTGACTCCCATTCTTCTCAACATCTTCATCAAACCGCCAGGAGACGTTAACCGAGGGCCAATAAACTCAGGTTCAAATCAGACAGAATAGAGGCAGTGTTTACTGGTGGGTCATCATTCCGGCTTAGTGACGTTCACCCTGTTCTGGTGGGGGTGGGTTTACACACTTCCTAAAGGGTGACGTCTCTGGTGGGGATGGTCACGGTTCCACCGTCGTCCGTAGAGGCACAGGCTCCCTCAGTGGCTCAGAGTGGCTTTTCATCATGTGGGTTTCAACGGGGGTCACAGTTTTTTTTATTTCCCTTTGTGTTTTAGTTGTATTTTTTTTGGTTCTGTTTTTTCTTTTTCTTTTGTTTTACGGCACTTCTGATCCCCCCAGATGGTGTACCAAACATTTTAAATAGACATTAAAACAGAATAAAAGTAAGGCAGAATAAAACTGGCCAAGATTCAAACACTTGAACTAAATATACTAAACTAAAAGCAGCAGGAGAGAAAATCTCAAAGTGTTTAATAAGAGTTAAACTTACTACTTCTAAGAAGTAAAAGGATTCCTTGAACAGGTGGTGCTCTCAGCCCCCGAGGGAGCCTGTGTCTCTGCAGATGAGGATGGATCCATCCTCATCCCCAAACGGCAGACCTCATCCTTTAGGAAGCCTGTCATCCCCCCTTCCAGAACAGGGCAAGTGTCACTTAACCGGACCCATGAACCACCCACAAACAACGCTTGCATCTCGTCTGGCTTGATTCCTGGGTTATTGGCCCTCATCCAGCCCACTCTTCTACTGGCTCACCTCTATGAGCTGAGGAGGAGAGGTGAAGTTAGGTGTCATGGGTGATGCCTCACCCCGTGCCTCTGGAGAACCTGTCCTGGTGGTTGCATGTAAATGTTGAATAGCAAGGGGGCCAAATACCGCTGTAAGGCAGATCCCTTCTCCCCTACCCCCTCTTGGTCTAAGGGGCATTCTAGGCAGCAGTGTAAGGGTTGCAAAATGCCACTTCACATCCCAACTTCAGACAGCCTTCCCAGAAGGGTAGCTTGAAAACTGCCAAGAGGGCCAAGAGAGTCCACAGGGTCACACAAACCCATCCTTCTTCTGGCACAGGGCGACCCATCGGGTGAGTAAACCCACGGCTGCGTTTCCACATGATAGAGAAGCTGCCCTCAACAGGGCAGCTAGGTCAGTAAGTAGCCCTGGCCGATGCCATCACACTCTGCCAGCCATTGGCCAATGAAGCTGGCTGCTGGTGGATGGATGGGCTCAGTTGTGATGTCGATCTCAACTGGTTCCTGGGCAGAGGATGTGCTCGGGGAAGCCCTGCTCCCCTTTCCTTAGTGTACGTGTACTTTGCGCCTGCCTCTGAGTGGGGGGTCCCAGGTTTCTTCCAGGAAAAGAAGCTGTTTCTGCTGTCATGAAGTCCACCGACCCGAGATCTACGAGATGTTTCAACAACTCTTCTTTCTTCTGGGCGGCGCTTTTCAACCAGGGATAAATCTAAGGCCTCCCTTCCCGGACAAGGTGCAGGAGGCGGGCAGCTTCTCAGAACGACTACAAGAGCTAAGTCATGACGTTTTGGGGAGGTGCTGTAGAACATCAGGCGCTGTGTGTGTAGGGCTTTTGGACTACTGAGGGACATGCATGAAAGGTAATGAGTGAATTCACTCATGTCCCCCTTTCCATAGCCTGCCGTGTCAATGACATGCCCTTAAAGTTGCTCTAGCTTGTCCTGCACTTCCACACTCTTTGGGTTCTGTTCTTTCACCTCCTGTGCGCTCTTGCCCTTCGCAACTGTGACTGGGATTGCTTCCGCTCTTCCACAAGCTCCGCTAACTTTGAGGGCATGCCGTGGTGGGCAGAAGGTTCCATCTTAGAGAGTCCAGTGGAGTGGATGGTTTCAGAAGTCAGATAGTGTCTGGCATGCATTTGTTTCAGAATGGAAATAACAAAATACTATCCTTGTGTGTCTTGAAGTGCCATTCAATACCTTCCCTCATTTTGTTGGAAGGCAAAGTCCAGAAGGATCATGGCTGGCCCAGAGCACTTTGAGTCGCTGAGGACTGTCATGGCATTAATGTTCCGGATTGTGAAGAGGAATGTTGTCTCTACGCCACCCATCTGTGTGAGTCTACTATTGGTCGAGAGGTTAGTTCAACGTTTTACTGAATTTGTGAATGGATTAGTGTGTGCATGTGATTGTAGAAAAATCCCGAGAATTAGGAACGGCTTTGTAATCTTTAATGCTTGGTCTGAGCAAGGTGCAGGGGCCTCAGGGTTAGGACTTTGACTTCGAGAAGTTTTAAGCATTAGGAGTTTGAACATTTATCCCATTCTCTTCCAGAGGTTTAAGTGTTATGGCTTTGACTTCCAGAAGTTTTAAGTGTTGGGGCTTTCAACATTTAGCACTTTGACTTCAAGAAGTTTTAAACGTTAGGACTTCGAACCTTAAGCACCTTGACTTCTAGAAGTTTTAAGTGTTAGGGCTTTGAACTTCTTGTACTCTGACTTCTAGAAGTTTTATGTATTAGGACTTTGAATAGTTAGCCCTTTGACTTCTAGATGTTTTAAGCATTAGGGCATTGAACGTTTAGCACTTTTACTTCTAGAAGTTTTAAGCTTTAGGGCTTTGAAGTCTAGAAGTTTTAGGCTCTACGATTTTGACTTCTAGAAGTTTTAAGTGTTAGTTTGCGCAACATTTAGCACTTTGACTTCTAGAAGTTTTATGTGTTAGGGCTTTGAACATTTAGCACTTTGACATCTAGCAGTTTTAAACGTAGGGCTTTGACTTCTAGAAGTTTTTAGGCTTAGTGTGAATTTCCTGCACTTCTGTTTTGTAATTCGTCCTGGGTGGTGTTTCCAGGTTTGTTCTAGAAAGGAAAGCAGATCCTGCAGGCCTGATATCCTCCACCCCAGATCTCTGAGAAGCTGCAACACCTCGTCTTTTGCATGAATGGCATTGTTTCACCAGCAGTAAGACTACAGTCTCCCTTTTCGGCCAGGATTGCAGGAAGCCGAGGACTTCTCAGAGCGCCTGCAAAAGCTAAGTCATGACTTTTGGGGGAGGTGCTCTAGAACATCCGGCAGTGTGTGTGTGGAGCGATTTCAGGTTACCAAGAGCCATGCAGAAAAATTAACGAGTGTTGATAATCCAGCTCTCATGAATTCAAGTATCGACCCTCCCCAAGAATTCGCACATGTCCCCCTTTCGGTAGCCTGCCATGTCAATGACATGCCCTTAAAGTTGCTCTATCTTCTCCTGCACTTCCACACCCTTTGGGTTCTGTTCTTTCACCACCTGTGCTCTCTTGCCTTTCGCCACCGGTGACTGGGATTGCTTCCACTCTTCCACAAGCTCCGCTAACTTTGAGGGCATGCCATGGTGGGCAGAGGTTCCAGTGGAGTGGATGGTTTCAGAAGTCAGATAGTGTCTGGCATGCATTCGTTTCAGAATGGAAATGACAAAATACTATCCTTGTGTGTCTTGAACTGCCATTCAATACCTTCCCTCATGTTGTTGGAAGGCAAAGTCCAGAAGTATCATGGCTGGCCCAGGGCACTTTGCGTCGCTGAGGACTGTCGTGGCGTTAATGTTCCTGATTGTGAAGAGGAATATTGTTTCAACGCCACCCATCCGTGTGAGTCTACTATTGGTCGATAGGTTAGTTCAACCTTTTACTGAATTTGTGAATGGATTAGTGTGTGCATGTGATTGTAGAAAAAGCCCGAGAATTAGGAACGGCTTTATAATCTTTAATGCTTGGTCTGTGCAAGGTGCAGGGGCCTCAGGGTTAGGACTTTGACTTCGAGAAGTTTTAAGCATTAGGATGTTGAACATTTATCCCATTCTCTTCCAGAAGTTTTAAGCTTCAGGACTTTGGACATTAAGCACTTACACTTCTAGAACTTTTAAGTGTTGGGGCTTTCAACATTTAGCACTTTGACTTCTAGAAGTTTTAAACGTTAGGACTTTGAACCTTTAGCACCTTGACTTCTAGAAGTTTTAAGTGTTAGGGCTTTGGTGTCTAGAACTTTTTAGGGTTAGTGTGAATTTCCTGCACTTCTGTTTTGCAACTTGTCCTGGGTGGTGGTTTTCAGGATTCTTCTCGGAAGGAAAGCGGATCCTGCAGGCCTGATGTTCTCCAACCCAGATCTATGAGAAGCTGCAACAACTCAGCTTTCTCATGGACGGCAGTGTTTAACCAGCAGTAAGGCTACGGTCTGTCTTTCTAGCTGACACAGCAGGAGGCGGACAGGTCGTCAGATCGAGTACAAAGCTAAGTTACTTTTTCTGGTTTGTGGTGCCATACAAGGTCAAGATAAGCTTGGGTGCAGGGATTTTTAGGCAGCAGAGGGCTAGGCAAAACAGTTAAAAAGGGTAGGTTACACACATTCATGAATTTGCACATGGCACGCCTGTGAATTCACACAGCCTCTCTTTTGGTAGCCTGCCGTGTCAATGACATGCCCGTAAAGTTGCTCTAGCTTCTCCTGCACTTCCACACTCCTTGGGTTCTGTTCTTGCACCCCTTCTGTTCTCTTCCCCTTCGCCACCGGTGACTGGGATTGCTGCCGCTACCTCCGCTAACTTTAAAGGCATGCCATGGGGTGGGGAGGATTTTATCTCTGAGAAGCTGGTTCAGGCAGGCACGGGGGAAGGGGGGGGGATGTCTTTAGTCAGGCAAGTACTGTTTGTCAGGTGTTTTGTTTGGATATGTAACAGACAAAAAGTTATTCTTGCGTGTCCTGCTGTGATGGATCGTTAAATAAGTTCCTGCCTTTTCCGCCCCCAGGGGGACGTTCTAGAAGGAACACGACTGGCCACGCCCCTACATGTTGCTGGGGACGGTCCTGGTGTTCGTGTTCTAGATCATGACGGCAAACGTCATTTCAATGTCGTCTCTCTGTATGAGTCTACTTTTGGCCAGAAGATTGGTTCACCTTAAACTGTATGTGTGAATGGATTATTGCCTGTATGGATCCCTGTAATTGTAGTGAACAACTGAGAATTAGAAATGCCCTAATAATCTTTGAAGCGTTATCTGATCCAGCTCCACGGGGGTCATAAGCATGAGACATCTGTTTCTGTTTTAGAGGAGGGGGTCACTCCTGGGTCAACCGGCATGAAGAGAAGGTTGGGGGGTGACGTCCCCTCTCTTTGCCTGCAGAAGGATAGGGGATCTGCAACCCCGTGGACTCCCTTGGTCCTCTTATGCTCTCCATCTGGGAAGGCTGTCTTGAGTGGGGGTGGGAAGTCGTGTGTTGCGGGCTTCTGCTCTCGCCTAGAATACTGAGGTGTTAGGGGATGATGGCTCTGTCCTACGGAAGTCTTGCTGCAGCATTGTATTTGACTCCCATTCTTCTTAACATCTACATCAAACCGCCAGGAGACGTTAACTGGGGGCACGCGCTGAGCCCTCACAAATGCCTCTCCTTCACAGCTCATAGAGGTGAGGCAGTCGGAGCTCTGAACCAGCACAGGGGGAGGAAAATGGACTGGATGAAGGCCAATAAACTCAGATTCAAATCAGACAGAATAGAGGCAGTGTTTACTGGTGGGTCATCATTCCGGCTTAGTGACGTTCACCCTGTTCTGGTGGGGGTGGGTTTACACACTTCCTAAAGGGTGACGTCTCTGGTGGGGATGGTCACGGTTCCACCGTCGTCCGTAGAGGCACAGGCTCCCTCAGTGGCTCAGAGTGGCTTTTCATCATGTGGGTTTCAACGGGGGTCACAGTTTTTTTTATTTCCCTTTGTATTTTAGTTGTATTTTTTTTGGTTCTGTTTTTTCTTTTTCTTTTGTTTTCCGGCACTTCTGATCCCCCCAGATGGTGTACCAAACATTTTAAATAGACATTAAAACAGAATAAAAGTAAGGCAGAATAAAACTGGCCAAGATTCAAACACTTGAACTAAATATACTAAACTAAAAGCAGCAGGAGAGAAAATCTCAAAGTGTTTAATAAGAGTTAAACTTACTACTTCTAAGAAGTAAAAAGGATTCCTTGAACAGGTGGTGCTCTCAGCCCCCGAGGGAGCCTGTGCCTCTGCAGATGAGGATGGATCCATCCTCATCCCCAAACGGCAGACCTCATCCTTTAGGAAGCCTGTCATCCCCCCTTCCAGAACAGGGCAAGTGTCACTTAACCGGACCCATGAACCACCCACAAACAACGCTTGCATCTCGTCTGGCTTGATTCCTGGGTTATTGGCCCTCATCCAGCCCACTCTTCTACTGGCTCATCGCTATGAGCTGAGGAGGAGAGGTGAAGCTAGGTGTCATGGGTGATGCCGCATCCCGTGCCTCTGGAGAACCTGTCCTGGTGGTTGCATGTAGATGTTGAATAGCAAGGGGGCCAAATACCGCTGTAAGGCAGATCCCTTCTCCCCTACCCCCTCTTGGTCTAAGGGGCATTCTAGGCAGGCGTAGAAGCGTTGCAAAATGCCGCTTCACATCCCAACTTCAGACAGCCTTCCCAGAAGGGTAGCTTGAAAACTGCCAAGAGGGCCAAGAGAGTCCACAGGGTCACACAAACCCATCCTTCTTCTGGCACAGGGCGACCCATCGGGTGAGTAAACCCACGGCTGCGTTTCCACATGATAGAGAAGCTGCCCTCAACAGGGCAGCTAGGTCAGTAAGTAGCCCTGGCCGATGCCATCACACTCTGCCAGCCATTGGCCAATGAAGCTGGCTGCTGGTGGATGTATGGGCTCAGTTGTGATGTCGATCTCAACTGGTTCCTGGGCAGAGGATGTGCTCGGGGAAGCCCTGCTCCCCTTTCCTTAGTGTACGTGTACTTTGCTCCTGCCTCTGAGTGGGGGGTCCCAGGTTTCTTCCAGGAAAAGAAGCTGTTTCTGCTGTCATGAAGTCCACCGACCCGAGATCTACGAGATGTTTCAACAACTCCTCTTTCTTCTGGGCGGCGCTTTTCAACCAGCGATAAATCTAAGGCCTCCCTTCACGGACAAGGTGCAGGAGGCGGGCAGCTTCTCAGTACGACTACAAGAGCTAAGTCATGACATTTTGGGGAGGTGCTGTAGAACATCAGGCGCTGTGTGTGTAGGGCTTTTGGACTACTGAGGGACATGCATGAAAGGTAATGAGTGAATTCACTCATGTCCCCCTTTCCATAGCCTGCCGTGTCAATGACATGCCCGTAAAGTTGCTTTCGCTTCTCCTGCCCTTCCACACTTCTTGGGTTCTGTTCTTGCACCCATGGGGGTTTCCTCCCCTTTCCTATCGGTGACTGAGATTGGTGCCACGCTTCCACAAGCTCCGCTAACTTTGAGGGCATGCCGTGGGGGACAGAGGGTTCCGTTGTAGAGAGGCCAGGGGACTGGATGGTTTCAGAAGTCAGATACTGAGTCTAAATTTGGCCAATAGGTTTGTTAAACTTTTTACTGAATTTGTGAATGGATTAGTGTATGCATGTGATTGTATTAAAAGCCCAAGAAATTGAAATGCCTTCATAATATCTGATGCTTGGTCTGTGCAAGGTGCAGGGGCCACAGGGTTAGGTTTAGGGTTAGGGTTACAGAGTCCAGTGGAGTGGATGGTTTCAGAAATCAGATACTGTCTGGCATGCATTTGTTTCAGAATGGAAATGACAAAATAGTATCCTTGTGTGTCTTGCAGTGCCATTCAATACGTTCCCTCATTTTGTTGGAAGGCAAAGTCCAGAAGGATCATCGCTGGCCCAGGGCACTTTGCGTCGCTGAGGACTGTCGTGGCATTAACGTTCCGGATTGTGAAGAGGAATGTTGTCTCAACGCCACCCATCCGTGTGAGTCTACCTGAAATCGCTCCACACACACACTGCCGAATGTTCTAGAGCACCTCCCCCAAAAGTCATGACTTAGCTTTTGCAGGCGCTCTGAGATGTCCTCTGCTTCCTTTCTAGAACAAACCTGTGAAACACCACCCAGGACGAGTTGCAAAACAGAAGTGCAGGAAATTCATACTAACCCTAAAAACTTCTAGAAGTCAAAGCCCTATGTTTAAAACTTCTAGATGTCAAAGTGCTAAATGTTCAAAGCCCTAACTCGTAAAACTAGAAAGGAAAGCAGATCCTACAAGACTGATATCCTCCACCCCAGATCTACGAGAAGCTGCTACACCTTGTCTTTCGCATGAATGGCATTGTTTCACCAGCAGTAAGACTACGGTCTCCCTTTTTGGCCAGGATTGCAGGAAGCAGAGGACTGCTCCTCTTCCAGAAGTTTTAAGCTTCAGGACTTTGGACATTAAGCCCTTTCACTTCTAGAACTTTTAAGTGTTGGGGCTTTTAACATTTAGCACTTTGACTTCTAAAGTTTTAAACGTTAGGACTTTGACCCTTTAGCACCTTGACTTCAAGAAGTTTTAAGTTTAAGGGCTTTGAACTTCTTGCACTCTGACTTGTAGAATTTTAAGCTTTAGGACTTTGGACATTAGCACTATCACTACTAGAAGTCTTTAGCATTAGGACTTTGAATATTTAGCCCTTTGACTTCCAGATGTTTTAAGCATTAGGGCATTGAATCTTTAGCCCTTTGATTTATAGAAGTTTTAAGCATTAGGGCTTTGTTGTCTAGGTGTTTTAAGCATTACGTTTTTGACTTCTAGAAGTTTTAAGCGTCAGGTCATCAAACATTTAGCACTTTGACTTCTAGAAATTTTACGAGTTAGGGCTTTGAACATTTAGCACTTTGACATCTAGAAGTTTTAAACGTAGGGCTTTGACTTCTAGTAGTTTTTAGGGTTAGTGTGAATTTCCTGCACTTCTGTTTTGCAACTCGTCCTGGGTGGTGTTTCCAGGTTTGTTCTAGAAAGGAAAGCAGATCCTACAAGCCTGATATCCTCCACCCGAGATCTACGAGAAGCTGCAACACCTCGTCTTTCGCATGAATGGTATTGTTTAACCAGCAGTAAGACTACGGTCTCCCTTTTTGGCCAGGATGGCAGGAAGCCAAGGGCTTCTCAGAGCGCCTGCAAAAGCTAAGTCATGACTTTTGGGGGAGGTGCTCTAGAATATTCGGCAGTGTGTGTGTGGAGCGATTTCAGGTTACCAAGAGCCATGCAGAAAATGTAACAAGTTTTGGTAATCCAGCTCCCATGAATTCAAGTATCGACCCCCCCACAAGAATTCGCACATGTCCCCCTTTCGGTAGCCTGCCATGTCAATGACATGCCCTTAAAGTTGCTCTAGCTTGTCCTGCACTTCCACACTCTTTGGGTTCTGTTCTTTCACCTCCTGTGCTCTCTTGCCCTTCGCAACGGTAACTGGGATTGCTTCCGCTCTTCCACAAGCTCCGCTAACTTTGAGGGCATGCCGTGGTGGGCAGAAGATTCCATCTTAGAGAGTCCAGTGGAGTGGATGGTTTCAGAAGTCAGATACTGTCTGGCATGCATTCGTTTCAGAATGGAAATGACAAAATACTATCCTTGTGTGTCTTGAATTGCCATTCAATACCTTCCCTCATTTTGTTGGAAGGCAAAGTTTAGAAGGATCATGGCTGGCCCAGAGCACTTTGAGTCGCTGAGGACTGTCCTGGCGTTAACGTTCCGGATTGTGAAGGGGAATGTTGTCTCAACGCCACCCATCCGTGTGAGTCTACTATTGGTCGATAGGTTAGTTAAACGTTTTACTGAATTTGTGAATGGATTAGTGTGTGCATGTGATTGTAGAAAAAGCCCGAGAATTAGGAACGGCTTTATAATCTTTAATGCTTGGTCTGAGCAAGGTGCAGGGGCCTCAGGGTTAGAACTTTGACTTCGAGAAGTTTTAAGCATTAGGAGTTTGAACATTTATCCCATTCTCTTCCAGAGGTTTAAGTGTTATGGCTTTGACTTCCAGAAGTTTTAAGTGTTGGGGCTTTTAACATTTAGCACTTTCACTTCTAAGTGTTGGGGCTTTCAACATTTAGCACTTTGACTTCAAGAAGTTTTAAGTGTTAGGGCTTTGAATATTGAGCCCTTTGACTTCTAGATGTTTTAAGCATTAGGGCATTGAATGTTTAGCCCTTTGACTTCTAGAAGTTTTAAGCATTAGGTCGTCAAACATTTAGCACTTTGACTTCTAGAAGTTTTAAACGTAGGGCTTTGACTACTAGAAGTTTTTAGGGTCAGTGTGAATTTCCTGCACTTCTGTTTTGCAACTCATCCTGGGTGGTGTTCCACAGGTTTGTTCTAGAAAGGAAAGGAGATCCTGCAAGCCTGATATCCTCCACCCGAGATCTACGAGAAGCTGCAACCCATTGTCTTTCTCATATACGACATTGTCTTCCTTTTCGGCCAGGATTGTAGGAAGCCGAGGACTTCTCAGAGCGCCTGCAAAAGCTAAGTCATGACTTTTGGGGGAGGTGCTCTAGAACATCCGGCAGTGTGTGTGTGGAGCGATTTCAGGTTACCAAGAGCCATGCAGAAAAAGCAACGAGGGTTGATAATCCAGCTCTCTTGAATTCAAGTGTCAACCCCCCCAAGAATTCGCACATGTCCTCCTTTTGGTAGCCTGCCATGTCAATGACATGCCCTTAAAGTTGCTCCTGCACTTCCACACTCTTTGGCCTCTGTTCTTTCACCTCCTGTGCTCTCTTGCCCTTCGCCACAGGTGACTGGGATTGCTTCCACTCTTCCACAAGCTCTGCTAACTTTGAGGGCATGCCGTGGGGGACAGAGGGTTCTGTCGTAGAGAGGCTAGTGGACTGGATGGTTTCAGAAGTCAGATACTGTCTGGCATGCATTCATTTTGGAATGGAAATGACAAAATAGTATCCTTGTGTGTCTTGCAGTGCCGTTCAATACCTTCCCTCATTTTGTTGGAAGGCGAAATCCAGAAGGATCATGGCTGGCCCAGGGCACTTTGCATCGCTGAGGATTGTCTTGGCGTCAATGTTCTGGATCATAAAGAGGAATGCTGTGTCAACACCACCCATCCAGGTGAGTCTAAATTTGGCCAATAGGTTTGTTAAACTTTTTACTGAACTTGTGCATGGATTAGTGTGTGCATGTGATTGTATTAAAAGCCCAAAAAATTGAAATGGCTTCATAATATTTGATGCTTGGTCTGTGCAAGGTGCAGGGGCCACAGGGTTAGGACTTTGACTTCGAGAAGTTTTAAGCATTATGATGTTGAACATTTATCCCATTCTCTTCCAGAAGTTTTAAGCTTCAGGACTTTGAATCTTTAGCACCTTGACTTCTAGAAGTTTTAAGTGTTAGGGCTTTGGTGTCTAGAACTTTTTAGGGTTAGTGTGAATTTCCTGCACTTCTGTTTTGCAACTTGTCCTGGGTGGTGGTTTTCAGGATTCTTCTCGGAAGGAAAGCGGATCCTGCAGGCCTGATGTTCTCCAACCCAGATCTATGAGAAGCTGCAACAACTCAGCTTTCTCATGGACGGCAGTGTTTAACCAGCAGTAAGGCTACGGTCTGTCTTTCCAGCTGACACAGCAGGAGGCGGACAGGTCGTCAGATCGAGTACAAAGCTAAGTTACTTTTTCTGGTTTGTGGTGCCATACAAGGTCAAGATAAGCTTGGGTGCAGGGATTTTTAGGCAGCAGAGGGCTAGGCAAAACAGTTAAGGAGGGTAGGTTACACACATTCATGAATTTGCACATGGCACGCCTGTGAATTCACACAGCCTCTCTTTTGGTAGCCTGCCGTGTCAATGACATGCCCGTAAAGTTGCTCTAGCTTCTCCTGCACTTCCACACTCCTTGGGTTCTGTTCTTGCACCCCTTCTGTTCTCTTCCCCTTCGCCACCGGTGACTGGGATTGCTGCCGCTACCTCCGCTAACTTTAAAGGCATGTCATGGGGTGGGGAGGATTTTATCTCTGAGAAGCTGGTTCAGGCAGGCACGGGGGAAGGGGGGGATGTCTTTAGTCAGGCAAGTACTGTTTGTCAGGTGTTTTGTTTGGATATGTAACAGACAAAAAGTTATTCTTGCGTGTCTCGCTGTGATGGATCGTTAAATAAGTTCCTGCCTTTTCCGCCCCCAGGGGGAAGTTCTAGAAGGAGAACGACTGGCCACGCCCCTACATGTTGCTGGGGACGGTCCTGGTGTTCGTGTTCTAGATCATGACGGCAAACGTCATTTCAGTGTCGTCTCTCTGTATGAGTCTACTTTTGGCCAGAAGATTGGTTCACCTTAAACTGTATGTGTGAATGGATTATTGCCTGTATGGACCCCTGTAATTGCAGTGAACAACTGAGAATTAGAAATGCCCTAATAATCTTTGAAGCGTTATCTGATCCAGCTCCACGGGGGTCATAAGCATGAGACATCTGTTTCTGTTTTAGAGGAGGGGGTCACTCTTGGGTCGACCGGTGCGAAGAGAAGGTTGGGGGGTGGCGTGCAACCCTGCTGCTGTCCCGTCTCTTTGCCGGCAGAAGGATAGGGGACCTACAACCCCGTGGACTCCCTTGGTCCTCTTATGCTCTCCATCTGGGAAGGCTGTCTTGAGTGGGGGTGGGAAGTCGTGTGTTGCGAGGCTTCTGCTCTCGCCTAGAATACTGAGGTGTTAGGGGATGATGGCTCTGTCCTAGGGAAGTCTTGCTACAGGGTGCTGCAGCATTGTATTTGACTCCCATTCTTCTCAACATCTACATCAAACCGCCAGGAGACGTTAACTGGGGGCGCAGGCTGAGCCCTCACAAATGCCTCTCCTTCTCAGCTCATAGAGGTGAGGCAGTCGGAGCTCTGAACCAGCACAGGGGGAGGAGAATGGACTGGATGAGGGCCAATAAACTCAGATTCAAATCAGACAGAATAGAGGTAGTGTTTACTGGTGGGTCATCATTCCGGCTTAGTGACGTTCACCCTGTTCTGGTGGGGGTGGGTTTACACACTTCCTAAAGGGTGACGTCTCTGGTGGGGATGGTCACGGTTCCACCGTCGTCCGTAGAGGCACAGGCTCCCTCAGTGGCTCAGAGTGGCTTTTCATCATGTGGGTTTCAACGGGGGTCACAGTTTTTTTTATTTCCCTTTGTATTTTAGTTGTATTTGTTTTAGTTCTGTTTTTTCTTTTTCTTTTGTTTTCCGGCACTTCTGATCCCCCCAGATGGTGTACCAAACATTTTAAATAGACATTAAAACAGAATAAAAGTAAGGCAGAATAAAGCTGGCCAAGATTAAAACAATTGTACTAAATATACTAAAGTAAAAGCAGCAGGAGAGAAAATCGCAAAGTGTTTAATAAGAGTTAAACTTACTACTTCTAAGAAGTAAAAAGGATTCCTTGAACAGGTGGTGCTCTCAGCCCCCGAGGGAGCCTGTGCCTCTGCAGATGAGGATGGATCCATCCTCATCCCCAAACGGCAGACCTCATCCTTTAGGAAGCCTGTCATCCCCCCTTCCAGAACAGGGCAAGTGTCACTTAACCGGACCCATGAACCACCCACAAACAACACTTGCATCTCGTCTGGCTTGATTCCTGGGTTATTGGCCCTCATCCAGCCCACTCTTCTACTGGCTCATCGCTATGAGCTGAGGAGGAGAGGTGAAGCTAGGTGTCATGGGTGATGCCGCATCCCGTGCCTCTGGAGAACCTGTCCTGGTGGTTGCATGTAGATGTTGAATAGCAAGGGGGGCCAAATACCGCTGTAAGGCAGATCCCTTCTCCCCTACCCCCTCTTGGTCTAAGGGGCATTCTAGGCAGGTGTGGAAGCGTTGCAAAATGCCGCTTCACATCCCAACTTCAGACAGCCTTCCCAGAAGGGTAGCTTGAAAACTGCCAAGAGGGCCAAGAGAGTCCACAGGGTCACACAAACCCATCCTTCTTCTGGCACAGGGCGACCCATCGGGTGAGTAAACCCACGGCTGCGTTTCCACATGATAGAGAAGCTGCCCTCAACAGGGTAGAAATGTCAGTAAGTAGCCCTGGCCGATGCCATCACACTCTGCCAGCCATTGGCCAATGAAGCTGGCTGTTGGTGGATGTATGGGCTCAGTTGTGATGTCGATCTCAACTGGTTCCTGGGCAGAGGATGTGCTCGGGGAAGCCCTGCTCCCCTTTCCTTAGTGTACGTGTACTTTGCTCCTGCCTCTGAGTGAGGGGTCCCAGGTTTCTTCCAGGAAAAGAAGCTGTTTCTGCTGTCATGAAGTCCACCGACCCGAGATCTACGAGATGTTTCAACAACTCCTCTTTCTTCTGGGCGGCGCTTTTCAACCAGCGATAAATCTAAGGCCTCTTTTCCTGGCCGAGGCTGCAGGACGTGGGCAGCTCCTCAGAAGAACTATAAAAGCTAAGTGATGACATTTTAGGGAGGTGCTCTAGAACATCCGGCTGTGTGTGTGTGTGTGTGTGTGTGTGTAGGCCTTTTGGTCTACTGAAGGACATGCATGAAAGGTAATGAATGAACTCACTCATGTCCCCCTTTCCATAGCCTGCCGTGTCAATGACATGCCCGTAAAGTTGCTTTCGCTTCTCCTGCACTTCCACACTCCTTGCGTTCTGTTCTTGCACCCATGGGGGTTCTTCCTCTTTGCTATCGGTGACTGAGATTGGTGCCACGCTTCCACAAGCTCCGCTAACTTTGAGGGCATGCTGTGGGGGACAGAGGGTTCCGTCGTAGAGAGGCCAGTGGACTGGATGGTTTCAGAAGTCAGATACTGTCTGGCATGCATTTGTTTCAGAATGGAAATGACAAAATAGTATCCTTGTGTATCTTGCAGTGCCGTTCAATACTTTCACCTTGTTTTGTTGGAAGGCGAAGTCCAGAAGGATCATGCTTGGCCCAGGGCACTTTGCGTCGCTGAGGATTGTCTTGGCGACAATTTTCCAGATCGTTTTGAGGAATGCTGTGTCAACACCACCCATCTGGGTGAGTCTAAATTTGGCCAATAGGTTTGTTAAACTTTTTACTGAATTTGTGAATGGATTAGTGTATGCATGTGATTGTATTAAAAGCTCAAGAAATTGAAATGCCTTCATAATATCTGATGCTTGGTCTGTGCAAGGTGCAGGGGCCACAGGGTTAGGACTTTGACTTCTAGAAGTTGTAGTGTTAAGACTTTGAACATTTAGCACTATGTCTTCTGGAAGTTTTTAGCTTTAGCTCTTGGACTTCTGGAAGTTAAGCATTTGGACTTCGACTTCAAGACATTTTAAGCTTTAGGAGTTTAAACATCTAGCACTTTGACTTCTAGAAGTTTTTAGGGTTAGTGTTAATTTCCTGCACTTCTGTTTTGCAACTCGTCCTGGGTGGTGTTTCGCAGGTTTGTTCTAGAAAGGAAAGCAGATCCTGCAAGCCTGATATCCTCCACCCCAGATCTACGAGATGCTGCAACACCTTGTCTTTCTCATGGATGACATTGTCTCCCTTTTCGGCCAGGATTGCAGGAAGCCAAGGGCTTCTCAGAGCGCCTGCAAAAGCTAAGTCATGACTTTTGGGGGAGGTGTTCTAGAACATCCGGCAGTGTGTGTGTGTGGAGCGATTTCAGGTTACCAAGGGCCATGCAGAAAAAGAAACAAGTGTTGATAATCCAGCTCCCATGAATTCAAGCATCTATTGACCACCCCCCAGGAATTCGCACATGTCCCCCTTTCAGTAGCCTGCCATGTCAATGACATGCCCTTAAAGTTGCTCTAGCTTCTCCTGCACTTCCACACTCTTTGGCCTCTGTTCTTTCACCTCCTGTGCTCTCTTGCCCTTCGCCACCGGTGACTGGGATTGCTTCTATTCTTCCACAAGCTCCGCTAACTTTGAGGGCATGCCGTGGTGGGCAGAAGGTTCCATCTTAGAGAGTCCAGTGGAGTGGATGGTTTCAGAAGTCAGATAGTGTCTGGCATGCATTCGTTTCAGAATGGAAATGACAAAATACTATCCTTGTGTGTCTTGAAGTGCCGTTCAATACCTTCCCTCATTTTGTTGGAAGGCAAAGTCCAGAAGGATCATGGCTGGCCCAGGACACTTTGCGTCGCTGAGGACTGTCCTGGCGTTAACGTTCCGGATTGTGAAGAGGAATGTTGTCTCAACGCCACCCCTCCGTGTGAGTCTACTATTGGTCGATAGGTTAGTTCAACCTTTTACTGAATTTCTGAATGGATTAGTGTGTGCATGTGATTGTAGAAAAAGCCTGAGAATTTGGAACGGCTTTATAATCTTTAATGCTTGGTCTGAGCAAGGTGCAGGGGCCTCAGAGTTAGGACTTTGACTTTGAGAAGTTTTAAGCATTAGGAGTTTGAACAACTTGTCCTGGTTGGTGGTTCTCAGTGTTCTTCTAGGAAGAAAAGCAGATCCTGCAAGCCTGATGTCCTCCACCCCAGATCTACGAGAAGCTGCAACAACTCGCCTTTCTCATGGATGGCACCGTTTCACCACCAGTAAGACGACGGTCTCTCTTTCCGGCGGAAACTGCAGGAAGCAGACAGCTCGTCATATGGGATTATTGCCTGTACGGACATGTGTAATTGTAGAAAACGATTGAGAATTAGAAATGCCTTAATCTTTCCAGCTTTATGGGAGCCAGCTCCATGGGGGTTATAGGCATGAGACATCTGTTCCTGTTTTAGAGAAGGGGGGTCATTCTTGGGTTGATCTGTGCCAAGAGAGGGATGGGGGGGCGTGCAACCCTGCTGGTGTCCCCGTCTCAAGGATAGGGGACCTGCAACCCCGTGGACTCCCTTGGTCCTCTTATGCTCTCCATCTGGGAAGGCTGTCTTGGGTGGGGGTGGGAAGTCGTGTGTTGCGAGGCTTCTGCTCTTGCCTAGAATACTGAAGGTGTTGTTGTTAGGGGATGATGTCTCTGACCTATGGCGGTCTTTCTACAGGGTGCCTTAGGGCTGTATTTGAACCCAATTCTTCCTAACATCTACATCAAACCGCTAGGAGACGTTAACCGGGGCCATGGGCTGAGGCCTCACCAGTGCCTCTCCTTCTCAGCTCATAGGGTTGAGGCAGTGGAAGTTCTGAACCGGCACACGGGCAGGAGAATGGACTGGATGAGGGCCAAGGAACTCAGATTCAATCCAGACAGAACAGACGTACTGTTTGCAGGTGGGTCATCATTCGGGCTTAGTGACATTCACCCTGTTCTGGAAAGGGGGGAGCTACAGACTTCCTACAGGGTGACGTCTGTGGTGGGGATGGTCACGGTTCCACAGTCGTCTATAGAGGCAGAGGCTCCCTCAGTGGCTCAGAGTAGCTTTTCATCATGTGGGTTTCAACGGGGGTCACAGTTTCTTTGATTTCCCTTTGCATTTCATTTTTAGTTTTTTTCCTTTCTTTTTATGGCACTTTTAATCCCCCATCCCAAAGTTCTTCAGGTGCTGTACAAAACATTTTAAATAGACATTAAAACAGAATAAAAGTAAGGCAGAATAAAACCAGCCAAGATTCAAGCATTTGAACTAAACATACTAAACTAAAAGCTGCAGGAGAGAAAATCACTAAGTGTCTAATAATAATTAAAATAACTACCAAGTAAAAAGGATTCCTTGATCAGGTGGTGCTCTCAGCCCCCAAGGGAGCCTGTGCCTCTGCAGACAAGAACGGATCCGCCGTCATCTCCACATGGCAGACTTCACCCTTAAGGAAGCCTGTCACCCCACTTCTAGAACAGGGTGACTGTCACTTAACTGGATCAATGAACCACCCACAAATAGCACTTGTGTCTCGTCTGGCTTGACTCTTGGTTTCTGGGCCCTCATCCAGCCCACTCTCCTGCCCAGGCGCTGGCTCAGAGCTTCCACGGCCTCAGCTCTTTGAGCTGAGAAGGAGAGGCGAAGCGAGGTGTCCTGCTTGCTGCCTCAGCCTGCTCCCCTGGAGTATGTCTCCCGGAGGTTTCATGTAGCTGTTGAAAAGCGGGGGTCAAATAGTGCCCTAGGAGAGATCCATTCTCCCCTACGCCCACTTCGTATTTATTTCAAAGCATTTTTATAGTGCCGCCTCACCATTTCTGGCATCGAGGCACTTTACAATAACATATACAACAATTCCATTAAAACCCTCACCCTCAAACCATTAAAAGCCCTCAACATCAATTTAAACCACCCCCTCCCCAAGCTCTTGTGAAAATAAAAACGCCTTACAAAGGCATTTGAAGCAATTGAGAGTGGGAGCCTGTCTAATCTCCAGTGGCACATTATTCCATAACTGGGGGCCAGCCACTGAAAAAGCCCTGGCCCCCGCACATTCCAATTTGTAGCGGGGGACCGTCAGGACACCCTGCTCCTGAGAGCGTGTCTGCCAATGGTGAGACACAGGAGAAAGACGAGGCTCAGGCATCCAGGACCCAAGCAATGAAGGGCTTTATACATGGTCAACAAGACCTTGTAGCGCACCCTAGCAGCCACCGGCAGCCAATGGAGCTCTTGAAGCACCAAAGTGATAGAAGACCACTTTGGGAGCCCCTTGACCAACTTGGCTGCTGCATTTTGTAGGTGTTGGATTTGCTGTATACAACGGGTTGCAATAGTCCAGTCTGGAAAGAACCAGGGCCTGGACTGCGGTGGTAAGATCAGCCCCTGACAGAAAGGGGCAAACTTGGCGGAGCACATGTAGATGATAAAATCAAGTCCAAACCACGGCCCCCATCTGGGAAGACATAGTTCGGAATTGGTCAAGAATAACACGCAGGTCCCACGCCTCAGTCACAATCCTTGGTCGGATTCCTGAAATAGGCAGATCTACGAGCTCCTGCCTCAAATCTGCCAGCCGCTGACCTCGGCCAATCACCATCAACTCAGTCTTCTCTGGGTTAAGCTTTAGTTTACTCCTAGACATCCAGTTACAGATGTCAGCCAGGCACCAAGACAGAGTAGCAGCTGCCTCGCCGAGGTCAGACCCCACCGAGATGTAAAGCTGGGTGTATCATCAGCATCCATATGGTACCTCAGCCCATGGGCGCCAGCGGCCTCACATATACATTATACATGAAAGGTGAGAGGATGGAACCCTGTGGAACTCCACAGGGGAGGGCTGTGGGGGTAGATGTACAGGTGCCCACGGTAACCACCTGAGCCCTTCCATCCAAGTAGGACTGGAACCAGGCAAGAGGCAGGCCCTCCAGTCCCACCTGGATGTTCAACCGTCTAATCAACAATTCATGATCCACTGTGTCGAAAGCCGCTGAAAGGTCCAATAACAGCAGGATGGACAGATGACCTTTGTCCATTGCTAAAAGAAGATCGTCAAAGACTGCGGCAAGGGCAGTCTCCGTGCTGTGACCCATGCTGTGACTTTGTCTAAGAGGCATTCTAGGCAGGAGTGGAACCGTTGCAATACGCAACTTCAAGACAGCCTTCCCAGAAGGATAGCATCAGAGGTCCAAGAGAGTCCACAGGGTCACACGAACCCATCCTTCACCTGGCACAGGGAGACCCTTTGGGTGACTAAACCCAGGGCTGCATTTCCACAGGAGAGAGAAGTTTATCTGGTCTCAACAGGGCAGCTAGGTCAGTAAGTAGCCCCGGCCAATGCGATCACACTGAAGCTGGCTGCTGGTGGATGGATGGGGTCAATTCAAAGTGCTGATTTGAATCTTGTAAAGCTTGAGTGGCTTGGGTGAAGGTATTCGAAAGAGCACTGTTGTGGCGTTACACCCCACAAGTCAATTCCAAATGTATGTCTGCAGTTTGTAAGTCTGTGGTTTGTAGAATGTTGGCCTGAGTGGGCGGAGTTAGAATGTCTTGGGAGGGGGGAGGAGCGATATATAAGGGAAGGACTGAGGGGATGGAGAGTTCTTGTTCTTGTTCTTTTCAGGAAACCTTTTCAGGGAGACTTATTAGGTACTCTTAGAGTCTGTAGTGCTCTCTGTGTTTATGGTACTTAAATTCTGGGAAATTTGAGGGTCAGTGTAGTGACTGGTGTCTTTAGAGTGTGGTGTGCACGTAGTGGAAGTATATTAATCAATATTGATAATAAAGGAAGTTCAAGAGTGATTGTGTGAGAAAAAGGAAAGCGCGAATGTGAGAGTGACAGGATTGTATGGAAGGTTTCAAAAAGGTTTTTAAATGTTGTTATTTGAAACAAAGCTTATGAACTTTTAAAAATAAATTTTGATTGTTTTAAAACTACCACAAAAATCCCACGTGTCTGTTTGACGTTTATCATCTTAAGTTTACCCATTTAACACCCACTCTGACAATCATTCACCTAAGCAGATATAACTCACAGCGCATTATATTATATATATTAAAATCCATTCTCCATTTTAAACCCCTTTCTCCACATAGTGTGGAGGAAGGTGGGCTTTATCCCTTGCCTCAGACGTACCAAGTGGTGGTGCTTGGCTTGAGCAGGGAGTAGCCTCGGCCGGGTCTGGTATTCAGAGCCTGTGTCGCCCCATAAGAAGTGGTGGCAGACGGGAGGTCTGGTGTTCAGAGCCTGTGTTGTGGCAACTGTTTCCAATATCTACTGAATGTAATTGGACACTATGAATTTTTGGAAAGCTCTCCCAATGCCTGTGCTGAAGAAAGCCGGGTAGGTAGCTTGTCTCCCCTCACCTTTCTTCTTTTTTCCTAAGTTGAAGAATCCCAGCTGTTGCATCCTTCCCTCATAGGAGAGATGCTTCAGCAATTTGATCATTTTAGTTGTCGTTTCTGTATTTTTTTCAGCTATACAATATTTACTCTTTAGGTGTGGTGACGACAACTGTACACAGTATTCTAAGTGTGATTGCACCATAGATTTGTATAAGCACAGTATGACACTGGCATTCTTATTTTTGATTCCTCCCCTAATAATGCTTAAAATGGATTTTGCTATTTTACAGCAGTCTCATATTGGGTTGGCATTTTGCTCTCCTCGGCATCAAAGAGGGCGTAGCGTCAAGCAGATTACGACACTTAAAACTGGCAGATTCTTCCCCAGAAGTGTGGTGGGTGAGAATATCAGTCTCCAATCCAAGCTAGTGGTTGGAAGATGCTGTCATCTCCCAGACCAGAAGGCTCAGAGTGACCTTGAGATGGAAAACAAAATCAGAGAGGCCTCCAAATGAGGGAGTGTTACAATAATGGGTGACTACAAATTACCCCATGATTAACTGGATCAGCTGGACCCTTGGTCTGATCCAGCATGGCGCGTCTGACATTGTGATGTACAGAACAACAACGCCCACCCCCCGGTACACCCCTCCCCTGACCTTCCTATAGGGTTTATTTCTAGAGATGACCCTATTGCACTGGTTCTCCGCATTCCAACAGGTCTCCTTATCACAGAACTCCAGAAAGGTTTTGCTCTTTAGCTTAGGATTTGTTGTTATGGACAGTGTTTATCTGAATTGCTGGGAATCTTGCTGAAGCCTTCCTTTGTTGGGGTGTGTGCGTGTGTCCAAGCAAGTAGCTTTGTTCACTTATTTCCAATTTCATAAGAATTGCACTGAAGATTAGGGAAGGCTGCATTTGGTCAATTTCAAGAGTTTGCTTATTCTTTTTGTTGCTTTCTCTGGTTTTAGTTTTGAAATAAATTTTTTTTTTAGCTTTTCAAGTTTAAGGATACTTTCACTAACTTAGCAATGTGTGAAAAGAGTAAGAACATCTGTGCACCTTGATCCTCCTTACATACGTTTGTGTTGGTTGTCAGATCTCTTTATCAGTTTAGACACTGTTAACCCAATAAACCTTTCCATAAAAGACGATGTGACTGTGGTGGTTGATTCACCGTGATATGCGATAAGCCCACTGAGCGGTTCTGCAGTTGCCTCCTTTCTGTACATCTTTGTGTGCCCGTTGTGTGTTTAAGATTCCATTGTCACAGTTGTAAGCCCCCCATCGGGGAGAGAGGGATCATGTGATCTGTGATTAAAGCAGCCTTCTTGAACACCTTATGCCAAATTCGATTGTCACACACAAACATCACGTGTGGAAAAAAGGGCCTATTGGTTACACTTCCTGCAGAAATTTTAGAAAATCAGAACAGTTTCCTTGGAGCAAGATACCACCTATGAAGCACCTTAATTGCATTTTCCTTACTCTCTACAGAGCTGCATTTCATTGGGGGCTCCTAGGTGCAATTTCGCCCCTTTCCCTTAGTCAATTGTGGTTTCTGCGCCTTTTTGCCATATCTGAAGAATTCTCTCCATTGTACAAAATTTATGTACATTAATAATCTATATACGGCTGAAGTAAAACCTTCTGTGTCAATTCTATTGTGTTGTATAAAGTTTTAAAATTGCATATTAGGATGTACTTACGTTTGGTTTTGCAATTGGTACATTAGCAATTAAATTTTGTATTTTTTAATTTGGTAATTGAGGTTTCAAGTGTTTTCGGATGAACAAATCTGTCAAGTCATAAATGCCGTGTTCCTCCCACTGCTGGAATAGTTACAATGTATCCACCTTAAAAAAAAAAGAGAGGGCAAAGTAAAAAGGGAGTGATTGTTGAGATGGGTCTGGCGTGAACACTGACCCCTCTTTACGCACGTGCACTGTGGTGTCACAGTGTTTGATTTCTAGAAGTTTTAAGCATTAGGACTTTGACATGGAAGCACAAGAACAAAGAAAATTGACAGAGAAGACAGGTTTCAAAATGTAGAAGGTAAAATATTTGGGAGTTGTTTTGACAAATATGAACTATGTTATTCCACAATAATTATGTTAAAGTTTGGAATGATGTTAAAAATGGCCTGGCAAAATGGGATAAGGTTCGACTGTCGCTTTTGGGAAGAATTGCCATGATAAAAGTGAATGTACTGGGGGTGGAGCTTGGCAGCCATGAAGCTGGTAAGGATTTTTTAATTCTCCAACCGGCCTTGCCGGGAAAATCAATTATCTCTTTTTAAAAGGGCATAAATCTCAAAGCAACATGATGGAAAAGGACTATAAATATTAAGTGTTTAAGTTGCTGATAATGGAGTAAAGTTGAAAGGATTTTAAGTGAGATTGTTGGAACGTTTCTGTGGAGCGTCTCTGTGGAAATCGAAACCGACTGCTAGTTACAGCAGTTAATGGTTTGTTTTTGTTAGAGACGAGGACTTGATTTATGGCACATCTCACTTTTTATTGAAAGCGGAGAAGAGCTGTAAAAACTGGCTCTATAAAGAGAAAAGCAACTCAGGCGCAGTTTGATCGATGGATGGTGTGCTAAATTGTGATTAAGGGGGGGAGGGGAGCGATTGCAGCGTTCGGTGGGGAGACGAAGTTTGGTGTTGCCGGGACTTTCGGGACTGTGTTTATGGCTTGTTTCGGTCTCCCCCAGTGAATGCTGTTTTGACATGTGGTGTAATGCCTCTCCCCCAGAGAAGAAAGAGTGATTAAGTAGTGGAAAACACACAGAAGATATAATAAACTGCTAAGAAGGGAAGCCGGGAGTTAAGGAGGAGATTTATGACCTCTGTCGAATATAAAAAGAAGGATTAAAAAAGAAATTGGAAAAGTTAAGTGGTCAAAAAAACGACCCAGTAACCATAACCTCCCCCATCTGGAAGAGTTAGTTTCCGAAGAAGAACAGGGAAGCACAGACTCAGCAACTGAGGAAAAATGGCTGAAGGTGGAAAAGCAGCTGGCAGTCAGCCAGCCACCTTAGCTGAAATCAAAACTGTTATTGCAGAAAACAACACAATCATTTAAAAAAAAATGGATCAGCAAACGGAAAACTTTAAACAACAGATGCATGTGTTAGCTGATAAAATTTCGCAGAACGATAAAGCTATAAAGGATTTGGAGGCGGGAGCAGACCTGACCCAGAAGAAACAAGAGGCTTTTGAAAAATCGACTAATGTGCAGTTCCAAGCCCACGAATTACGGCTGATAGCCTTAGAAGATCAAAATCGTCGTTCATCACTTCACATAAAACATTTAATTCAAACACAAGGAGAAAACTTGAGAGAAATAATTTTGAATTGGTTTAAAGAGTTGATGCCTGATCTGCAAATTGAAGAATCTGAAATTGATCGAGTCCATAGAGGGGGGGGGGCAAAACTACAAAGGGGCTACTAGAGATATCTTGGTGAAATTTGGTAATTATTATAAAAAAGAGCAAATCATGAAGAAACTGAGATCTATGGCCCAGTTACAGTATAAAGGCAAATCAGTGCAAATTTATAATGATCTTTGTCAACATACATTGAATTGGAGGCGCAGTGTTGAGCCAATAACTGAAATATTAGTGAAGAAAAAAATCACATATTCATGGGGTTATCCTGTTTTTCTAAGATTTACATATGGAAAGGGGGAGCACAGAGTAACCTCTCTGGATCAGGGTAAGGAGTTATTGAAGAGCTTGGGTCTGTATGAGGAAGCAAGCGTGATTGGAACAGGTGGGGGGGGGAGATGAGGCTGGGGCGTAATAGAATTGTTAACTGTACTATGAGATAATTGTAGATAGAAAGGTTAAGCATAGAGACCTTGCCGGCCAGGCGCAGCACTGCCTCCCCCCCTCCCCCCTAAAGTAGATGGCTGGAATATTAGACTTACGGGGATTTGGGGGGGAAGAGGTGGGGGGAGGGGAGGGGGAAGGGGGGATGGTAGGGGTTAGAGTAAGGGGATTGAGGGTTATGTTATGGTGTTTGTGTTTTTATGTATGTGAATTTGAGTTTCAGAGCACAAGGGATCGGAAGAGACTCCAAAAGGGTGAATATGGATAAAAAAATAAAAGTATCAACACTCAATGTTAAAGGTTTGAGGGCAGTCGTGAAAAGGAGGAGAATAGAACAAATGTTTAATAAAGAAGGATCTGACATAATAATGATGCAAGAAACACATCAAGGGTTCGAGAACGCAAATATGATTAAATTAAAGTGGCTAGTTTATTATGAAAAGTCATTGGGGACTTCAAAAAAAATGGAGTGGCCACTTTGATTTTAAAAAAAGTGGTTTTATATTAGAAGCTACAAAAAAGGATGATAGTGGTAGATATCTTATGATAAAAGGTAAAATTGAAGGAAAGGTATAACATTGATTAATGTTTATGCCCCAAATGAGAGACATAGAGAGTTTTTTATAAAATTATTTAAAGAAATAGAAGAATTTAAGGAGGGGTATGTTATCTTAGCTGGGGATTTTAATATGGTTATGGATAATAGATGGGACAGGTCAAACCCCACTAATGTTGAAAAGAGAAATGATATCACTATATTGAATAAATTAGTAAAAGAGAATGATTATGTGGATTCTTGGCGTTTACTTAATGGGGTTAAGCCTGGGTTTTCATATTATTCCCCAGTTCATCATACATACTCCAGGATAGATTGTCTCAAAAGATTTTGCAACTAAGATTTGTAAAATGGAAATGGGGGTAATAAAGGTAACTGATCACGCATTGTTAAGTTTAGAATTTGCAATTGAGAAGAATTATAAAGAGGCATATAGATGGAAATTGAACACAAAAATATTGAAATATAATAAAGTGGTAGAAAAAATTCAGAAGGAATTGTCAGAGTCATGGGAAATTAATGAAAAGGGAGGAACAGCTGGGTCAGTCGTTTGGGACACCATGAAGGCTGTAGTAAGAGGAATTTGTTTGGGGAAATGTGCAGTTTAAAAAGACAACATGCAGAGCAGGAGAAGTTTGAGACAGAAATTAGAAGTTTGGAGGAAGAACATTGGCACGGCCAAAAATAAATATAAATTAGTAGAAATACAAGCTAAGAAGAAACAATTCGAAAATGTAAATTTAGAGGAGGTCCAAAAAATTTTAATATATATGAAAAGGGAGTATTTTGAAAATAGCAATAGGAATTCTAGATTGCTTGCCAGACTCACACAAAAGGAAAAAGGGAGAAACGGGATAGAAGCATTGAAGGATAATCAAGGGAATTATTGTTATACAATGAAGGATAAAATAAAAAATTTTCAGAAATTTTATCAGGAATTATATGAGGGTAAAGAAACTCAAAAAGAAAAGTTGGAGGAATATATTGGAAGGTATATAAAGAAGGGAATAAAAATAATACATAAAGAGCAAATGGAGAAGGTAATAACTCAAAGAGAAGTTGAAGATGTAATTGATAATTTGAAAGTGGGTAAATCACTGGGAGCAGATGGTCTAGGATCAGAATATTATAAAGTTTTTAAGGAGTTTTTAGTTCCGAAATTAGTGAAACTTTAAAACGCTATATTAATAGGAGAGAAGATACCAGAATCATGGGAACATTCATTGATAATATTAATTCCCAAACCAGATAAAGATTTGACTATCCCTGATTCATATAGACCTATTTCATTAATAAATCAGGATGCTAAATTTTTTTCATCTATTTTGGCTAAACGGTTAAATAAATTTATATCAGAATATATAGGAGAAGATCAATGTGGATTTGTGGCAGGAAGGCAGATGCATAGTTTAGTGGGAAGAGTTTTAAACGCAATACATGCAATAAAAAAATCAAATATCAAGGCAGGAATTTTGGCATTGGATATTTTTAAGGCTTTTGATTGTGTGAGCTGGCAGGCATTAAAGAATATTGTAGATAAAATGGGATTTGGAAATAAATTTAAAACTATAATAGAACAGTTATATTCCCAAAATACAGCTGTAGTGGTGGTAAACGATGGACTCACTGAAAAGATACGACTAGCCAGAGGTACAAGAGAAGGATGTCCACTCTCGCAGGTCCTGTTTGTAATGGTTATGGAAGTATTGGCGAATGCATTAAGAGATGATGGAGAGATAGAAGGAATTGGAGAGGTAAGGGGAATAAAATTGAATATGTTTGCGGATGATACCCTATTGAGTATTAAGAACCCAATAAGAAAAATGGATAGAATTAAATCTCAATTGAGAGAATTTGAAGAAGCTACAGGGTTAAGAATAAATTGGTCCAAATCAGAGATGATTTTGTTTAATTATACTAAGAAGGAAGAAAAGGAATGGGAGTATAAGGGAATAGAAATGAGAGTTAAGGAGGAGATTAAATATTTGGGAATTAAAATTACGAAAAACCTAGATAATTTAGAAAAGGAGAACTTAATGAGGTTAAAGAAAGTGGTATTAGAAAAATTGGAAAAATATAAAAGATTAAATCTATCTTGGTTTGGAAGAATAGCATTAATAAAAATGAAGATCTTAGCTAAAATTAATTTTGTGTTTAGGATGTTACCTATAAAAATTTCAGAAATTGAGATAAAAAGTTGGCAAAATATTATTAATAAATATTGTAACGGAGAAAAGAAAGCAAGGGTAAATAAGAATAAATGGTATTTAAGCCAAAAAAAAGGAGGATTGGGTCTCCCAAATATAAAATTATACTATGTAGCAAATAGATTAAGACATATTGTAGAAGCAATTATAGGAGTAGGAGATTTAGATTGGATGGAGGATAAAACTACAAGTAATGTAGAGATGAGTTTGGAAAATGTCTTTTTTAAGGAAGGAGGGAGAAAGTGGGTTGAAAGTAGAGATAATCCACTCCTGAGGTCTCAATGGAAAATTTGGAGTAAATTTAAAGGGAAGTTGCTCCCGAGCAACTCTCCCTTATCACCGGTAATAATGTTTAAAAATTTCCCAGAGGAACTGAAGGGTAGATTAAGCAAAATATTAAAAGAGAAAAATAAATTGAAATTAAAGGATTGGTTAAGAGATATAAATACAAGAGAAGATATGGAAGATTTGTTAAAGGAGAAAAAATTATCTTGGTTAGAGTATGGGCAATTAGAACAATGGAATAAAAAGTGGATTAAAGATAATAGAGTTTGTAGAGAAATGACGGTTTGAAGAGTTAATAGTAAATAAGGAAAAAGGAAAAGGAGGAAGTATAGTCTTAAAAGGGTTAATGAGCGAAATATATAAAATACTGTTAGAAAAGGAGTTAAGGGATAGCTCAGGGAAAATGGTATGGGAGACAGATTTGAAGATACAAATAGGGCGACAGAGCTGGGAGGGACTGTGGAAACACAGAGTGTTGAGAAGTATGTCAGTGAGAATAAAAGAGAATTACTTCAAAATTTTGTGGAGGTGGCACCTAACCCCGATTAGATTGAATAAGATAAATGAGCAGCATTCAGCAAATTGTTGGAGAGGTTGTGGGGAAAAAGGAACGTATTTACATATGTGATGGGAATGCAAATATGTACAAAGATTATGGAAGATGGTGTTTTTGGAAATTGAAGAAATAGTGGGAATGAAAATAGAACAAACACCAAAGATTGCATTACTGTCACTATTTGAAGATTTAAAATGTGGAAAAGAAATTAAAGAATTGATATCGAGTTTGCTGACTGCAGCACGATTGATGATAGCTAGGAACTGGAAGATTCAGGGGGAATATTCTATTGAAGAGTGGTATAGAGAAGTTTGGGATATAGCTATTAATGATAAATTGACTTGTAATATTAAGTGGAGGAAAGGCATAACTAAAATAAATGAGTTTGAAGGAATCTGGAAACAGTTCCTAATATTTGTGTTTACTAAGGGAAGTGGGAAACTGCCAGCGGAAGAAAGTATGAGATTTTGGAAGCAGGAATAGATCCCGAGGTGGAGGGTGCACTTATATTATTATTATTATTATTATTATTATTATTATTATTATTATTATTATTATTATTTTATATAGCACCATCAATATACATGGTGCTGTACAGATTACACAGTAAATAGCAAGACCCTGCCGCATAGGCTTACAATCTAATAAAGTTGTAGTAAACAATAAGGAGGGAAAGAGAATGCAAACAGGCACAGGGAAGTGTAAACAGGCACTGGTGAAGCTAAACAGTATAGAGTCAGAACAAACTCAATATTTAAAAGCTATAGGGAACAGAAAAGTTTTTAGCTGAGTTTTAAAAGCTGTGATTGAGTTTGTAGTTCTCAAGTGTTTTGGAAGAGCATTCCAGGCGTAAGGGGCAGCAGAAGAAAAAGGACGAAGCCGAGTAAGGCAAGTAGAGGTTCTTGGGCAGGCGAGAAGCATGGCATCAGAGGAGCGGAGAGCACGAGCGGGGCAATAGTGTGAGATGAGAGAGGAGAGATAGGCAGGAGCTAGACCATGAAAAGCTTTGAAGGTCAACAGGAGAAGTTTATATTGGATTCTGGAGTGAATTGGAAGCCAATGAAGAGATTTCAGAAGTGGAGTGACATGGTCAGAGCGGCGGGCCAAGAAGATGATCTTAGCGGCAGAGTGGTGGACAGAGACCAGCGGACTGATGTGAGGCGAAGGAAGGCCAGAGAGAAGAAGGTTGCGGTAGTCCAACCGAGAGATAACCAGTGCGTGAACGAGAGTCTTGGCAGAAGAGACAGACAAAAATGGTCGAATCCTGGCAATATTATACAGGAAGAAACGACAGGATTTCGCTACTGCCTCGATATGAGGAATAAAGGAGAGCGAGGAATCAAATATAAAGCCAAGACTACGAGCTTCCTTGACCGGAGTAAGCGTGACATCGTTGACAGTAAGAGAGAATGAGAGGTGAGGAGAAGGTTTAGGAGGAAAAACAAGCAGTTCAGTTTTTCCCATATTAAGTTGCAAACGACGGTGAAGCAGCCAGGCTGAGATATCTGAAAGACATGCCGAGATACGATCGTGAACATCAGGAGAAAGTTCCGGAGATGAGATATATAATTGTGTATCATCGGCATACAGGTGATATTGGAGGCCATGAGATTGAATAACCTTACCCAAGGGCAGCATGTATAAAGAAAACAACAACGGGCCAAGCACCGAGCCTTGCGGAACCCCTACTGAAAGGGGAAAAGAGGAGGACGAGGTGCCGTTAGCCGACACGCTGAAAGAGCGACCCTCTAGATAGGAGGCGAACCAGTTATAGACAGAGCCACAGAGTCCAAGGTCATGGAGGGAATCTAAGAGAAGATCGTGATCAACCGTGTCAAAGGCTGCAGTTAAATCAAGGAGAATAAGAACGGAATAATGGCCTTTAGACTTGGCAGTAAGAAGATCATTGGTGAGTATGTTTAGTATGATTATATATGTAATGATAGGATAGGTTATGGTTAATATTTATCTTTTATATGTATTCAACATTTATTCAAAATGTATGTAGTATGTTGTGTTGTTTCTTTTCTGTAAGATGTTTATTTTGTGTGTTTTAAAATTAAAAAATTAAAAAATAAAAAAAAAATAAAAGTGAATGTACTGCCAAGAAGGTTATTTTTATTTCAGACAGTGCCTATTGTAATAGGGATGTACCGTTCAAGCAATGGCAGAGAGAGATATCTAGATTCATACAGCAAGGGGAAAAGCCTAGGGTTAAACTTAAAATACTGCAGGATGCCAAAGAAAGAGGAGATCTGAGATTACCGGATCTGAAATTGTATTTCTTTGCTTGTTGCTTGGTTTGGATGAAAGAGTGGGTTCTGTTGGAGAATAGACGGCTATTGGAGTTTGAAGGCCATGAATAAAGGTTTGGGTGGCATGGGTACCTGTGGTATGAGAAAGATAAGGTCAACGTTGATTTCAATAATCACTTTGTCAGGCGTTCAATTTTAAGAGTACGGAATAAACGTTGAGAATTTGTCAGAACACACCAATGTGGGTATCAGCTCAGGAGGCCGTTCATAGAAGAGAACTATCTAGTGGGCACAAATGGCTAAAGTATAGCAACATATTGGAGATGTCTAAAGGGGAATTAAAAATAAAAGCAAGAGAACAGCTGTTAAAGGAGGGCCAGATAGGTCAGTGGTTTTCTTACCCACAGATTATGGAGCAGTTTGAGAAAGACATAAAAACGTGGATTTGAGGATACAAAATCAATGTTTGAGGAAGCACTAAGTACTAATGATGAATGTGTTACCTCCATGGTATATAAGCTATTGTTGAAGCTTCAGACAGCGAATGAACAAACAAGGGAATGTATGATAAAGTGGGATCAAAACTTTGGAAAAATATGTGGCTAAAAGGTTTAAAATATATGTTAAGTACTAGACTTAAGGAGAATTTTTATAAGATGATGTATAGATGGTATATGTCTCGCTCAAAAATAGCAAAAATGTACAGGGGCTGTCTGGGAGACTGTCGGAAATGTGAAGAAGAAGAATGAACCTTTTACCAGAAGTGGTCATGTAAAAAGGCAAAATCCTTCTGGACTCTGATGCACTTATAAATGCAATTTAAAAAAAAGATAAATACACAAATGAAACCAGAAGCATTTCTGCTGGGATTTATGGATGATCAATTTTTTGAAAAAGGAGGACTTTTGTTTCTGTATATAACAGCTGCCAGACTACTATACGCGCAATACTGGAAAAATACACAAATATCAATGGAGGAATGCCTGCTCAAGGTTTTGGAGTTGGCGGAGATGGCGAAACTTACGGCGTTAGTAAGAAAAAATCAACAACCTCATTTGTACTGGACTGGAAACCTGATAGAGTATATATAAGAGTTGCAAAAGAATGACGTATCTCTTTGTGGTGTTTATAACCGGTGGGCTGGGTAAAGGGAAGTAAATGACAGCCGATACGTCCGACATGAAGATTGCCTCAAATGGAAAACGGCCACATATATTAATTTGTATATGTGTTTTTATTAGATGTAGTGTATACTACTATTAAGTATGTGATGTTTTGTAATATTCCCTTTTCTTTGGTTTTCCTCTCTTTTTCTGTGCTTTGTTCTTTGTAGAAAACGATAAAATAGTTGAAAAAGTAGAAATTTTTAACGTTAGCTCTCTGACTTCTCAAAGTTTATAGCGTTTGCTCTCTGAACGTTTAGCACTTTGAAATCTTTTAGACTTTAGCGTTTGCTCTTTGAACGTTTAGCACTTTGAAATCTTTCAGTCTTTAGCGTTTGCTCTTTGAACGTTTAGCCCCATGACTTCAGGTTATTTTCAGCGTTTAGCACTTTGAAATCTTTCAGTCTTTAGCGTTTGCTCTTTGAACGTTTAGCACTTTGAAATCTTTCAGTCTTTAGCGTTTGCTCTCTGAACGTTGAGCACTTTGAAATCTTTTAGACTTTAGCGTTTGCTCTTTGAACGTTTAGCACTTTGAAATCTTTTAGACTTTAGCGTTTGCTCTTTGAACGTTTAGCCCCATGACTTCAGGTTATTTTCAGCGTTTAGCACTTTGAAATCATTTAGTCTTTAGCGTTTGCTCTTTGAACGTTTAGCACTTTGAAATCTTTCAGTCTTTAGCGTTTGCTCTCTGAACGTTGAGCACTTTGAAATCTTTTAGACTTTAGCGTTTGCTCTTTGAACGTTTAGCACTTTGAAATCTTTTAGACTTTAGCGTTTGCTCTTTGAACGTTTAGCACTTTGAAATCTTTCAGTCTTTAGCGTTTGCTCTTTGAACGTTTAGCCCCTTGACTTCAGGTTATTTTCAGCGTTTAGCACTTTGAAATCTTTCAGTCTTTAGCGTTTGCTCTTTGAACGTTTAGCCCCTTGACTTCAGGTTATTTTCAGCGTTTAGCACTTTGAAATCTTTCAGTCTTTAGCGTTTGCTCTCTGAACGTTGAGCACTTTGAAATCTTTCAGTCTTTAGCGTTTGCTCTTTGAACGTTTAGCACTTTGAAATCTTTCAGTCTTTAGCGTTTGCTCTCTGAACGTTGAGCACTTTGAAATCTTTTAGACTTTAGCGTTTGCTCTTTGAACGTTTAGCACTTTGAAATCTTTCAGTCTTTAGCGTTTGCTCTCTGAACGTTTAGCACTTTGAAATCTTTCAGTCTTTAGCGTTTGCTCTCTGAACGTTGAGCACTTTGAAATCTTTCAGTCTTTAGCGTTTGCTCTTTGAACGTTTAGCCCCTTGACTTCAGGTTATTTTCAGCGTTTAGCACTTTGAAATCTTTCAGTCTTTAGCGTTTGCTCTTTGAACGTTTAGCCCCTTGACTTCAGGTTATTTTCAGCGTTTAGCACTTTGAAATCTTTCAGTCTTTAGCGTTTGCTCTCTGAACGTTGAGCACTTTGAAATCTTTCAGTCTTTAGCGTTTGCTCTTTGAACGTTTAGCACTTTGAAATCTTTCAGTCTTTAGCGTTTGCTCTCTGAACGTTGAGCACTTTGAAATCTTTTAGACTTTAGCGTTTGCTCTTTGAACGTTTAGCACTTTGAAATCTTTCAGTCTTTAGCGTTTGCTCTCTGAACGTTGAGCACTTTGAAATCTTTCAGTCTTTAGCGTTTGCTCTTTGAACGTTGAGCACTTTGAAATCTTTCAGTCTTTAGCGTTTGCTCTCTGAACGTTGAGCACTTTGAAATCTTTTAGACTTTAGCGTTTGCTCTTTGAACGTTTAGCACTTTGAAATCTTTCAGTCTTTAGCGTTTGCTCTCTGAACGTTTAGCACTTTGAAATCTTTCAGTCTTTAGCGTTTGCTCTCTGAACGTTGAGCACTTTGAAATCTTTCAGTCTTTAGCGTTTGCTCTTTGAACGTTTAGCACTTTGAAATCTTTCAGTCTTTAGCGTTTGCTCTCTGAACGTTGAGCACTTTGAAATCTTTTAGACTTTAGCGTTTGCTCTTTGAACGTTTAGCACTTTGAAATCTTTCAGTCTTTAGCGTTTGCTCTCTGAACGTTTAGCACTTTGAAATCTTTCAGTCTTTAGCGTTTGCTCTTTGAACGTTTAGCCCCTTGACTTCAGATTATTTTCAGCGTTTAGCACTTTGAAATCTTTCAGTCTTTAGCGTTTGCTCTCTGAACGTTGAGCACTTTGAAATCTTTTAGACTTTAGCGTTTGCTCTTTGAACGTTTAGCACTTTGAAATCTTTCAGTCTTTAGCGTTTGCTCTTTGAACGTTTAGCCCCATGACTTCAGGTTATTTTCAGCGTTTAGCACTTTGAAATCTTTCAGTCTTTAGCGTTTGCTCTCTGAACGTTTAGCACTTTGAAATCTTTCAGTCTTTAGCGTTTGCTCTTTGAACGTTTAGCACTTTGAAATCTTTCAGTCTTTAGCGTTTGCTCTTTGAACGTTTAGCACTTTGAAATCTTTCAGTCTTTAGCGTTTGCTCTCTGAACGTTGAGCACTTTGAAATCTTTCAGTCTTTAGCGTTTGCTCTTTGAAGGTTTAGCCCCATGACTTCAGGTTATTTTCAGCGTTTAGCACTTTGAAATCTTTTAGACTTTAGCGTTTGCTCTTTGAACGTTTAGCACTTTGAAATCTTTTAGACTTTAGCGTTTGCTCTTTGAACGTTGAGCACTTTGAAATCTTTTAGACTTTAGCGTTTGCTCTCTGAACGTTGAGCACTTTGAAATCTTTCAGTCTTTAGCGTTTGCTCTCTGAACGTTGAGCACTTTGAAATCTTTTAGACTTTAGCGTTTGCTCTTTGAACGTTTAGCACTTTGAAATCTTTCAGTCTTTAGCGTTTGCTCTTTGAACGTTTAGCCCCATGACTTCAGGTTATTTTCAGCGTTTAGCACTTTGAAATCTTTCAGTCTTTAGCGTTTGCTCTCTGAACGTTTAGCACTTTGAAATCTTTCAGTCTTTAGCGTTTGCTCTTTGAACGTTTAGCACTTTGAAATCTTTCAGTCTTTAGCGTTTGCTCTTTGAACGTTTAGCACTTTGAAATCTTTCAGTCTTTAGCGTTTGCTCTCTGAACGTTGAGCACTTTGAAATCTTTCAGTCTTTAGCGTTTGCTCTTTGAAGGTTTAGCCCCATGACTTCAGGTTATTTTCAGCGTTTAGCACTTTGAAATCTTTTAGACTTTAGCGTTTGCTCTTTGAACGTTTAGCACTTTGAAATCTTTTAGACTTTAGCGTTTGCTCTTTGAACGTTGAGCACTTTGAAATCTTTTAGACTTTAGCGTTTGCTCTCTGAACGTTGAGCACTTTGAAATCTTTCAGTCTTTAGCGTTTGCTCTTTGAACGTTTAGCACTTTGAAATCTTTTAGACTTTAGCGTTTGCTCTTTGAACGTTTAGCACTTTGAAATCTTTTAGACTTTAGCGTTTGCTCTCTGAACGTTGAGCACTTTGAAATCTTTCAGTCTTTAGCGTTTGCTCTTTGAACGTTTAGCACTTTGAAATCTTTAAGTCTTTAGCGTTTGCTCTTTGAAGGTTTAGCCCCATGACTTCAGGTTATTTTCAGCGTTTAGCACTTTGAAATCTTTTAGACTTTAGTGTTTGCTCTTTGAACGTTTAGCCCCTTGACTTCAGGTTATTTTCAGCGTTTAGCACTTTGAAATCTTTCAGTCTTTAGCGTTTGCTCTTTGAACGTTTAGCCCCTTGACTTCAGGTTATTTTCAGCGTTGAGCACTTTGAAATCTTTTAGACTTTAGCGTTTGCTCTTTGAACGTTTAGCACTTTGAAATCTTTCAGTCTTTAGCGTTTGCTCTTTGAACGTTTAGCCCCATGACTTCAGGTTATTTTCAGCGTTTAGCACTTTGAAATCTTTCAGTCTTTAGCGTTTGCTCTCTGAACGTTTAGCACTTTGAAATCTTTCAGTCTTTAGCGTTTGCTCTTTGAAGGTTTAGCCCCATGACTTCAGGTTATTTTCAGCGTTTAGCACTTTGAAATCTTTTAGACTTTAGCGTTTGCTCTTTGAACGTTTAGCACTTTGAAATCTTTTAGACTTTAGCGTTTGCTCTTTGAACGTTTAGCACTTTGAAATCTTTTAGACTTTAGCGTTTGCTCTCTGAACGTTGAGCACTTTGAAATCTTTCAGTCTTTAGCGTTTGCTCTTTGAACGTTTAGCACTTTGAAATCTTTTAGACTTTAGCGTTTGCTCTTTGAACGTTGAGCACTTTGAAATCTTTTAGACTTTAGCGTTTGCTCTCTGAACGTTTAGCACTTTGAAATCTTTTAGACTTTAGCGTTTGCTCTTTGAACGTTTAGCACTTTGAAATCTTTTAGACTTTAGTGTTTGCTCTTTGAACGTTTAGCCCCTTGACTTCAGGTTATTTTCAGCGTTTAGCACTTTGAAATCTTTCAGTCTTTAGCGTTTGCTCTTTGAACGTTTAGCACTTTGAAATCTTTTAGACTTTAGCGTTTGCTCTTTGAACGTTTAGCACTTTGAAATCTTTTAGACTTTAGCGTTTGCTCTCTGAACGTTGAGCACTTTGAAATCTTTCAGTCTTTAGCGTTTGCTCTTTGAACGTTTAGCACTTTGAAATCTTTTAGACTTTAGCGTTTGCTCTTTGAACGTTGAGCACTTTGAAATCTTTTAGACTTTAGCGTTTGCTCTCTGAACGTTTAGCACTTTGAAATCTTTTAGACTTTAGCGTTTGCTCTTTGAACGTTTAGCACTTTGAAATCTTTTAGACTTTAGTGTTTGCTCTTTGAACGTTTAGCCCCTTGACTTCAGGTTATTTTCAGCGTTTAGCACTTTGAAATCTTTCAGTCTTTAGCGTTTGCTCTTTGAACGTTTAGCACTTTGAAATCTTTTAGACTTTAGCGTTTGCTCTTTGAACGTTGAGCACTTTGAAATCTTTTAGACTTTAGCGTTTGCTCTCTGAACGTTTAGCACTTTGAAATCTTTTAGACTTTAGCGTTTGCTCTTTGAACGTTTAGCACTTTGAAATCTTTTAGACTTTAGCGTTTGCTCTCTGAACGTTGAGCACTTTGAAATCTTTCAGTCTTTAGCGTTTGCTCTTTGAACGTTTAGCACTTTGAAATCTTTTAGACTTTAGCGTTTGCTCTCTGAACGTTGAGCACTTTGAAATCTTTCAGTCTTTAGCGTTTGCTCTTTGAACGTTTAGCACTTTGAAATCTTTCAGTCTTTAGCGTTTGCTCTCTGAACGTTGAGCACTTTGAAATCTTTCAGTCTTTAGCGTTTGCTCTTTGAAGGTTTAGCACTTTGAAATCTTTTAGACTTTAGCGTTTGCTCTTTGAACGTTTAGCACTTTGAAATCTTTTAGACTTTAGCGTTTGCTCTCTGAACGTTGAGCACTTTGAAATCTTTCAGTCTTTAGCGTTTGCTCTTTGAACGTTTAGCACTTTGAAATCTTTCAGTCTTTAGCGTTTGCTCTTTGAACGTTTAGCACTTTGAAATCTTTCAGTCTTTAGCGTTTGCTCTCTGAACGTTGAGCACTTTGAAATCTTTCAGTCTTTAGCGTTTGCTCTTTGAAGGTTTAGCCCCATGACTTCAGGTTATTTTCAGCGTTTAGCACTTTGAAATCTTTTAGACTTTAGCGTTTGCTCTTTGAACGTTTAGCACTTTGAAATCTTTTAGACTTTAGCGTTTGCTCTTTGAACGTTTAGCACTTTGAAATCTTTTAGACTTTAGCGTTTGCTCTCTGAACGTTGAGCACTTTGAAATCTTTCAGTCTTTAGCGTTTGCTCTTTGAACGTTTAGCACTTTGAAATCTTTCAGTCTTTAGCGTTTGCTCTTTGAACGTTTAGCACTTTGAAATCTTTCAGTCTTTAGCGTTTGCTCTCTGAACGTTGAGCACTTTGAAATCTTTCAGTCTTTAGCGTTTGCTCTTTGAAGGTTTAGCCCCATGACTTCAGGTTATTTTCAGCGTTTAGCACTTTGAAATCTTTTAGACTTTAGCGTTTGCTCTTTGAACGTTTAGCCCTTTGAAATCTTTTAGACTTTAGCGTTTGCTCTTTGAACGTTTAGCACTTTGAAATCTTTTAGACTTTAGCGTTTGCTCTCTGAACGTTGAGCACTTTGAAATCTTTCAGTCTTTAGCGTTTGCTCTTTGAACGTTTAGCACTTTGAAATCTTTTAGACTTTAGCGTTTGCTCTTTGAACGTTGAGCACTTTGAAATCTTTTAGACTTTAGCGTTTGCTCTCTGAACGTTGAGCACTTTGAAATCTTTCAGTCTTTAGCGTTTGCTCTCTGAACGTTGAGCACTTTGAAATCTTTCAGTCTTTAGCGTTTGCTCTTTGAACGTTTAGCACTTTGAAATCTTTTAGACTTTAGCGTTTGCTCTTTGAACGTTGAGCACTTTGAAATCTTTTAGACTTTAGCGTTTGCTCTCTGAACGTTGAGCACTTTGAAATCTTTCAGTCTTTAGCGTTTGCTCTCTGAACGTTGAGCACTTTGAAATCTTTTAGACTTTAGCGTTTGCTCTTTGAACGTTTAGCACTTTGAAATCTTTCAGTCTTTAGCGTTTGCTCTTTGAAGGTTTAGCCCCATGACTTCAGGTTATTTTCAGCGTTTAGCACTTTGAAATCTTTCAGTCTTTAGCGTTTGCTCTTTGAACGTTGAGCACTTTGAAATCTTTTAGACTTTAGCGTTTGCTCTCTGAACGTTGAGCACTTTGAAATCTTTCAGTCTTTAGCGTTTGCTCTCTGAACGTTGAGCACTTTGAAATCTTTTAGACTTTAGCGTTTGCTCTTTGAACGTTTAGCACTTTGAAATCTTTCAGTCTTTAGCGTTTGCTCTTTGAAGGTTTAGCCCCATGACTTCAGGTTATTTTCAGCGTTTAGCACTTTGAAATCTTTCAGTCTTTAGCGTTTGCTCTTTGAACGTTTAGCCCCATGACTTCAGGTTATTTTCAGCGTTTAGCACTTTGAAATCATTTAGAATTTAGCGTTTGCTCTTTGAACGTTTAGCACTTTGAAATCTTTCAGTCTTTAGCGTTTGCTCTTTGAAGGTTTAGCCCCATGACTTCAGGTTATTTTAAGCGTTTAGCACTTTGAAATCTTTTAGACTTTAGCGTTTGCTCTTTGAACGTTTAGCACTTTGAAATCTTTTAGACTTTAGCGTTTGCTCTTTGAACGTTTAGCACTTTGAAATCTTTTAGACTTTAGCGTTTGCTCTTTGAACGTTGAGCACTTTGAAATCTTTTAGACTTTAGCGTTTGCTCTCTGAACGTTGAGCACTTTGAAATCTTTCAGTCTTTAGCGTTTGCTCTCTGAACGTTGAGCACTTTGAAATCTTTTAGACTTTAGCGTTTGCTCTTTGAACGTTTAGCACTTTGAAATCTTTCAGTCTTTAGCGTTTGCTCTTTGAAGGTTTAGCCCCATGACTTCAGGTTATTTTCAGCGTTTAGCACTTTGAAATCTTTCAGTCTTTAGCGTTTGCTCTTTGAACGTTTAGCCCCATGACTTCAGGTTATTTTCAGCGTTTAGCACTTTGAAATCATTTAGAATTTAGCGTTTGCTCTTTGAACGTTTAGCACTTTGAAATCTTTCAGTCTTTAGCGTTTGCTCTTTGAAGGTTTAGCCCCATGACTTCAGGTTATTTTAAGCGTTTAGCACTTTGAAATCTTTTAGACTTTAGCGTTTGCTCTTTGAACGTTTAGCACTTTGAAATCTTTTAGACTTTAGCGTTTGCTCTTTGAACGTTTAGCACTTTGAAATCTTTCAGTCTTTAGTGTTTGCTCTTTGAACGTTGAGCACTTTGAAATCTTTCAGTCTTTAGCGTTTGCTCTCTGAACGTTGAGCACTTTGAAATCTTTTAGACTTTAGCGTTTGCTCTCTGAACGTTGAGCACTTTGAAATCTTTCAGTCTTTAGCGTTTGCTCTTTGAACGTTGAGCACTTTGAAATCTTTCAGTCTTTAGCGTTTGCTCTTTGAACGTTTAGCCCCATGACTTCAGGTTATTTTCAGCGTTTAGCACTTTGAAATCTTTCAGTCTTTAGCGTTTGCTCTTTGAACGTTGAGCACTTTGAAATCTTTTAGACTTTAGCGTTTGCTCTCTGAACGTTGAGCACTTTGAAATCTTTCAGTCTTTAGCGTTTGCTCTTTGAACGTTTAGCCCCTTGACTTCAGGTTATTTTTAGCGTTTAGCACTTTGAAATCTTTCAGTCTTTAGCGTTTGCTCTCTGAACGTTGAGCACTTTGAAATCTTTCAGTCTTTAGCGTTTGCTCTCTGAACGTTGAGCACTTTGAAATCTTTCAGTCTTTAGCGTTTGCTCTTTGAATGTTTAGCCCCATGACTTCAGGTTATTTTCAGCGTTTAGCACTTTGAAATCTTTCAGTCTTTAGCGTTTGCTCTCTGAACGTTGAGCACTTTGAAATCTTTCAGTCTTTAGCGTTTGCTCTTTGAACGTTTAGCCCCATGACTTCACGTTATTTTCAGCGTTTAGCACTTTGAAATCTTTCAGTCTTTAGCGTTTGCTCTTTGAACGTTTAGCCCCATGACTTCAGGTTATTTTCAGCGTTTAGCACTTTGAAATCTTTCAGTCTTTAGCGTTTGCTCTTTGAACGTTTAGCCCCATGACTTCAGGTTATTTTCAGCGTTTAGCACTTTGAAATCTTTCAGTCTTTAGCGTTTGCTCTTTGAACGTTTAGCCCCTTGACTTCAGGTTATTTTCAGCGTTTAGCACTTTGAAATCTTTTAGACTTTAGCGTTTGCTCTCTGAACGTTGAGCACTTTGAAATCTTTCAGTCTTTAGCGTTTGCTCTCTGAACGTTGAGCACTTTGAAATCTTTTAGACTTTAGCGTTTGCTCTTTGAACGTTGAGCACTTTGAAATCTTTCAGTCTTTAGCGTTTGCTCTTTGAACGTTTAGCCCCATGACTTCAGGTTATTTTCAGCGTTTAGCACTTTGAAATCTTTCAGTCTTTAGCGTTTGCTCTTTGAACGTTTAGCCCCATGACTTCAGGTTATTTTCAGCGTTTAGCACTTTGAAATCTTTCAGTCTTTAGCGTTTGCTCTTTGAACGTTTAGCACTTTGAAATCTTTTAGACTTTAGTGTTTGCTCTTTGAACGTTTAGCACTTTGAAATCTTTCAGTCTTTAGCGTTTGCTCTCTGAACGTTGAGCACTTTGAAATCTTTTAGACTTTAGCGTTTGCTCTTTGAACGTTTAGCACTTTGAAATCTTTCAGTCTTTAGCGTTTGCTCTCTGAACGTTTAGCACTTTGAAATCATTCAGTCTTTAGCGTTTGCTCTTTGAACGTTTAGCCCCATGACTTCAGGTTATTTTCAGCGTTTAGCACTTTGAAATCTTTTAGACTTTAGCGTTTGCTCTCTGAACGTTGAGCACTTTGAAATCTTTCAGTCTTTAGCGTTTGCTCTCTGAACGTTGAGCACTTTGAAATCTTTTAGACTTTAGCGTTTGCTCTTTGAACGTTGAGCACTTTGAAATCTTTCAGTCTTTAGCGTTTGCTCTTTGAACGTTTAGCCCCATGACTTCAGGTTATTTTCAGCGTTTAGCACTTTGAAATCTTTCAGTCTTTAGCGTTTGCTCTTTGAACGTTTAGCCCCATGACTTCAGGTTATTTTCAGCGTTTAGCACTTTGAAATCTTTCAGTCTTTAGCGTTTGCTCTTTGAACGTTTAGCACTTTGAAATCTTTTAGACTTTAGTGTTTGCTCTTTGAACGTTTAGCACTTTGAAATCTTTCAGTCTTTAGCGTTTGCTCTCTGAACGTTGAGCACTTTGAAATCTTTTAGACTTTAGCGTTTGCTCTTTGAACGTTTAGCACTTTGAAATCTTTCAGTCTTTAGCGTTTGCTCTCTGAACGTTTAGCACTTTGAAATCATTCAGTCTTTAGCGTTTGCTCTTTGAACGTTTAGCCCCATGACTTCAGGTTATTTTCAGCGTTTAGCACTTTGAAATCTTTCAGTCTTTAGCGTTTGCTCTCTGAACGTTGAGCACTTTGAAATCTTTCAGACTTTAGCGTTTGCTCTCTGAACGTTTAGCACTTTGAAATCATTCAGTCTTTAGCGTTTGCTCTTTGAACGTTTAGCCCCATGACTTCAGGTTATTTTCAGCGTTTAGCACTTTGAAATCTTTTAGACTTTAGCGTTTGCTCTCTGAACGTTGAGCACTTTGAAATCTTTCAGTCTTTAGCGTTTGCTCTCTGAACGTTGAGCACTTTGAAATCTTTCAGTCTTTAGCGTTTGCTCTTTGAACGTTTAGCCCCATGACTTCAGGTTATTTTCAGCGTTTAGCACTTTGAAATCTTTCAGTCTTTAGCGTTTGCTCTCTGAACGTTGAGCACTTTGAAATCTTTTAGACTTTAGCGTTTGCTCTTTGAACGTTTAGCCCCATGACTTCAGGTTATTTTCAGCGTTTAGCACTTTGAAATCTTTCAGTCTTTAGCGTTTGCTCTCTGAACGTTTAGCACTTTGAAATCTTTCAGTCTTTAGCGTTTGCTGTTTGAACGTTTAGCACTTTGAAATCTTTCAGTCTTTAGCGTTTGCTCTTTGAACGTTGAGCACTTTGAAATCTTTTAGACTTTAGCGTTTGCTCTCTGAACGTTGAGCACTTTGAAATCTTTTAGACTTTAGCGTTTGCTCTTTGAACGTTTAGCCCCATGACTTCAGGTTATTTTCAGCGTTTAGCACTTTGAAATCTTTCAGTCTTTAGCGTTTGCTCTCTGAACGTTTAGCACTTTGAAATCTTTCAGTCTTTAGCGTTTGCTGTTTGAACGTTTAGCACTTTGAAATCTTTCAGTCTTTAGCGTTTGCTCTTTGAACGTTGAGCACTTTGAAATCTTTTAGACTTTAGCGTTTGCTGTTTGAACGTTTAGCACTTTGAAATCTTTCAGTCTTTAGCGTTTGCTCTTTGAACGTTGAGCACTTTGAAATCTTTTAGTCTTTAGCGTTTGCTCTCTGAACGTTGAGCACTTTGAAATCTTTTAGACTTTAGCGTTTGCTCTTTGAACGTTTAGCACTTTGAAATCTTTCAGTCTTTAGCGTTTGCTCTCTGAACGTTGAGCACTTTGAAATCTTTCCGTCTTTAGCGTTTGCTCTTTGAACGTTTAGCCCCTTGACTTCAGGTTATTTTCAGCGTTTAGCACTTTGAAATCTTTCAGTCTTTAGCGTTTGCTCTCTGAACGTTGAGCACTTTGAAATCTTTCAGTCTTTAGCGTTTGCTCTTTGAAGGTTTAGCCCCATGACTTCAGGTTATTTTCAGCGTTTAGCACTTTGAAATCTTTCAGTCTTTAGCGTTTGCTCTTTGAACGTTTAGCCCCATGACTTCAGGTTATTTTCAGCGTTTAGCACTTTGAAATCTTTCAGTCTTTAGCGTTAGCTCTTTGAAGGTTTAGCCCCATGACTTCAGGTTATTTTCAGCGTTTAGCACTTTGAAATCTTTCAGTCTTTAGCGTTTGCTCTTTGAACGTTTAGCCCCATGACTTCAGGTTATTTTCAGCGTTTAGCACTTTGAAATCTTTCAGTCTTTAGCGTTTGCTCTCTGAACGTTGAGCACTTTGAAATCTTTTAGACTTTAGCGTTTGCTCTTTGAACGTTTAGCCCCATGACTTCAGGTTATTTTCAGCGTTTAGCACTTTGAAATCTTTCAGTCTTTAGCGTTAGCTCTTTGAAGGTTTAGCCCCATGACTTCAGGTTATTTTCAGCGTTTAGCACTTTGAAATCTTTCAGTCTTTAGCGTTTGCTGTTTGAACGTTTAGCACTTTGAAATCTTTCAGTCTTTAGCGTTTGCTCTTTGAACGTTGAGCACTTTGAAATCTTTTAGACTTTAGCGTTTGCTCTCTGAACGTTGAGCACTTTGAAATCTTTTAGACTTTAGCGTTTGCTCTTTGAACGTTTAGCCCCATGACTTCAGGTTATTTTCAGCGTTTAGCACTTTGAAATCTTTCAGTCTTTAGCGTTTGCTCTCTGAACGTTTAGCACTTTGAAATCTTTCAGTCTTTAGCGTTTGCTGTTTGAACGTTTAGCACTTTGAAATCTTTCAGTCTTTAGCGTTTGCTCTTTGAACGTTGAGCACTTTGAAATCTTTTAGACTTTAGCGTTTGCTGTTTGAACGTTTAGCACTTTGAAATCTTTCAGTCTTTAGCGTTTGCTCTTTGAACGTTGAGCACTTTGAAATCTTTTAGTCTTTAGCGTTTGCTCTCTGAACGTTGAGCACTTTGAAATCTTTTAGACTTTAGCGTTTGCTCTTTGAACGTTTAGCACTTTGAAATCTTTCAGTCTTTAGCGTTTGCTCTCTGAACGTTGAGCACTTTGAAATCTTTCCGTCTTTAGCGTTTGCTCTTTGAACGTTTAGCCCCTTGACTTCAGGTTATTTTCAGCGTTTAGCACTTTGAAATCTTTCAGTCTTTAGCGTTTGCTCTCTGAACGTTGAGCACTTTGAAATCTTTCAGTCTTTAGCGTTTGCTCTTTGAAGGTTTAGCCCCATGACTTCAGGTTATTTTCAGCGTTTAGCACTTTGAAATCTTTCAGTCTTTAGCGTTTGCTCTTTGAACGTTTAGCCCCATGACTTCAGGTTATTTTCAGCGTTTAGCACTTTGAAATCTTTCAGTCTTTAGCGTTAGCTCTTTGAAGGTTTAGCCCCATGACTTCAGGTTATTTTCAGCGTTTAGCACTTTGAAATCTTTCAGTCTTTAGCGTTTGCTCTTTGAACGTTTAGCACTTTGAAATCTTTTAGACTTTAGTGTTTGCTCTTTGAACGTTGAGCACTTTGAAATCTTTCAGTCTTTAGCGTTTGCTCTTTGAAGGTTTAGCCCCATGACTTCAGGTTATTTTCAGCGTTTAGCACTTTGAAATCTTTCAGTCTTTAGCGTTTGCTCTTTGAACGTTTAGCCCCATGACTTCAGGTTATTTTCAGCGTTTAGCACTTTGAAATCTTTCAGTCTTTAGCGTTAGCTCTTTGAAGGTTTAGCCCCATGACTTCAGGTTATTTTCAGCGTTTAGCACTTTGAAATCTTTCAGTCTTTAGCGTTTGCTCTTTGAACGTTTAGCACTTTGAAATCTTTTAGACTTTAGTGTTTGCTCTTTGAACGTTGAGCACTTTGAAATCTTTCAGTCTTTAGCGTTTGCTCTTTGAACGTTTAGCCCCATGACTTCAGGTTATTTTCAGCGTTTAGCACTTTGAAATCTTTCAGTCTTTAGCGTTTGCTCTCTGAACGTTGAGCACTTTGAAATCTTTCAGTCTTTAGCGTTTGCTCTTTGAATGTTGAGCACTTTGAAATCTTTCAGTCTTTAGCGTTTGCTCTTTGAACGTTTAGCCCCATGACTTCAGGTTATTTTCAGCGTTTAGCACTTTGAAATCTTTCAGTCTTTAGCGTTTGCTGTTTGAACGTTTAGCACTTTGAAATCTTTCAGTCTTTAGCGTTTGCTCTTTGAACGTTGAGCACTTTGAAATCTTTCAGTCTTTAGCGTTTGCTCTTTGAACGTTTAGCCCCTTGACTTCAGGTTATTTTCAGCGTTTAGCACTTTGAAATCTTTCAGTCTTTAGCGTTTGCTCTCTGAACGTTGAGCACTTTGAAATCTTTCAGTCTTTAGCGTTTGCTCTTTGAACGTTTAGCACTTTGAAATCTTTTAGACTTTAGTGTTTGCTCTTTGAACGTTGAGCACTTTGAAATCTTTCAGTCTTTAGCGTTTGCTCTTTGAACGTTTAGCCCCATGACTTCAGGTTATTTTCAGCGTTTAGCACTTTGAAATCTTTCAGTCTTTAGCGTTTGCTCTCTGAACGTTGAGCACTTTGAAATCTTTCAGTCTTTAGCGTTTGCTCTCTGAACGTTGAGCACTTTGAAATCTTTCAGTCTTTAGCGTTTGCTCTTTGAATGTTGAGCACTTTGAAATCTTTCAGTCTTTAGCGTTTGCTCTTTGAACGTTTAGCCCCATGACTTCAGGTTATTTTCAGCGTTTAGCACTTTGAAATCTTTCAGTCTTTAGCGTTTGCTCTTTGAAGGTTTAGCCCCATGACTTCAGGTTATTTTCAGCGTTTAGCACTTTGAAATCTTTTAGACTTTAGCGTTTGCTCTTTGAACGTTTAGCACTTTGAAATCTTTTAGACTTTAGCGTTTGCTCTTTGAACGTTTAGCACTTTGAAATCTTTCAGTCTTTAGTGTTTGCTCTTTGAACGTTTAGCACTTTGAAATCTTTCAGTCTTTAGCGTTTGCTCTCTGAACGTTGAGCACTTTGAAATCTTTTAGACTTTAGCGTTTGCTCTCTGAACGTTGAGCACTTTGAAATCTTTCAGTCTTTAGTGTTTGCTCTTTGAATGTTGAGCACTTTGAAATCTTTTAGACTTTAGCGTTTGCTCTCTGAACGTTGAGCACTTTGAAATCTTTCAGTCTTTAGCGTTTGCTCTTTGAACGTTTAGCCCCTTGACTTCAGGTTATTTTCAGCGTTTAGCACTTTGAAATCTTTCAGTCTTTAGCGTTTGCTCTTTGAACGTTTAGCCCCATGACTTCAGGTTATTTTCAGCGTTTAGCACTTTGAAATCTTTCAGTCTTTAGCGTTTGCTCTCTGAACGTTGAGCACTTTGAAATCTTTCAGTCTTTAGCGTTTGCTCTTTGAACGTTTAGCCCCATGACTTCAGGTTATTTTCAGCGTTTAGCACTTTGAAATCTTTCAGTCTTTAGCGTTTGCTCTCTGAACGTTGAGCACTTTGAAATCTTTCAGTCTTTAGCGTTTGCTCTCTGAACGTTGAGCACTTTGAAATCTTTCAGTCTTTAGCGTTTGCTCTTTGAATGTTGAGCACTTTGAAATCTTTCAGTCTTTAGCGTTTGCTCTTTGAACGTTTAGCCCCATGACTTCAGGTTATTTTCAGCGTTTAGCACTTTGAAATCTTTCAGTCTTTAGCGTTTGCTCTTTGAACGTTGAGCACTATGAAATCTTTTAGACTTTAGTGTTTGCTCTTTGAACGTTTAGCACTTTGAAATCTTTCAGTCTTTAGCGTTTGCTCTCTGAACGTTGAGCACTTTGAAATCTTTCAGTCTTTAGCGTTTGCTCTCTGAACGTTGAGCACTTTGAAATCTTTCAGTCTTTAGCGTTTGCTCTCTGAACGTTGAGCACTTTGAAATCTTTCAGTCTTTAGCGTTTGCTCTCTGAACGTTGAGCACTTTGAAATCTTTCAGTCTTTAGCGTTTGCTCTTTGAACGTTTAGCCCCATGACTTCAGGTTATTTTCAGCGTTGAGCACTTTGAAATCTTTCAGTCTTTAGCGTTTGCTCTTTGAACGTTTAGCCCCATGACTTCAGGTTATTTTCAGCGTTTAGCACTTTGAAATCTTTCAGTCTTTAGCGTTTGCTCTTTGAACGTTGAGCACTTTGAAATCTTTTAGACTTTAGTGTTTGCTCTTTGAACGTTTAGCACTTTGAAATCTTTCAGTCTTTAGCGTTTGCTCTCTGAACGTTGAGCACTTTGAAATCTTTCAGTCTTTAGCGTTTGCTCTCTGAACGTTGAGCACTTTGAAATCTTTCAGTCTTTAGCGTTTGCTCTCTGAACGTTGAGCACTTTGAAATCTTTCAGTCTTTAGCGTTTGCTCTTTGAATGTTGAGCACTTTGAAATCTTTCAGTCTTTAGCGTTTGCTCTTTGAACGTTTAGCCCCATGACTTCAGGTTATTTTCAGCGTTTAGCACTTTGAAATCTTTTAGACTTTAGCGTTTGCTCTCTGAACGTTTAGCACTTTGAAATCATTCAGTCTTTAGCGTTTGCTCTTTGAACGTTTAGCCCCATGACTTCAGGTTATTTTCAGCGTTTAGCACTTTGAAATCTTTTAGACTTTAGCGTTTGCTCTCTGAACGTTGAGCACTTTGAAATCTTTCAGTCTTTAGCGTTTGCTCTTTGAACGTTTAGCCCCATGACTTCAGGTTATTTTCAGCGTTTAGCACTTTGAAATCTTTCAGTCTTTAGCGTTTGCTCTTTGAACGTTGAGCACTTTGAAATCTTTCAGTCTTTAGCGTTTGCTCTTTGAACGTTTAGCCCCATGACTTCAGGTTATTTTCAGCGTTTAGCACTTTGAAATCTTTCAGTCTTTAGCGTTTGCTCTTTGAACGTTGAGCACTTTGAAATCTTTTAGACTTTAGTGTTTGCTCTTTGAACGTTTAGCACTTTGAAATCTTTCAGTCTTTAGCGTTTGCTCTCTGAACGTTGAGCACTTTGAAATCTTTCAGTCTTTAGCGTTTGCTCTCTGAACGTTGAGCACTTTGAAATCTTTCAGTCTTTAGCGTTTGCTCTTTGAATGTTGAGCACTTTGAAATCTTTCAGTCTTTAGCGTTTGCTCTTTGAACGTTTAGCCCCATGACTTCAGGTTATTTTCAGCGTTTAGCACTTTGAAATCTTTCAGTCTTTAGCGTTTGCTCTTTGAACGTTGAGCACTTTGAAATCTTTTAGACTTTAGTGTTTGCTCTTTGAACGTTTAGCACTTTGAAATCTTTCAGTCTTTAGCGTTTGCTCTCTGAACGTTGAGCACTTTGAAATCTTTCAGTCTTTAGCGTTTGCTCTCTGAACGTTGAGCACTTTGAAATCTTTCAGTCTTTAGCGTTTGCTCTTTGAATGTTGAGCACTTTGAAATCTTTCAGTCTTTAGCGTTTGCTCTTTGAACGTTTAGCCCCATGACTTCAGGTTATTTTCAGCGTTTAGCACTTTGAAATCTTTTAGACTTTAGCGTTTGCTCTCTGAACGTTTAGCACTTTGAAATCATTCAGTCTTTAGCGTTTGCTCTTTGAACGTTTAGCCCCATGACTTCAGGTTATTTTCAGCGTTTAGCACTTTGAAATCTTTTAGACTTTAGCGTTTGCTCTCTGAACGTTTAGCACTTTGAAATCATTCAGTCTTTAGCGTTTGCTCTTTGAACGTTTAGCCCCATGACTTCAGGTTATTTTCAGCGTTTAGCACTTTGAAATCTTTTAGACTTTAGCGTTTGCTCTCTGAACGTTGAGCACTTTGAAATCTTTCAGTCTTTAGCGTTTGCTCTTTGAACGTTTAGCCCCATGACTTCAGGTTATTTTCAGCGTTTAGCACTTTGAAATCTTTCAGTCTTTAGCGTTTGCTCTTTGAACGTTGAGCACTTTGAAATCTTTTAGACTTTAGTGTTTGCTCTTTGAACGTTTAGCACTTTGAAATCTTTCAGTCTTTAGCGTTTGCTCTCTGAACGTTGAGCACTTTGAAATCTTTCAGTCTTTAGCGTTTGCTCTTTGAACGTTTAGCCCCATGACTTCAGGTTATTTTCAGCGTTTAGCACTTTGAAATCTTTCAGTCTTTAGCGTTTGCTCTTTGAACGTTGAGCACTTTGAAATCTTTTAGACTTTAGTGTTTGCTCTTTGAACGTTTAGCACTTTGAAATCTTTCAGTCTTTAGCGTTTGCTCTTTGAACGTTGAGCACTTTGAAATCTTTCAGTCTTTAGCGTTTGCTCTTTGAACGTTTAGCCCCATGACTTCAGGTTATTTTCAGCGTTTAGCACTTTGAAATCTTTCAGTCTTTAGCGTTTGCTCTTTGAACGTTTAGCACTTTGAAATCTTTCAGTCTTTAGCGTTTGCTCTCTGAACGTTGAGCACTTTGAAATCTTTTAGACTTTAGCGTTTGCTCTTTGAACGTTTAGCACTTTGAAATCTTTCAGTCTTTAGCGTTTGCTCTCTGAACGTTTAGCACTTTGAAATCTTTCAGTCTTTAGCGTTTGCTCTCTGAACGTTGAGCACTTTGAAATCTTTCAGTCTTTAGCGTTTGCTCTTTGAACGTTTAGCCCCTTGACTTCAGGTTATTTTCAGCGTTTAGCACTTTGAAATCTTTCAGTCTTTAGCGTTTGCTCTTTGAACGTTTAGCCCCTTGACTTCAGGTTATTTTCAGCGTTTAGCACTTTGAAATCTTTCAGTCTTTAGCGTTTGCTCTCTGAACGTTGAGCACTTTGAAATCTTTCAGTCTTTAGCGTTTGCTCTTTGAACGTTTAGCACTTTGAAATCTTTCAGTCTTTAGCGTTTGCTCTCTGAACGTTGAGCACTTTGAAATCTTTCAGTCTTTAGCGTTTGCTCTTTGAACGTTGAGCACTTTGAAATCTTTCAGTCTTTAGCGTTTGCTCTTTGAACGTTGAGCACTTTGAAATCTTTCAGTCTTTAGCGTTTGCTCTCTGAACGTTGAGCACTTTGAAATCTTTTAGACTTTAGCGTTTGCTCTTTGAACGTTTAGCACTTTGAAATCTTTCAGTCTTTAGCGTTTGCTCTCTGAACGTTTAGCACTTTGAAATCTTTCAGTCTTTAGCGTTTGCTCTCTGAACGTTGAGCACTTTGAAATCTTTCAGTCTTTAGCGTTTGCTCTTTGAACGTTTAGCACTTTGAAATCTTTCAGTCTTTAGCGTTTGCTCTCTGAACGTTGAGCACTTTGAAATCTTTTAGACTTTAGCGTTTGCTCTTTGAACGTTGAGCACTTTGAAATCTTTTAGACTTTAGCGTTTGCTCTTTGAACGTTGAGCACTTTGAAATCTTTCAGTCTTTAGCGTTTGCTCTTTGAACGTTTAGCCCCATGACTTCAGGTTATTTTCAGCGTTTAGCACTTTGAAATCTTTCAGTCTTTAGCGTTTGCTCTCTGAACGTTTAGCACTTTGAAATCTTTCAGTCTTTAGCGTTTGCTCTTTGAACGTTTAGCACTTTGAAATCTTTCAGTCTTTAGCGTTTGCTCTTTGAACGTTTAGCACTTTGAAATCTTTCAGTCTTTAGCGTTTGCTCTCTGAACGTTGAGCACTTTGAAATCTTTCAGTCTTTAGCGTTTGCTCTTTGAAGGTTTAGCCCCATGACTTCAGGTTATTTTCAGCGTTTAGCACTTTGAAATCTTTTAGACTTTAGCGTTTGCTCTTTGAACGTTTAGCACTTTGAAATCTTTTAGACTTTAGCGTTTGCTCTTTGAACGTTGAGCACTTTGAAATCTTTTAGACTTTAGCGTTTGCTCTCTGAACGTTGAGCACTTTGAAATCTTTCAGTCTTTAGCGTTTGCTCTTTGAACGTTTAGCACTTTGAAATCTTTTAGACTTTAGCGTTTGCTCTTTGAACGTTTAGCACTTTGAAATCTTTTAGACTTTAGCGTTTGCTCTCTGAACGTTGAGCACTTTGAAATCTTTCAGTCTTTAGCGTTTGCTCTTTGAACGTTTAGCACTTTGAAATCTTTTAGACTTTAGCGTTTGCTCTTTGAACGTTTAGCACTTTGAAATCTTTTAGACTTTAGCGTTTGCTCTCTGAACGTTGAGCACTTTGAAATCTTTCAGTCTTTAGCGTTTGCTCTTTGAACGTTTAGCACTTTGAAATCTTTAAGTCTTTAGCGTTTGCTCTTTGAAGGTTTAGCCCCATGACTTCAGGTTATTTTCAGCGTTTAGCACTTTGAAATCTTTTAGACTTTAGCGTTTGCTCTTTGAACGTTTAGCACTTTGAAATCTTTTAGACTTTAGCGTTTGCTCTCTGAACGTTGAGCACTTTGAAATCTTTCAGTCTTTAGTGTTTGCTCTTTGAACGTTTAGCACTTTGAAATCTTTTAGACTTTAGCGTTTGCTCTCTGAACGTTTAGCACTTTGAAATCTTTTAGACTTTAGCGTTTGCTCTTTGAACGTTTAGCACTTTGAAATCTTTTAGACTTTAGCGTTTGCTCTTTGAACGTTTAGCACTTTGAAATCTTTTAGACTTTAGCGTTTGCTCTCTGAACGTTGAGCACTTTGAAATCTTTCAGTCTTTAGCGTTTGCTCTTTGAACGTTTAGCACTTTGAAATCTTTAAGTCTTTAGCGTTTGCTCTTTGAAGGTTTAGCCCCATGACTTCAGGTTATTTTCAGCGTTTAGCACTTTGAAATCTTTTAGACTTTAGCGTTTGCTCTTTGAACGTTTAGCACTTTGAAATCTTTTAGACTTTAGCGTTTGCTCTCTGAACGTTGAGCACTTTGAAATCTTTCAGTTTAGTGTTTGCTCTTTGAACGTTTAGCACTTTGAAATCTTTTAGACTTTAGCGTTTGCTCTCTGAACGTTTAGCACTTTGAAATCTTTTAGACTTTAGCGTTTGCTCTTTGAACGTTTAGCACTTTGAAATCTTTTAGACTTTAGCGTTTGCTCTCTGAACATTGAGCACTTTGAAATCTTTCAGTCTTTAGCGTTTGCTCTTTGAACGTTTAGCACTTTGAAATCTTTTAGACTTTAGCGTTTGCTCTTTGAACGTTTAGCACTTTGAAATCTTTTAGACTTTAGCGTTTGCTCTCTGAACGTTGAGCACTTTGAAATCTTTCAGTCTTTAGCGTTTGCTCTTTGAACGTTTAGCCCCATGACTTCAGGTTATTTTCAGCGTTTAGCACTTTGAAATCTTTTAGACTTTAGTGTTTGCTCTTTGAACGTTTAGCCCCTTGACTTCAGGTTATTTTCAGCGTTTAGCACTTTGAAATCTTTCAGTCTTTAGCGTTTGCTCTTTGAACGTTTAGCCCCTTGACTTCAGGTTATTTTCAGCGTTGAGCACTTTGAAATCTTTTAGACTTTAGCGTTTGCTCTTTGAACGTTTAGCACTTTGAAATCTTTCAGTCTTTAGCGTTTGCTCTCTGAACGTTTAGCACTTTGAAATCTTTCAGTCTTTAGCGTTTGCTCTTTGAACGTTTAGCCCCATAACTTCAGGTTATTTTCAGCGTTTAGCACTTTGAAATCTTTCAGTCTTTAGCGTTTGCTCTCTGAACGTTTAGCACTTTGAAATCTTTCAGTCTTTAGCGTTTGCTCTTTGAACGTTTAGCACTTTGAAATCTTTCAGTCTTTAGCGTTTGCTCTTTGAACGTTTAGCACTTTGAAATCTTTCAGTCTTTAGCGTTTGCTCTTTGAAGGTTTAGCCCCATGACTTCAGGTTATTTTCAGCGTTTAGCACTTTGAAATCTTTTAGACTTTAGCGTTTGCTCTTTGAACGTTTAGCACTTTGAAATCTTTTAGACTTTAGCGTTTGCTCTCTGAACGTTGAGCACTTTGAAATCTTTCAGTCTTTAGTGTTTGCTCTTTGAACGTTTAGCACTTTGAAATCTTTTAGACTTTAGCGTTTGCTCTCTGAACGTTTAGCACTTTGAAATCTTTTAGACTTTAGCGTTTGCTCTTTGAACGTTTAGCACTTTGAAATCTTTTAGACTTTAGCGTTTGCTCTCTGAACGTTGAGCACTTTGAAATCTTTCAGTCTTTAGCGTTTGCTCTTTGAACGTTTAGCACTTTGAAATCTTTAAGTCTTTAGCGTTTGCTCTTTGAAGGTTTAGCCCCATGACTTCAGGTTATTTTCAGCGTTTAGCACTTTGAAATCTTTTAGACTTTAGCGTTTGCTCTTTGAACGTTTAGCACTTTGAAATCTTTTAGACTTTAGCGTTTGCTCTCTGAACGTTGAGCACTTTGAAATCTTTCAGTCTTTAGTGTTTGCTCTTTGAACGTTTAGCACTTTGAAATCTTTTAGACTTTAGCGTTTGCTCTCTGAACGTTTAGCACTTTGAAATCTTTTAGACTTTAGCGTTTGCTCTTTGAACGTTTAGCACTTTGAAATCTTTTAGACTTTAGCGTTTGCTCTCTGAACATTGAGCACTTTGAAATCTTTCAGTCTTTAGCGTTTGCTCTTTGAACGTTTAGCACTTTGAAATCTTTTAGACTTTAGCGTTTGCTCTTTGAACGTTTAGCACTTTGAAATCTTTTAGACTTTAGCGTTTGCTCTCTGAACGTTGAGCACTTTGAAATCTTTCAGTCTTTAGCGTTTGCTCTTTGAACGTTTAGCCCCATGACTTCAGGTTATTTTCAGCGTTTAGCACTTTGAAATCTTTTAGACTTTAGTGTTTGCTCTTTGAACGTTTAGCCCCTTGACTTCAGGTTATTTTCAGCGTTTAGCACTTTGAAATCTTTCAGTCTTTAGCGTTTGCTCTTTGAACGTTTAGCCCCTTGACTTCAGGTTATTTTCAGCGTTGAGCACTTTGAAATCTTTTAGACTTTAGCGTTTGCTCTTTGAACGTTGAGCACTTTGAAATCTTTCAGTCTTTAGCGTTTGCTCTTTGAACGTTTAGCCCCTTGACTTCAGGTTATTTTCAGCGTTTAGCACTTTGAAATCTTTCAGTCTTTAGCGTTTGCTCTCTGAACGTTGAGCACTTTGAAATCTTTCAGTCTTTAGCGTTTGCTCTTTGAAGGTTTAGCCCCATGACTTCAGGTTATTTTCAGCGTTTAGCACTTTGAAATCTTTTAGACTTTAGCGTTTGCTCTTTGAACGTTTAGCCCTTTGAAATCTTTTAGACTTTAGCGTTTGCTCTTTGAACGTTTAGCACTTTGAAATCTTTTAGACTTTAGCGTTTGCTCTCTGAACGTTGAGCACTTTGAAATCTTTTAGACTTTAGCGTTTGCTCTTTGAACGTTTAGCACTTTGAAATCTTTTAGACTTTAGCGTTTGCTCTTTGAACGTTGAGCACTTTGAAATCTTTTAGACTTTAGCGTTTGCTCTCTGAACGTTGAGCACTTTGAAATCTTTCAGTCTTTAGCGTTTGCTCTTTGAACGTTTAGCACTTTGAAATCTTTTAGACTTTAGCGTTTGCTCTTTGAACGTTTAGCACTTTGAAATCTTTTAGACTTTAGCGTTTGCTCTCTGAACGTTGAGCACTTTGAAATCTTTCAGTCTTTAGCGTTTGCTCTTTGAACGTTTAGCACTTTGAAATCTTTAAGTCTTTAGCGTTTGCTCTTTGAAGGTTTAGCCCCATGACTTCAGGTTATTTTCAGCGTTTAGCACTTTGAAATCTTTTAGACTTTAGCGTTTGCTCTTTGAACGTTTAGCACTTTGAAATCTTTTAGACTTTAGCGTTTGCTCTCTGAACGTTGAGCACTTTGAAATCTTTCAGTCTTTAGTGTTTGCTCTTTGAACGTTTAGCACTTTGAAATCTTTTAGACTTTAGCGTTTGCTCTCTGAACGTTTAGCACTTTGAAATCTTTTAGACTTTAGCGTTTGCTCTTTGAACGTTTAGCACTTTGAAATCTTTTAGACTTTAGCGTTTGCTCTTTGAACGTTTAGCACTTTGAAATCTTTTAGACTTTAGCGTTTGCTCTCTGAACGTTGAGCACTTTGAAATCTTTCAGTCTTTAGCGTTTGCTCTTTGAACGTTTAGCACTTTGAAATCTTTAAGTCTTTAGCGTTTGCTCTTTGAAGGTTTAGCCCCATGACTTCAGGTTATTTTCAGCGTTTAGCACTTTGAAATCTTTTAGACTTTAGCGTTTGCTCTTTGAACGTTTAGCACTTTGAAATCTTTTAGACTTTAGCGTTTGCTCTCTGAACGTTGAGCACTTTGAAATCTTTCAGTCTTTAGTGTTTGCTCTTTGAACGTTTAGCACTTTGAAATCTTTTAGACTTTAGCGTTTGCTCTCTGAACGTTTAGCACTTTGAAATCTTTTAGACTTTAGCGTTTGCTCTTTGAACGTTTAGCACTTTGAAATCTTTTAGACTTTAGCGTTTGCTCTCTGAACATTGAGCACTTTGAAATCTTTCAGTCTTTAGCGTTTGCTCTTTGAACGTTTAGCACTTTGAAATCTTTTAGACTTTAGCGTTTGCTCTTTGAACGTTTAGCACTTTGAAATCTTTTAGACTTTAGCGTTTGCTCTCTGAACGTTGAGCACTTTGAAATCTTTCAGTCTTTAGCGTTTGCTCTTTGAACGTTTAGCCCCATGACTTCAGGTTATTTTCAGCGTTTAGCACTTTGAAATCTTTTAGACTTTAGTGTTTGCTCTTTGAACGTTTAGCCCCTTGACTTCAGGTTATTTTCAGCGTTTAGCACTTTGAAATCTTTCAGTCTTTAGCGTTTGCTCTTTGAACGTTTAGCCCCTTGACTTCAGGTTATTTTCAGCGTTGAGCACTTTGAAATCTTTTAGACTTTAGCGTTTGCTCTTTGAACGTTTAGCACTTTGAAATCTTTCAGTCTTTAGCGTTTGCTCTTTGAACGTTTAGCACTTTGAAATCTTTTAGACTTTAGCGTTTGCTCTTTGAACGTTTAGCACTTTGAAATCTTTTAGACTTTAGCGTTTGCTCTCTGAACGTTGAGCACTTTGAAATCTTTCAGTCTTTAGCGTTTGCTCTTTGAACGTTTAGCACTTTGAAATCTTTTAGACTTTAGCGTTTGCTCTTTGAACGTTTAGCACTTTGAAATCTTTTAGACTTTAGCGTTTGCTCTCTGAACATTGAGCACTTTGAAATCTTTCAGTCTTTAGCGTTTGCTCTTTGAACGTTTAGCACTTTGAAATCTTTTAGACTTTAGCGTTTGCTCTTTGAACGTTTAGCACTTTGAAATCTTTTAGACTTTAGCGTTTGCTCTCTGAACGTTGAGCACTTTGAAATCTTTCAGTCTTTAGCGTTTGCTCTTTGAACGTTTAGCACTTTGAAATCTTTAAGTCTTTAGCGTTTGCTCTTTGAAGGTTTAGCCCCATGACTTCAGGTTATTTTCAGCGTTTAGCACTTTGAAATCTTTTAGACTTTAGCGTTTGCTCTTTGAACGTTTAGCACTTTGAAATCTTTTAGACTTTAGCGTTTGCTCTCTGAACGTTGAGCACTTTGAAATCTTTCAGTCTTTAGTGTTTGCTCTTTGAACGTTTAGCACTTTGAAATCTTTTAGACTTTAGCGTTTGCTCTCTGAACGTTTAGCACTTTGAAATCTTTTAGACTTTAGCGTTTGCTCTTTGAACGTTTAGCACTTTGAAATCTTTTAGACTTTAGCGTTTGCTCTTTGAACGTTTAGCACTTTGAAATCTTTTAGACTTTAGCGTTTGCTCTCTGAACGTTGAGCACTTTGAAATCTTTCAGTCTTTAGCGTTTGCTCTTTGAACGTTTAGCCCCATGACTTCAGGTTATTTTCAGCGTTTAGCACTTTGAAATCTTTTAGACTTTAGTGTTTGCTCTTTGAACGTTTAGCACTTTGAAATCTTTCAGTCTTTAGCGTTTGCTCTTTGAACGTTTAGCACTTTGAAATCTTTTAGACTTTAGCGTTTGCTCTTTGAACGTTTAGCCCTTTGAAATCTTTTAGACTTTAGCGTTTGCTCTCTGAACGTTGAGCACTTTGAAATCTTTCAGTCTTTAGCGTTTGCTCTTTGAACGTTTAGCCCCATGACTTCAGGTTATTTTCAGCGTTTAGCACTTTGAAATCTTTCAGTCTTTAGCGTTTGCTGTTTGAACGTTTAGCACTTTGAAATCTTTCAGTCTTTAGCGTTTGCTCTTTGAACGTTGAGCACTTTGAAATCTTTTAGACTTTAGCGTTTGCTCTCTGAACGTTGAGCACTTTGAAATCTTTTAGACTTTAGCGTTTGCTCTTTGAACGTTTAGCCCCATGACTTCAGGTTATTTTCAGCGTTTAGCACTTTGAAATCTTTCAGTCTTTAGCGTTTGCTCTCTGAACGTTTAGCACTTTGAAATCTTTCAGTCTTTAGCGTTTGCTGTTTGAACGTTTAGCACTTTGAAATCTTTCAGTCTTTAGCGTTTGCTCTTTGAACGTTGAGCACTTTGAAATCTTTTAGACTTTAGCGTTTGCTCTTTGAACGTTTAGCACTTTGAAATCTTTCAGTCTTTAGCGTTTGCTCTCTGAACGTTGAGCACTTTGAAATCTTTCCGTCTTTAGCGTTTGCTCTTTGAACGTTTAGCCCCTTGACTTCAGGTTATTTTCAGCGTTTAGCACTTTGAAATCTTTCAGTCTTTAGCGTTTGCTCTCTGAACGTTTAGCCCCATGACTTCAGGTTATTTTCAGCGTTTAGCACTTTGAAATCTTTCAGTCTTTAGCGTTAGCTCTTTGAAGGTTTAGCCCCATGACTTCAGGTTATTTTCAGCGTTGAGCACTTTGAAATCTTTCAGTCTTTAGCGTTTGCTCTTTGAACGTTTAGCACTTTGAAATCTTTTAGACTTTAGTGTTTGCTCTTTGAACGTTGAGCACTTTGAAATCTTTCAGTCTTTAGCGTTTGCTCTTTGAAGGTTTAGCCCCATGACTTCAGGTTATTTTCAGCGTTTAGCACTTTGAAATCTTTCAGTCTTTAGCGTTTGCTCTCTGAACGTTTAGCACTTTGAAATCTTTCAGTCTTTAGCGTTTGCTGTTTGAACGTTTAGCACTTTGAAATCTTTCAGTCTTTAGCGTTTGCTCTTTGAACGTTGAGCACTTTGAAATCTTTTAGACTTTAGCGTTTGCTCTTTGAACGTTTAGCACTTTGAAATCTTTCAGTCTTTAGCGTTTGCTCTCTGAACGTTGAGCACTTTGAAATCTTTCCGTCTTTAGCGTTTGCTCTTTGAACGTTTAGCCCCTTGACTTCAGGTTATTTTCAGCGTTTAGCACTTTGAAATCTTTCAGTCTTTAGCGTTTGCTCTCTGAACGTTTAGCCCCATGACTTCAGGTTATTTTCAGCGTTTAGCACTTTGAAATCTTTCAGTCTTTAGCGTTAGCTCTTTGAAGGTTTAGCCCCATGACTTCAGGTTATTTTCAGCGTTGAGCACTTTGAAATCTTTCAGTCTTTAGCGTTTGCTCTTTGAACGTTTAGCACTTTGAAATCTTTTAGACTTTAGTGTTTGCTCTTTGAACGTTGAGCACTTTGAAATCTTTCAGTCTTTAGCGTTTGCTCTTTGAAGGTTTAGCCCCATGACTTCAGGTTATTTTCAGCGTTTAGCACTTTGAAATCTTTCAGTCTTTAGCGTTTGCTCTTTGAACGTTTAGCCCCATGACTTCAGGTTATTTTCAGCGTTTAGCACTTTGAAATCTTTCAGTCTTTAGCGTTAGCTCTTTGAAGGTTTAGCCCCATGACTTCAGGTTATTTTCAGCGTTTAGCACTTTGAAATCTTTCAGTCTTTAGCGTTTGCTCTCTGAACGTTGAGCACTTTGAAATCTTTCAGTCTTTAGCGTTTGCTCTCTGAACGTTGAGCACTTTGAAATCTTTCAGTCTTTAGCGTTTGCTCTTTGAATGTTGAGCACTTTGAAATCTTTCAGTCTTTAGCGTTTGCTCTTTGAACGTTTAGCCCCATGACTTCAGGTTATTTTCAGCGTTTAGCACTTTGAAATCTTTCAGTCTTTAGCGTTTGCTCTTTGAACATTGAGCACTTTGAAATCTTTCAGTCTTTAGCGTTTGCTCTCTGAACGTTGAGCACTTTGAAATCTTTTAGACTTTAGCGTTTGCTCTCTGAACGTTGAGCACTTTGAAATCTTTCAGTCTTTAGCGTTTGCTCTTTGAACGTTTAGCCCCATGACTTCAGGTTATTTTCAGCGTTTAGCACTTTGAAATCTTTCAGTCTTTAGCGTTTGCTCTTTGAACGTTGAGCACTGTGAAATCTTTTAGACTTTAGTGTTTGCTCTTTGAACGTTTAGCACTTTGAAATCTTTCAGTCTTTAGCGTTTGCTCTCTGAACGTTGAGCACTTTGAAATCTTTCAGTCTTTAGCGTTTGCTCTCTGAACGTTGAGCACTTTGAAATCTTTCAGTCTTTAGCGTTTGCTCTTTGAATGTTGAGCACTTTGAAATCTTTCAGTCTTTAGCGTTTGCTCTTTGAACGTTTAGCCCCATGACTTCAGGTTATTTTCAGCGTTTAGCACTTTGAAATCTTTTAGACTTTAGCGTTTGCTCTCTGAACGTTTAGCACTTTGAAATCTTTCAGTCTTTAGCGTTTGCTCTCTGAACGTTGAGCACTTTGAAATCTTTTAGACTTTAGCGTTTGCTCTTTGAACGTTTAGCCCCATGACTTCAGGTTATTTTCAGCGTTTAGCACTTTGAAATCTTTCAGTCTTTAGCGTTTGCTCTTTGAACGTTGAGCACTTTGAAATGTTTCAGTCTTTAGCGTTTGCTCTCTGAACGTTGAGCACTTTGAAATCTTTTAGACTTTAGCGTTTGCTCTCTGAACGTTGAGCACTTTGAAATCTTTCAGTCTTTAGCGTTTGCTCTTTGAACGTTTAGCCCCATGACTTCAGGTTATTTTCAGCGTTTAGCACTTTGAAATCTTTCAGTCTTTAGCGTTTGCTCTTTGAACGTTGAGCACTATGAAATCTTTTAGACTTTAGTGTTTGCTCTTTGAACGTTTAGCACTTTGAAATCTTTCAGTCTTTAGCGTTTGCTCTCTGAACGTTGAGCACTTTGAAATCTTTCAGTCTTTAGCGTTTGCTCTCTGAACGTTGAGCACTTTGAAATCTTTCAGTCTTTAGCGTTTGCTCTTTGAATGTTGAGCACTTTGAAATCTTTCAGTCTTTAGCGTTTGCTCTTTGAACGTTTAGCCCCATGACTTCAGGTTATTTTCAGCGTTTAGCACTTTGAAATCTTTTAGACTTTAGCGTTTGCTCTCTGAACGTTTAGCACTTTGAAATCTTTCAGTCTTTAGCGTTTGCTCTCTGAACGTTGAGCACTTTGAAATCTTTTAGACTTTAGCGTTTGCTCTTTGAACGTTTAGCCCCATGACTTCAGGTTATTTTCAGCGTTTAGCACTTTGAAATCTTTCAGTCTTTAGCGTTTGCTCTTTGAACGTTGAGCACTTTGAAATGTTTCAGTCTTTAGCGTTTGCTCTTTGAACGTTTAGCCCCATGACTTCAGGTTATTTTCAGCGTTTAGCACTTTGAAATCTTTCAGTCTTTAGCGTTTGCTCTCTGAACGTTGAGCACTTTGAAATCTTTTAGACTTTAGCGTTTGCTCTTTGAAGGTTTAGCCCCATGACTTCAGGTTATTTTCAGCGTTTAGCACTTTGAAATCTTTCAGTCTTTAGCGTTTGCTCTTTGAACGTTTAGCACTTTGAAATCTTTTAGACTTTAGTGTTTGCTCTTTGAACGTTTAGCACTTTGAAATCTTTCAGTCTTTAGCGTTTGCTCTTTGAACGTTTAGCACTTTGAAATCTTTCAGTCTTTAGCGTTTGCTCTCTGAACGTTGAGCACTTTGAAATCTTTTAGACTTTAGCGTTTGCTCTCTGAACGTTGAGCACTTTGAAATCTTTCAGTCTTTAGCGTTTGCTCTTTGAACGTTTAGCCCCATGACTTCAGGTTATTTTCAGCGTTTAGCACTTTGAAATCTTTCAGTCTTTAGCGTTTGCTCTTTGAACGTTGAGCACTTTGAAATCTTTTAGACTTTAGTGTTTGCTCTTTGAACGTTTAGCACTTTGAAATCTTTCAGTCTTTAGCGTTTGCTCTCTGAACGTTGAGCACTTTGAAATCTTTCAGTCTTTAGCGTTTGCTCTCTGAACGTTGAGCACTTTGAAATCTTTCAGTCTTTAGCGTTTGCTCTTTGAATGTTGAGCACTTTGAAATCTTTCAGTCTTTAGCGTTTGCTCTTTGAACGTTTAGCCCCATGACTTCAGGTTATTTTCAGCGTTTAGCACTTTGAAATCTTTCAGTCTTTAGCGTTTGCTCTTTGAACGTTGAGCACTTTGAAATCTTTCAGTCTTTAGCGTTTGCTCTCTGAACGTTGAGCACTTTGAAATCTTTCAGTCTTTAGCGTTTGCTCTCTGAACGTTGAGCACTTTGAAATCTTTCAGTCTTTAGCGTTTGCTCTTTGAATGTTGAGCACTTTGAAATCTTTCAGTCTTTAGCGTTTGCTCTTTGAACGTTTAGCCCCATGACTTCAGGTTATTTTCAGCGTTTAGCACTTTGAAATCTTTCAGTCTTTAGCGTTTGCTCTTTGAACGTTTAGCCCCATGACTTCAGGTTATTTTCAGCGTTTAGCACTTTGAAATCTTTCAGTCTTTAGCGTTTGCTCTTTGAACGTTGAGCACTTTGAAATCTTTCAGTCTTTAGCGTTTGCTCTTTGAACGTTTAGCACTTTGAAATCTTTCAGTCTTTAGCGTTTGCTCTTTGAACGTTGAGCACTTTGAAATCTTTCAGTCTTTAGCGTTTGCTCTTTGAACGTTGAGCACTTTGAAATCTTTCAGTCTTTAGCGTTTGCTCTTTGAACGTTTAGCACTTTGAAATCTTTCAGTCTTTAGCGTTTGCTCTCTGAACGTTTAGCACTTTGAAATCATTCAGTCTTTAGCGTTTGCTCTTTGAAGGTTTAGCCCCATGACTTCAGGTTATTTTCAGCGTTTAGCACTTTGAAATCTTTCAGTCTTTAGCGTTTGCTCTTTGAACGTTTAGCACTTTGAAATCTTTTAGACTTTAGTGTTTGCTCTTTGAACGTTTAGCACTTTGAAATCTTTCAGTCTTTAGCGTTTGCTCTCTGAACGTTGAGCACTTTGAAATCTTTTAGACTTTAGCGTTTGCTCTTTGAACGTTTAGCACTTTGAAATCTTTCAGTCTTTAGCGTTTGCTCTCTGAACGTTTAGCACTTTGAAATCATTCAGTCTTTAGCGTTTGCTCTTTGAACGTTTAGCCCCATCGTTTAGCACTTTGAAATCTTTCAGTCTTTAGCGTTTGCTCTTTGAACGTTGAGCACTTTGAAATCTTTTAGACTTTAGCGTTTGCTCTTTGAACGTTTAGCACTTTGAAATCTTTTAGACTTTAGTGTTTGCTCTTTGAACGTTTAGCACTTTGAAATCTTTCAGTCTTTAGCGTTTGCTCTCTGAACGTTTAGCACTTTGAAATCATTCAGTCTTTAGCGTTTGCTCTTTGAACGTTTAGCCCCATCGTTTAGCACTTTGAAATCTTTCAGTCTTTAGCGTTTGCTCTTTGAACGTTGAGCACTTTGAAATCTTTTAGACTTTAGTGTTTGCTCTTTGAACGTTTAGCACTTTGAAATCTTTCAGTCTTTAGCGTTTGCTCTCTGAACGTTTAGCCCCATGACTTCAGGTTATTTTCAGCGTTTAGCACTTTGAAATCTTTCAGTCTTTAGCGTTAGCTCTTTGAAGGTTTAGCCCCATGACTTCAGGTTATTTTCAGCGTTTAGCACTTTGAAATCTTTCAGTCTTTAGCGTTTGCTCTTTGAACGTTTAGCCCCATGACTTCAGGTTATTTTCAGCGTTTAGCACTTTGAAATCTTTCAGTCTTTAGCGTTTGCTCTTTGAACGTTGAGCACTTCGAAATCTTTTAGACTTTAGTGTTTGCTCTTTGAACGTTTAGTACTTTGAAATCTTTCAGTCTTTAGCGTTTGCTCTCTGAACGTTGAGCACTTTGAAATCTTTCAGTCTTTAGCGTTTGCTCTCTGAACGTTGAGCACTTTGAAATCTTTCAGTCTTTAGCGTTTGCTCTCTGAACGTTGAGCACTTTGAAATCTTTCAGTCTTTAGCGTTTGCTCTTTGAATGTTGAGCACTTTGAAATCTTTCAGTCTTTAGCGTTTGCTCTTTGAACGTTTAGCCCCATGACTTCAGGTTATTTTCAGCGTTTAGCACTTTGAAATCTTTCAGTCTTTAGCGTTTGCTCTTTGAACGTTGAGCACTTTGAAATCTTTCAGTCTTTAGCGTTTGCTCTTTGAACGTTGAGCACTTTGAAATCTTTCAGTCTTTAGCGTTTGCTCTTTGAACGTTGAGCACTTTGAAATCTTTCAGTCTTTAGCGTTTGCTCTTTGAACGTTTAGCACTTTGAAATCTTTCAGTCTTTAGCGTTTGCTCTCTGAACGTTTAGCACTTTGAAATCATTCAGTCTTTAGCGTTTGCTCTTTGAAGGTTTAGCCCCATGACTTCAGGTTATTTTCAGCGTTTAGCACTTTGAAATCTTTCAGTCTTTAGCGTTTGCTCTTTGAACGTTTAGCACTTTGAAATCTTTTAGACTTTAGTGTTTGCTCTTTGAACGTTTAGCACTTTGAAATCTTTCAGTCTTTAGCGTTTGCTCTCTGAACGTTGAGCACTTTGAAATCTTTTAGACTTTAGCGTTTGCTCTTTGAACGTTTAGCACTTTGAAATCTTTTAGACTTTAGTGTTTGCTCTTTGAACGTTTAGCACTTTGAAATCTTTCAGTCTTTAGCGTTTGCTCTTTGAACGTTTAGCCCCATGACTTCAGGTTATTTTCAGCGTTTAGCACTTTGAAATCTTTCAGTCTTTAGCGTTTGCTGTTTGAACGTTTAGCACTTTGAAATCTTTCAGTCTTTAGCGTTTGCTCTTTGAACGTTGAGCACTTTGAAATCTTTCAGTCTTTAGCGTTTGCTCTTTGAACGTTTAGCACTTTGAAATCTTTCAGTCTTTAGCGTTTGCTCTTTGAAGGTTTAGCCCCATGACTTCAGGTTATTTTCAGCGTTTAGCACTTTGAAATCTTTCAGTCTTTAGCGTTTGCTGTTTGAACGTTTAGCACTTTGAAATCTTTCAGTCTTTAGTGTTTGCTCTTTGAACGTTGAGCACTTTGAAATCTTTCAGTCTTTAGCGTTTGCTCTTTGAAGGTTTAGCCCCATGACTTCAGGTTATTTTCAGCGTTTAGCACTTTGAAATCTTTCAGTCTTTAGCGTTTGCTCTCTGAACGTTGAGCACTTTGAAATCTTTCAGTCTTTAGCGTTTGCTCTCTGAACGTTGAGCACTTTGAAATCTTTCAGTCTTTAGCGTTTGCTCTCTGAACGTTGAGCACTTTGAAATCTTTCAGTCTTTAGCGTTTGCTCTTTGAACGTTGAGCACTTTGAAATCTTTTAGACTTTAGCGTTTGCTCTTTGAACGTTGAGCACTTTGAAATCTTTCAGTCTTTAGCGTTTGCTCTTTGAACGTTGAGCACTTTGAAATCTTTCAGTCTTTAGCGTTTGCTCTTTGAACGTTTAGCCCCATGACTTCAGGTTATTTTCAGCGTTTAGCACTTTGAAATCTTTCAGTCTTTAGCGTTTGCTGTTTGAACGTTTAGCACTTTGAAATCTTTCAGTCTTTAGCGTTTGCTCTTTGAACGTTGAGCACTTTGAAATCTTTCAGTCTTTAGCGTTTGCTCTTTGAACGTTTAGCACTTTGAAATCTTTCAGTCTTTAGCGTTTGCTCTTTGAACGTTTAGCCCCTTGACTTCAGGTTATTTTCAGCGTTTAGCACTTTGAAATCTTTCAGTCTTTAGCGTTTGCTCTTTGAACGTTGAGCACTTTGAAATCTTTCAGTCTTTAGCGTTTGCTCTTTGAACGTTTAGCCCCATGACTTCAGGTTATTTTCAGCGTTTAGCACTTTGAAATCTTTCAGTCTTTAGCGTTTGCTGTTTGAACGTTTAGCACTTTGAAATCTTTCAGTCTTTAGCGTTTGCTCTTTGAACGTTGAGCACTTTGAAATCTTTCAGTCTTTAGCGTTTGCTCTTTGAACGTTGAGCACTTTGAAATCTTTCAGTCTTTAGCGTTTGCTCTTTGAACGTTTAGCCCCATGACTTCAGGTTATTTTCAGCGTTTAGCACTTTGAAATCTTTCAGTCTTTAGCGTTTGCTCTTTGAACGTTTAGCCCCTTGACTTCAGGTTATTTTCAGCGTTTAGCACTTTGAAATCTTTTAGACTTTAGCGTTTGCTCTCTGAACGTTGAGCACTTTGAAATCTTTTAGACTTTAGCGTTTGCTCTTTGAACGTTTAGCCCCATGACTTCAGGTTATTTTCAGCATTTAGCACTTTGAAATCTTTCAGTCTTTAGCGTTTGCTCTCTGAACGTTTAGCCCCTTGACTTCAGGTTATTTTCAGCGTTTAGCACTTTGAAATCTTTTAGACTTTAGCGTTTGCTCTCTGAACGTTGAGCACTTTGAAATCTTTCAGTCTTTAGCGTTTGCTCTTTGAACGTTTAGCCCCATGACTTCAGGTTATTTTCAGCGTTTAGCACTTTGAAATCTTTCAGTCTTTAGCGTTTGCTCTTTGAACGTTTAGCCCCTTGACTTCAGGTTATTTTCAGTGTTTAGCACTTTGAAATCTTTTAGACTTTAGCGTTTGCTCTCTGAACGTTGAGCACTTTGAAATCTTTTAGACTTTAGCGTTTGCTCTTTGAACGTTTAGCCCCATGACTTCAGGTTATTTTCAGCATTTAGCACTTTGAAATCTTTCAGTCTTTAGCGTTTGCTCTCTGAACGTTTAGCCCCTTGACTTCAGGTTATTTTCAGCGTTTAGCACTTTGAAATCTTTCAGTCTTTAGCGTTTGCTCTTTGAATGTTTAGCCCCTTGACTTCAGGTTATTTTCAGCGTTTAGCACTTTGAAATCTTTCAGTCTTTAGCGTTTGCTCTCTGAACGTTTAGCCCCTTGACTTCAGGTTATTTTCAGCGTTTAGCACTTTGAAATCTTTCAGTCTTTAGCGTTTGCTCTTTGAACGTTTAGCCCCATGACTTCAGGTTATTTTCAGCGTTTAGCACTTTGAAATCTTTCAGTCTTTAGCGTTTGCTCTCTGAACGTTTAGCCCCTTGACTTCAGGTTATTTTCAGCGTTTAGCACTTTGAAATCTTTTAGACTTTAGCGTTTGCTCTTTGAACGTTTAGCACTTTGAAATCTTTCAGTCTTTAGCGTTTGCTCTTTGAACGTTTAGCACTTTGAAATCTTTCAGTCTTTAGCGTTTGCTCTTTGAACGTTTAGCACTTTGAAATCTTTCAGTCTTTAGCGTTTGCTCTTTGAACGTTTAGCACTTTGAAATCTTTCAGTCTTTAGCATTTGCTCTCTGAACGTTGAGCACTTTGAAATCTTTTAGACTTTAGCGTTTGCTCTTTGAACGTTTAGCCCCATGACTTCAGGTTATTTTCAGCATTTAGCACTTTGAAATCTTTTAGACTTTAGCGTTTGCTCTTTGAACGTTTAGCACTTTGAAATCTTTTAGACTTTAGCGTTTGCTCTTTGAACGTTTAGCCCCTTGACTTCAGGTTATTTTCAGCGTTTAGCACTTTGAAATCTTTCAGTCTTTAGCGTTTGCTCTTTGAACGTTGAGCACTTTGAAATCTTTCAGTCTTTAGCGTTTGCTCTTTGAACGTTTAGCCCCATGACTTCAGGTTATTTTCAGCGTTTAGCACTTTGAAATCTTTCAGTCTTTAGCGTTTGCTGTTTGAACGTTTAGCACTTTGAAATCTTTCAGTCTTTAGCGTTTGCTCTTTGAACGTTGAGCACTTTGAAATCTTTCAGTCTTTAGCGTTTGCTCTTTGAACGTTTAGCACTTTGAAATCTTTCAGTCTTTAGCGTTTGCTCTTTGAACGTTTAGCCCCTTGACTTCAGGTTATTTTCAGCGTTTAGCACTTTGAAATCTTTTAGACTTTAGCGTTTGCTCTTTGAACGTTGAGCACTTTGAAATCTTTCAGTCTTTAGCGTTTGCTCTTTGAACGTTGAGCACTTTGAAATCTTTCAGTCTTTAGCGTTTGCTCTTTGAAGGTTTAGCCCCATGACTTCAGGTTATTTTCAGCGTTTAGCACTTTGAAATCTTTCAGTCTTTAGCGTTTGCTCTTTGAACGTTTAGCCCCATGACTTCAGGTTATTTTCAGCGTTTAGCACTTTGAAATCTTTCAGTCTTTAGCGTTTGCTCTTTGAACGTTTAGCCCCTTGACTTCAGGTTATTTTCAGCGTTTAGCACTTTGAAATCTTTTAGACTTTAGCGTTTGCTCTCTGAACGTTGAGCACTTTGAAATCTTTTAGACTTTAGCGTTTGCTCTTTGAACGTTTAGCCCCATGACTTCAGGTTATTTTCAGCATTTAGCACTTTGAAATCTTTCAGTCTTTAGCGTTTGCTCTCTGAACGTTTAGCCCCTTGACTTCAGGTTATTTTCAGCGTTTAGCACTTTGAAATCTTTTAGACTTTAGCGTTTGCTCTCTGAACGTTGAGCACTTTGAAATCTTTCAGTCTTTAGCGTTTGCTCTTTGAACGTTTAGCCCCATGACTTCAGGTTATTTTCAGCGTTTAGCACTTTGAAATCTTTCAGTCTTTAGCGTTTGCTCTTTGAACGTTTAGCCCCTTGACTTCAGGTTATTTTCAGTGTTTAGCACTTTGAAATCTTTTAGACTTTAGCGTTTGCTCTCTGAACGTTGAGCACTTTGAAATCTTTTAGACTTTAGCGTTTGCTCTTTGAACGTTTAGCCCCATGACTTCAGGTTATTTTCAGCATTTAGCACTTTGAAATCTTTCAGTCTTTAGCGTTTGCTCTCTGAACGTTTAGCCCCTTGACTTCAGGTTATTTTCAGCGTTTAGCACTTTGAAATCTTTCAGTCTTTAGCGTTTGCTCTTTGAATGTTTAGCCCCTTGACTTCAGGTTATTTTCAGCGTTTAGCACTTTGAAATCTTTCAGTCTTTAGCGTTTGCTCTCTGAACGTTTAGCCCCTTGACTTCAGGTTATTTTCAGCGTTTAGCACTTTGAAATCTTTCAGTCTTTAGCGTTTGCTCTTTGAACGTTTAGCCCCATGACTTCAGGTTATTTTCAGCGTTTAGCACTTTGAAATCTTTCAGTCTTTAGCGTTTGCTCTCTGAACGTTTAGCCCCTTGACTTCAGGTTATTTTCAGCGTTTAGCACTTTGAAATCTTTTAGACTTTAGCGTTTGCTCTTTGAACGTTTAGCACTTTGAAATCTTTCAGTCTTTAGCGTTTGCTCTTTGAACGTTTAGCACTTTGAAATCTTTCAGTCTTTAGCGTTTGCTCTTTGAACGTTTAGCACTTTGAAATCTTTCAGTCTTTAGCGTTTGCTCTTTGAACGTTTAGCACTTTGAAATCTTTCAGTCTTTAGCATTTGCTCTCTGAACGTTGAGCACTTTGAAATCTTTTAGACTTTAGCGTTTGCTCTTTGAACGTTTAGCCCCATGACTTCAGGTTATTTTCAGCATTTAGCACTTTGAAATCTTTTAGACTTTAGCGTTTGCTCTTTGAACGTTGAGCACTTTGAAATCTTTTAGACTTTAGTGTTTGCTCTTTGAACGTTGAGCACTTTGAAATCTTTTAGTCTTTAGCGTTTGCTGTTTGAACGTTTAGCACTTTGAAATCTTTCAGTCTTTAGCGTTTGCTCTTTGAACGTTGAGCACTTTGAAATCTTTCAGTCTTTAGCGTTTGCTCTTTGAACGTTGAGCACTTTGAAATCTTTCAGTCTTTAGCGTTTGCTCTTTGAACGTTTAGCCCCTTGACTTCAGGTTATTTTCAGCGTTTAGCACTTTGAAATCTTTCAGTCTTTAGCGTTTGCTCTCTGAACGTTGAGCACTTTGAAATCTTTCAGTCTTTAGCGTTTGCTCTTTGAAGGTTTAGCCCCATGACTTCAGGTTATTTTCAGCGTTTAGCACTTTGAAATCTTTCAGTCTTTAGCGTTTGCTCTTTGAACGTTTAGCCCCATGACTTCAGGTTATTTTCAGCGTTTAGCACTTTGAAATCTTTCAGTCTTTAGCGTTTGCTGTTTGAACGTTTAGCACTTTGAAATCTTTCAGTCTTTAGCGTTTGCTCTTTGAACGTTTAGCACTTTGAAATCTTTCAGTCTTTAGCGTTTGCTCTTTGAACGTTTAGCACTTTGAAATCTTTTAGACTTTAGCGTTTGCTCTTTGAACGTTTAGCACTTTGAAATCTTTCAGTCTTTAGCGTTTGCTCTTTGAACGTTTAGCACTTTGAAATCTTTTAGACTTTAGCGTTTGCTCTTTGAACGTTTAGCACTTTGAAATCTTTCAGTCTTTAGCGTTTGCTCTTTGAACGTTTAGCACTTTGAAATCTTTCAGTCTTTAGCGTTTGCTCTTTGAACGTTTAGCACTTTGAAATCTTTTAGACTTTAGCGTTTGCTCTTTGAACGTTGAGCACTTTGAAATCTTTTAGACTTTAGTGTTTGCTCTTTGAACGTTGAGCACTTTGAAATCTTTTAGTCTTTAGCGTTTGCTGTTTGAACGTTTAGCACTTTGAAATCTTTCAGTCTTTAGCGTTTGCTCTTTGAACGTTGAGCACTTTGAAATCTTTCAGTCTTTAGCGTTTGCTCTTTGAACGTTGAGCACTTTGAAATCTTTCAGTCTTTAGCGTTTGCTCTTTGAACGTTTAGCCCCTTGACTTCAGGTTATTTTCAGCGTTTAGCACTTTGAAATCTTTCAGTCTTTAGCGTTTGCTCTCTGAACGTTGAGCACTTTGAAATCTTTCAGTCTTTAGCGTTTGCTCTTTGAAGGTTTAGCCCCATGACTTCAGGTTATTTTCAGCGTTTAGCACTTTGAAATCTTTCAGTCTTTAGCGTTTGCTCTTTGAACGTTTAGCCCCATGACTTCAGGTTATTTTCAGCGTTTAGCACTTTGAAATCTTTCAGTCTTTAGCGTTTGCTGTTTGAACGTTTAGCACTTTGAAATCTTTCAGTCTTTAGCGTTTGCTCTTTGAACGTTTAGCACTTTGAAATCTTTCAGTCTTTAGCGTTTGCTCTTTGAACGTTTAGCACTTTGAAATCTTTTAGACTTTAGCGTTTGCTCTTTGAACGTTTAGCACTTTGAAATCTTTCAGTCTTTAGCGTTTGCTCTTTGAACGTTTAGCACTTTGAAATCTTTTAGACTTTAGCGTTTGCTCTTTGAACGTTTAGCACTTTGAAATCTTTCAGTCTTTAGCGTTTGCTCTTTGAACGTTTAGCACTTTGAAATCTTTCAGTCTTTAGCGTTTGCTCTTTGAACGTTTAGCACTTTGAAATCTTTTAGACTTTAGCGTTTGCTCTTTGAACGTTTAGCACTTTGAAATCTTTTAGACTTTAGCGTTTGCTCTTTGAACGTTTAGCACTTTGAAATCTTTCAGTCTTTAGCGTTTGCTCTTTGAACGTTTAGCACTTTGAAATCTTTTAGACTTTAGCGTTTGCTCTTTGAACGTTGAGCACTTTGAAATCTTTTAGACTTTAGTGTTTGCTCTTTGAACGTTGAGCACTTTGAAATCTTTCAGTCTTTAGCGTTTGCTCTCTGAACGTTGAGCACTTTGAAATCTTTCAGTCTTTAGCGTTTGCTCTTTGAACGTTGAGCACTTTGAAATCTTTCAGTCTTTAGCGTTTGCTCTTTGAACGTTTAGCACTTTGAAATCTTTCAGTCTTTAGCGTTTGCTCTTTGAACGTTGAGCACTTTGAAATCTTTCAGTCTTTAGCATTTGCTCTCTGAACGTTGAGCACTTTGAAATCTTTTAGACTTTAGCGTTTGCTCTTTGAACGTTTAGCCCCATGACTTCAGGTTATTTTCAGCATTTAGCACTTTGAAATCTTTTAGACTTTAGCGTTTGCTCTTTGAACGTTTAGCACTTTGAAATCTTTTAGACTTTAGCGTTTGCTCTTTGAACGTTGAGCACTTTGAAATCTTTTAGACTTTAGTGTTTGCTCTTTGAACGTTGAGCACTTTGAAATCTTTTAGTCTTTAGCGTTTGCTGTTTGAACGTTTAGCACTTTGAAATCTTTCAGTCTTTAGCGTTTGCTCTTTGAACGTTGAGCACTTTGAAATCTTTCAGTCTTTAGCGTTTGCTCTTTGAACGTTTAGCCCCTTGACTTCAGGTTATTTTCAGCGTTTAGCACTTTGAAATCTTTCAGTCTTTAGCGTTTGCTCTCTGAACGTTGAGCACTTTGAAATCTTTCAGTCTTTAGCGTTTGCTCTTTGAAGGTTTAGCCCCATGACTTCAGGTTATTTTCAGCGTTTAGCACTTTGAAATCTTTCAGTCTTTAGCGTTTGCTCTTTGAACGTTTAGCCCCATGACTTCAGGTTATTTTCAGCGTTTAGCACTTTGAAATCTTTCAGTCTTTAGCGTTTGCTGTTTGAACGTTTAGCACTTTGAAATCTTTCAGTCTTTAGCGTTTGCTCTTTGAACGTTTAGCACTTTGAAATCTTTCAGTCTTTAGCGTTTGCTCTTTGAACGTTTAGCACTTTGAAATCTTTCAGTCTTTAGCGTTTGCTCTTTGAACGTTTAGCACTTTGAAATCTTTTAGACTTTAGCGTTTGCTCTTTGAACGTTTAGCACTTTGAAATCTTTCAGTCTTTAGCGTTTGCTCTTTGAACGTTTAGCACTTTGAAATCTTTTAGACTTTAGCGTTTGCTCTTTGAACGTTTAGCACTTTGAAATCTTTCAGTCTTTAGCGTTTGCTCTTTGAACGTTTAGCACTTTGAAATCTTTCAGTCTTTAGCGTTTGCTCTTTGAACGTTTAGCACTTTGAAATCTTTTAGACTTTAGCGTTTGCTCTTTGAACGTTTAGCACTTTGAAATCTTTTAGACTTTAGCGTTTGCTCTTTGAACGTTTAGCACTTTGAAATCTTTCAGTCTTTAGCGTTTGCTCTTTGAACGTTTAGCACTTTGAAATCTTTCAGTCTTTAGCGTTTGCTCTCTGAACGTTGAGCACTTTGAAATCTTTTAGACTTTAGTGTTTGCTCTTTGAACGTTTAGCACTTTGAAATCTTTCAGTCTTTAGCGTTTGCTCTTTGAACGTTGAGCACTTTGAAATCTTTCAGTCTTTAGCGTTTGCTCTTTGAACGTTGAGCACTTTGAAATCTTTCAGTCTTTAGCGTTTGCTCTTTGAACGTTGAGCACTTTGAAATCTTTTAGACTTTAGTGTTTGCTCTTTGAACGTTGAGCACTTTGAAATCTTTCAGTCTTTAGCGTTTGCTCTTTGAACGTTTAGCCCCATGACTTCAGGTTATTTTCAGCGTTTAGCACTTTGAAATCTTTCAGTCTTTAGCGTTTGCTGTTTGAACGTTTAGCACTTTGAAATCTTTCAGTCTTTAGCGTTTGCTCTGTGAACGTTGAGCACTTTGAAATCTTTTAGACTTTAGCGTTTGCTCTTTGAACGTTTAGCACTTTGAAATCTTTCAGTCTTTAGCGTTTGCTCTTTGAAGGTTTAGCCCCATGACTTCAGGTTATTTTCAGCGTTTAGCACTTTGAAATCTTTCAGTCTTTAGCGTTTGCTCTCTGAACGTTGAGCACTTTGAAATCTTTCAGTCTTTAGCGTTTGCTCTTTGAACGTTTAGCCCCATGACTTCAGGTTATTTTCAGCATTTAGCACTTTGAAATCTTTTAGACTTTAGCGTTTGCTCTTTGAACGTTTAGCCCCTTGACTTC